>NC_064921.1:919275519-919580519 GCF_023897955.1 Schistocerca gregaria
TACACAGAGCAACCAACTCTGGCCGTAATAACAGCCTTGATTCGCCTGGACATTGAGTCAAACAGAGCTTGGATGGAGTGTACAGATACAGCTGCCCTTGCAGCTTCAACACGATACCATAGTTCATCAACAGTAGTGACTGGCGTATTGTGACGAGCCAGTTGCTCGGCCACCATTGACCAGCCGTTCTCAATTGGTGACAGATCTGGAGAATGTGCTGGCCAGGGCAGCAGTCGAATATTTTCTGTATCCAGAAAGGCCGGTACAGGACCTGCAACATGCGGTCGTGCATTATCCTGCTGAAATGTAGGGTTTCGCAGGGATCGAATGAAGGGTAGAGCCACTGGTCGTAACACATCTGAAATGTAACGTCCACTGTTCAAAGTGCCGTCAATGCGAACAAGATGTGACCGTGACATGTAACCAATGGCACCCCATACCTTCACGCCGGGTGACAACAGCATATGGCGATGACGAATACGCGCTTCCAATATGCGTTCACCGCGATGTCGCCAATGCGATGCGACCATCATGATTCTGTAAACAAAACCTGGATTCATCCGAAAAAATGACGTTTTGCCATTCGTGCACCCAGGTTCGTCGTTGAGTGCACCATCGCAGGCGCTTCTGTCTGTGATGCAGCGTGAAGGGTAACCGCATCCATGGTCTTCGAGCTGATAGTCCACGCTGCTGCAAACGTTCGTGCAGATGGTTATTGTCTTACAAACGTCCACATCTGTTGACTCAGGGATCGAGACGTGGCTGCACGATCCGTTACAGCCATGCGGATAAGGTGCCAGTCATCTCGACTGCTAGTGATACGAGGCCGTTGGGATCCAGCACGGTGTTCCGTATTACTCTCCTGAACCCACCGATTTCATATTCTGCTAACAGTCATTGGATCTCGACCAACGCGAGCAGCATGTCGCGATACGATAAATCGCAATCGCGATAGGCTACAATCCGACCTTTATCAAAGTCGAAAACGTAATGGTACGCGTTTCTCCTCCTTACACGAGGCATCACAATAACGTTTCAGCAGGCAACGCCGGTCAACTGCTGTTTGTGTATGAGAAATCGGTTGGAAACTTTCCTCATGTCAGCACGTTGTAGGTGTCGCCACCGGCGACAACCGTGTGTGAATGGTCTGAAAAGCTAATCATTTGCATATCACAGCATCTTCTTTCTGTCGGTTAAATTTCGCTTCTGTAGCACGTCACCTTAGTGGTGTAGCAATTTTAATAGCCAGTAGTGTATATACTTTTTCCGGGCAGGTTGTGTGCGTAAGCGAGTGTGTGTGTGTGATTCTCCTCGTTTCGTCTTTCAAGCACTTCCCTTATTTCCTCACGACATGAGATCGCCACAAAAATAATATCAAATTGAGTTCACACATATCTACACTTCGTTTTTTCCATCGCACAAAACACCTTCATGTTTTGTCCCCCACGAGGCTACTCAGTAACACAAATTGCACAAGTCAGTTTTCTTTTTCATTACGAATTAGACTGAAAAATGTGCATAAATGGACTACGTTCATCTATATAATTGTCTAGACTTCACCATTTACACTCTCTGGGCTGTTTTGACATACGGTAACCGTACAAATAGAACGTGGGAATTATTGGGGCGTATATTAATCCTTATGACAGAGTGTTGTCGTACAAAAGTTACTGCGTGTTATTTACGCTACCGGTGCATTGAGTGACAACTCTTTCGTTACAGCTCCGTAGTCAATGAGAGCAGTACAGTAATCGTAAATCAGCGTGAACATACTGTATCTCACAGCATAATGGGTTCCATTTATTCCTGGGTAAGTGAATACGCAGACACAATACCCTATTCAGGGCGTTTATTGCGATTGTGCAGTTAATATTCCGCTTTTACAATTTCTCGCACAGTGTGTGTAAAAAAGACAAAAAGATTTCAACCTCGCTGTAGAAAGTGCGTTACATTGCTCATAATTAGCCACAAACAGAAGCGTAAATCACATCAAGCATTTATGCGGATGCGAGTTGTCTACAATGGACTGACACGCCAAAATCCTGTGAAACCAAACTGAAAAAATTGATATTGGCAGACTTTTTGACGAAAATCTGCGTCACTTTTGTTGTAGTGTAAAAAAGAATTATGCAATCCTAATGCATATTATTTATGCGATCACAATTATGTCTGTCCTTCTTTCAGATATCAACCTACTAACATCTCGCACTTTGATTTATTCAGTGTTTTACGCTAAGTCACTTTTTTGTGCAGGAAAGATTTTTTCTTTCGTTAGTACTCTAAGATACACAAATACTGTGTTTTTAGGTGTATATGCATTGTATCTATCCGACACTTGATTGCGATATTGAAATTAACTGTAGACCTTTCTATCGTATCTCTTTTAGGTGTTTTGCTTACCAACATTGACAAAACCAAAATAATTAAGAACAGTGTTCTTGACGTCTGAAACTAAAGCTTTATGCGACTTCGCGTCCTGCTTAGTTTTGTAATTTTATTCTTCATGTGCTATAGACCTTAGAACTCATCTAACACTCAGTAAAAACACCTAATAATTTCTTTGATATCAGAGCGCTCGAAACCAGTTTTAGATATGTGAGGGTGCGAATGATCTGGGTAATTGTACGATCCATAGCCACTTGGAGAAGAGTGTCAAAACTGAACTCTTGGTTGCATGACGTAAATATACTTTAGGTATTTGTTTCGGACGTTATTACACGAACATACGAGATTACAGTTTGAATGCCTAATCGCAATGGTAGTATTTAGACGACGGTGGTGACATTATGCATAGAAGTTAGACGATGGGACTTTATAAGGATACTTAACCAGAGCAAAATGACATTCATGAAGAGTTTATTATAAATACGTCACAGCTGTAGTACATACAGTTTTTGGCAACTAGTTTCGAACTGATTGGTCTATTGTCAAGTCTGACCTATGTGGCTGCACTAGATATGACTGATCTTCATGACAACCATCTAAAACTGACAATATATGCATCACGAGGTGATGCTATCGCTCAAATTGAGTTTTCATTTTGACGTGTATTGTGAGATCAAAATGGTTCAAATGGCTCTGAGCACTATGGGACTCAACTGCTGTGGTCATCAGTCCCCTAGAACTTAGAACTACTTAAACCTAACTAACCTAAGGACATCATACACATCCATGCCCGGGGCAGGATTCGAACCTGCGACCGTAGCAGTCCCACGGTTCCGGACTGCGCGCCTAGAACCGCGAGACCACCGCGGCCGGCTATTGTGAGATCATCCATCGACATTGTGTGATGCATATAATGCCAATTTCAGATGGTTGTCAACAATGTCAGGCACCTTGAATGCGACTTCAATAGGGCAGTCTCTACGGCGAACTGTTCGGTCCCAAACTAGTCACCAAACAACATATCTACTGCCACTGTGACGGCTTTGTAATAAAGTCTTCACGAAATAAAAAAAAAGAATGCTGTCCCTACAACAACAAAATGTTAAAATTCTAAAATGACATTCATAATCGAATAACGTTTCTTTTTTTGTTGAACAGTTTTTTTCGGTTTTGAAAAAGAAAAGTGGTGGAGGGGACACTTGCGCTAAATGTGTCTAACAAAATGAACAATCAACTGAAAACTCTATGTACCGAAAAGAATAAAACAGCCAAAAAAACCCGTATACCAATTTGGCGGTAAAGGATTAAATTTCAATGACCATAAAAAATTAGCTTGCTACGACAATACTGTTCAGGCAGACCGACATCCAAGTTAGATGTGTTCCCGATTACAAGTTTACTGTTACCAGTCAAAATTCTATTTGCGCTGCAAGTTTCAGAGACTTAAACGACCGTTAATTTTTGAGAACATCTTCTCCTGGAGGAAAGCGGTTTTTTTTAATTGCTTAAAAATGAACGTGAACAGTCAAAGCCGCAAGGAATTTCTTTTTAATAAGGTTACTGGTTTCGGTCTTTTTTAGACCATCTTCAGACCTACCACCATGATGGTAGACGGTGGCCTTAAACGGAGCAGGCGCTTTGATTGCATGAGCAGTCAGCGTTTATGGAATCGTAAAGCCTGCTCCGTTTGCAGGCACCGTCTACCATCATGGTGGTAGGTCTGAAGATGGTCTAAAACACACCGAAACCGGTAACCACATAAAAAAGAAGCCCATTTTTAAAGCAATAAACAATGATTATGAGGTGGATTTATGTGAGTTAATACAACAAGTATGTGCTGTGTGTACGACTTGGGGGGTAACCTGTGGACTGTACAGTGACAAGGAACGGAAAAAAATTACATAGATTAAAATTTTCCGGAGGATTCTTATTGCAAAGACTCGCATTCGGGAGGACGACGGTTCAATCCCGTCTCCGGCCATCCTGATTTAGGCTTTCCGTTATTTCTCTAAATCGTTTCAGGCAAGTTCCGGGATGGTTCCTTTGAAAAGGTCACGGCCGATTTCCTTCCCAATCCTTCCCTAACCCGAGCTTGCGCTCCGTCTCTAATGGCCTCGTTGTCGACGGGACGTTAAACATTAACCACCACCACCGCAAACCTCAACCATGTGATAGTAAAGTCAAAGACAGTGATGTAAGCTCCTCACGAACTTGATCAGAGCAATAATTCCCCAATCTACGACCACGACAGATTTTTTTCGGCAGCTGTCGACAGTATTCTATGTCAGTGTTGCACCGTTTCTGCAAGAAGCAGATATACAGACAAAAATCAGACGCAAAGGTGGAG
The DNA here is from genome assembly GCF_023897955.1 of Schistocerca gregaria. Classification (NCBI taxonomy): domain Eukaryota; kingdom Metazoa; phylum Arthropoda; class Insecta; order Orthoptera; family Acrididae; genus Schistocerca; species Schistocerca gregaria. The sequence goes on from NC_064921.1 coordinate 919,280,252, forward strand.
GACATTTCACCACAAATGGATCACTATGCTCAACGAGCCGCCTGGCGAATTCCTTCCCAGTCAAATACAATCCAGTGCGATATGGGCTTAAAAATGGACTGAGTTGAACAAACGGTGGCTAGGCGGTCCTGATATCGTCGGCGCAGTTTTCACGGGAAATCGTATCAAACACGATATGCGCGGCGCACTGTCTCTTACATTTCAATCGTACAAAGTGTATCATGAAGTTTCAATTGTACTATTATAATTCAAAACGCCTAGGAAAACGGTTCTGTCAATATATAATTCCCTGACTAAAGGACAGTTAATAAAAAAAAAGCAACATAACTCATGAGGATATCGGAAAACTGTTGCCAGCCGCATAAGCCACCTGCCGGCAAGAAACGACGTCTTTTATCTCGACGCTAGCGATCCGTCAGTCAGTGGATCAGTGGAACTTGAATGCTACGTCGAGTGGGCGGTAGAGTAAAAGACTTCGTGTACTGAAGATCATCGTAATTAACTTGATTATGGGACATCAAATAGTGACTACAAAGGTAATGGATTAAGAAACGATAAAGCTCATCTGTCTCTCCAAGAAACATCCTTATAGTGTTGTGGAAGCAAAGAAGAAAATCAAGAACTTACGTGCAGCAATCCATCGCGAACTTAAAAAAATCTTCAAAAATCAAAGAGAAATGGTGCTCTCTAAGAATGGAGGAAAGCTGTTCTCATTCGAACTATTACCTAGTTGTAATAGTTTGGAAAACCACTATTTTCTTAATTACCTGTGTAAAATCATGGAGAACACGTATTTAGCTGAGGTTGGTGTTGTGATTGTTGTGGTCTTCGAAGACTGGTTCAGTGTAGCACTCCACACTTTTACATCCTGTGCCTAACTGCCACGATGCTCCTCACTAGTTACTCGTATTACCCATCTAATTTCCCACATTCTTCTGTAACACCACATTTCAACAACTTCTATAAATTTCTACTTTCTTCTTATCAGAACCACTTACTCTCCTCGTTTCAGTTCTTGGAATACTTGGTTCGGACGAAGTGAAGTATAACCGTCAGCGGCAGATAAATATCTCAAGTCACTTACGTCCTAACATCAGACGGTACTGCCTCTCTGCCTGTCTGGTTTTATCAAATGGTTCATATGGCTCTGAGCACTATGGGACTTAACTGCTGTGGTCACCAGTCCCCTGGAACTTAGAACTACTTAAACCTAACTAACCTAAGGACATCACATAGATCCATGCACGAGGCAGGATTCGAACCTGCGACCGTAGCGGTTCCGCAGTTCCAGACTGTAGCGCCTAGAACCGCTCGGCTATATCGGCCGGCTGGTTTTTCTCATCATTGGCAGTATCGTATCCAGTAAGAACCTAAAATCAACTAACCTTTTACGTGCGACACTTTTTAACAAAGTTTAATTGTTACCCACGAGTTTCTTTTTAAAAATTCGTTGCCGGATAATTCTCTTCTCTAACATCTTGTTTTTTTTAATTTTTGTTTTCTATTTGTTACTCAATGGACGGAAAAGAACGCATCTGCTGTTACCATTTGAAAAGACGCGAAGCATTATTCAGATGCTGCTTCAGTGGAATGGTACAGAAACAGGCAGCTTGTAGCATGCGGCATCAGGCATCAGTTTTTTCTGGGTCACAGCAACTTTGTTGCACGGTTTCATGTCGCATAGCAAAACTTGGCAAAACATGACAAGACGCACTGAGGTGACAAAGATTATGGGATACCTGCTAACAGCGTGTCGGTCCTCCTTTTGCGCCGCGTGGTGCAGCAAATAGACGTGGCATGTATTCAACAAGTCGTTGGAAGTCCCCTGCAGAAATATTGAGTAACGCTGCCACTATACCCGTCCATAATTGCAAAAGTGATGCAGAGGCAGGATTTTGTAAACGAACAAACCTCTCAATTGAGTCACATGAATGTTCGATGAGATTCATATCAGGCGATTTGGGTGGCCAAATCATTCGCTCGAATTGTCCAGAATGTTCCTCAAACCAATTGTGACACGGCGAGGTGGTGCATTGCATCCGTAGAAAAGTCATCGTTGTTTGGATGCAGTTGATTGGTTGGTTGGGTGATTCGGGGCAGGGGACGTCTTCAGTCCCATAGGCTTACGGAAGGGTGGGGAAGGAAGTTGGCCTTGACCTTTCAAAAGAACCATCGCAGCAATTGCGTGAAGCGATTTAGGGGTATCACGGAAAACCTAAATCAGGATGGGTGGAGGCGGGTTTGAACTGTCGTCCTCCCGCATGCGAGTCCAGTGTGCTACCTATTCGTCACAACGCTCGCTGCTGTATTTGGTCTGCCTATAAACGAACATAACGATTTACGGACAATGATTGGTTCACCTGGACCAGAGGACCCAGTCCATTCCATCTAAACACAGCCAGCACCAATATGGAGCCATCTCCAGTCAGCTCAGTGCCTTGTTGACAATTTAGGTCCATGGCTTCGTGGGGTCTGTGCCACACTCGAAACCTACCGTCAGCTCTTACCAACTGAAGTCCGGACTGGTTTGTCTAGGTCAGAACATCTAGCCACCAAGTGGTGTGTGGCGGAGGGCGCAAATCGCGCCAAAGTCATGTTTCTCCCCCCCCCCCCCCCCCCCCCTCTGTTCCACTCGCGGATCGCGCTTGGGAAAAACGACTGTCTGAACACCCAGCACGAGCTCTTATTTCCCTATCTTTGAATGGTGATGATTGCGCGATTTGAAAGTTGGTGGTAGTAATATATACTCTACATCCTCGGTGAAGATTGGATTTCGGAATTTAGTGAGCAGCCCCTTTTGTTTACCGCGTCGTCAATCTGCAAGTGTGTCCCACTTCAAACTTTCTATGAAGATTTGTAACGCTCTCGCGATGGCTAAATGTGCCAGTCACGAATCTTGCCGCTCTTCTTTGGACCTTCTCAATCTCTTGAATCAGACCCAACTGGTAAGGGTCCCATACAGAGGAACAATACTCCAAGACTGGGCGAACTATTTCCTTTGTCGAAGGACTGCTTCGCTTCAGGATTCTACCAATAAACCGCAATCTAGAGTTCGCCTTACCCGTTACTTGTGTAATTTGATCATTCCATTTGAGATCATTTCGAATAGTCACACCCAAATACTTGATGTACGTTACCGCTTCCAAAGACAGGGCATTTATTTTGTACTCGTACATTAATGGGGATTATGGCCTTGTTATACGCAGTAGGTTACACTTGCTAATATTGAGAAATATAACTGCCAGTCATTACACCAGGCATTTATTTTCTGCAAATCCTCATTGATTTGTCCACAACTTTCGTGTGATACTACTTTCCTGTAAACTAGAGCATCATCGGCAAACAGTCTAAGGCCGCTGTCAACACTGTCAACCATATCGTTTATGTAAATCGTAAAAAGCAGAGGACCTATTATGCTGCTGTGGGGCACACCTCAAGTTACGCTTGTTTCTGTTGAAGTCACCCCGTTCAGAACAAGAGGCGATGTTGTGCTGTTAGCAAAGGCACTTGCATCGGTCGTCTGCTACCATAACCCATAACGCCAAATTTCCCCCACTGTCCTAACAGATACATCAGTCGTATGTCCCAAATTGATTTATGCTGTTATTTACGCAGTGTTGCTTGTCTTTCAGCGAAACTCTACGCAAACTCCGCTGCTCTCGGTCGTTAAATGAAGACCGTCAGCTACTGTGTGGCCCGTGGTGAGAGGTAACGCCTGAAATGTGGTGTTCTTGACACTGTGGATCTCAGAGCTCTCTGACGGTTTCCGAAATGGAATGCCCATGCGTCTAACAACCATTCCGCGTTCAAAGTCTTGTCACTTCCCCTCGTGCGCCCATAATCACGCCGGAAGTCTTTTCAGTTGAATCACCTGAGTACGCCGGCCGCGGTGGTCTCGCGGTTACAGGCGCGCAGTCCGGAACCGTGCGACTGCTACGGTCGCAGGTTCGAATCCTGCCTCGGGCATGGATGTGTGTGATGTCCTTAGGTTAGTTAGGTTTAAGTAGTTCTAAGTTCTAGGGGACTAATGACCACAGCAGTTGAGTCCCATAGTGCTCAGAGCCATTTGAACCATCACCTGAGTACAATTGACAGCTACACCTTGTGTACGTAATACTACCGTCTTCTATGTATGTGCATATCGCTATCCCATGATTTCGTCACCTGGTGTATAGCATTCGACTCGAGACAACGTGGCGCACAGTGCTGACTCGTTGAAATTCCGACTGAAAGGTAGTCAGAAAGTGTAGTAACTACACTACTGGCCATTAAAATTGCTACACCACTAAGGTGACGTGCTACGGACGCGAAATTTAACCGACAGGAAGAGGATGCTGTGATATGCAGATGATTAGCTTTTCAGAGCATTCACACAAGGTTGGCGCCGGTGGCGACACCTACAACGTGCTGACACGAGAAAAGTTTCCAACCGATTTCTCATACACAAACAGCAGTTGGCCGGCGTTGCCTGGTCATACGTCGTTGTGATGCCTCGTGTAAGGAGGAGAAATGCGTACCATCACGTTTCCGACTTTGCTAAAGGCCGGACTGTAGCCTATCGCGATTGCGGTTTATCGTATAGCGACATTGCTGCTCGCGTTGGTCAAGATCCAACGACTGTTGGCAGAATATGGAAACTGTGGGTTCAGGAGAGTAATACGGAACGAAGTGCTGGATCCCAAGGGCCTTGTATCACTAGCAGTCGAGAATGACAGGCATCTTATCCGCATGGCTGTAACGGATTGTGCAGCCACGTCTCGATCCCTGAGTCAACAGATTTGGACGTTAGCAAGACAACAACCATCTGCAGGAACAGTTGGACGACGTATGCAGCAGCATGGACTATCTGCTCCGAGGCCGTGGCTGCGGTTACCCTTGACTCTGCATCACAGACAGGAACGCCTGCGATGGTGGCCTACTCAACGACGAAAAAATGGTTCAAATGGCTCTGAGCACTATGGGACTCAACTGCTGTGGTCATCAGTCCCCTAGAACTTAGAACTACTTAAACCTAACTAACCTAAGGACATCACACACATCCATGCCCGAGGCAGGATTCGAACCTGCGACCGTAGCAGTCGCACGGGTCCGGACTGCGCGCCTAGAACCGCGAGACCACCACGGCCGGCCTCAACGACGAACCTGGGTGCACGAATGGCAAAACGTCATTTTTTTTTCGGATGTATCCAGGTTCTGTTTACAGCATCATGGTGCTCGCATCCGTGTTTGGCGACATCGCGGTGAACGCTCATTGGAAGCGTGTATTCGTCATCGCCATACTAGCGTATCACCCTCCGTGATGGTATGGGGTGCCATTGGTCACACGTCTCGATCAACTCTTGTTCGCATTGACGGCACTTTGAACATTGGACGTTACATTTCAGATGTCTTACGTCCCGTGGCTCTACCCTTCATTCAATCCCTGCGAAACCCTACATTTCAGCAGGATAATGCACGACCGCATGTTGCAGGTCCTGTACGGGCCTTTCTGCATACACAAAATGTTCGACTGCTGCCATGACAGCGCATTCTCCAGATCTCTCACCAATTGAAAACGTCTGGTCAGTGGTGGCCGAGCAACTGGCCCGTCACAATACGCCAGTCACCACTCTTGATGAACTATGGTATCGCGGTGAAGCTGCAGGGACAGCTGTACCTGTACACGCCATCCAGGCTCTGTTTGACTCAATGCCCAGGCGTATCAAGGCCGTTATTACGGCCAGAGGTGGTTGTTCTGGGTACAGATTTCTCAGGATCTATACACCCAAACTGCGTGAAAATGTAATCACATGCCAGTACTAGTATAATATATTTGTCCAATGAATACCCGTTTATCATCTGCGTTTCTTCTTGGTCTATCAATTTTAATGGCCAGTAGTGTAGAAAGGAAAGGCTTCAACGGATGTCTTTAGTCCCCTGCGCGTGTCTGCCGTTAATATCTGCTTCTTGTACTCGTGGAGTGTGCAAACATAAAGGGCACGGGTTAAACCCCTGTGCAAAACAATTACGCGGTACGTTTTCTCTTCGCCGGGGCATCTTTCAGCGTAGCTCAGCCGGCTCGGCGCCCATCAGTCTCAGGCCGTCTACCGTGACTGCCGAATGTCCTAATGGAGCCCGGGCCGCCCGCCTGCGCAACCAGCAGTCCGGAGGAGCGCGCCAGGGGTCACGTCCCGTTTCCCGCGGCCGCTTGCTTACCTTTTTTCATCTCATTCCCCGGCGCGGCGCGGCGCGGCGCGGCGCGCCGAGTCTAATTTCCGCCACATATTTGAGCCGCACGACTCGTTTAGCCACCTGTTAGGCGCGGCCGTAAGAAGTAGCGCAACAGGTAGCCGCGCGGCCGCGTTTTTGTGTGTGGACAGTAATGCCGGTGTTTTATCACGCGCGATAGCCCGTCCCCGCCGCCGGGGCTGTAATTTTCGGCCGGGGTGATATACCGTCCCTCAGCCGTCCCGGGGCTCCATTACGGCCTAAGTATAGGGGCGTCGCGCAATGACAGCGGGACGTGAGGGCTGCGGAGCGTCCGCGCGCAGCCCGATCAGCGCCGGACAGCCTCGCTGCCCGCTTCACTGGGCCTGGCACAGGGCGCCTCGCACCGCCCAGAGAGTAGGGGATGGTAGTAGTTACAAATACTGCCCGATCGGTGCCAAGGGGGCTCACTTTTAGCGTTTGTTACCGACTCGCCTTTAAGTGAGAAGCAGACGGCGCTTTTTTCAGTTTTTACGTTATTTTCACTGCGAATAAACCGAAATAATGTTCAATGCACTGTATTTTTTAAATATTTTCAGAAAAGGTACGAAAACGAAAGGTCAGACAAAATTCGGAATTCGCGGTAAATTTCCATTAAGAGGTTGTAAAGCGTACACGAGAACTTAGTATATAATATTAAATACTTTTATTGTTTTACAGTTGATTATTTACACCTGCTTGGGTGATATTCGTCCTAGGATAGGGGAAGCATCAGTTTTCTTGCCACACGTAATGAACGCCACATTTTTTTTTACAATGACATGGTAGTTATGATGTTTCTATAGGGAATCAAACTTTGTTCTCCCTCCTAAGTGTGGCAGCAAACCACGCGTAACGCATCATTTCACCAGATATTTGCAACTGAATGTATGTTGATGCAGTCTTCTGGGAACTGATTTCTTTTTCTCTCACGACGAGACAAGAGCACTTTTGCAGCATTTTGGTCAAATTCTTTACCTGAAAATAAAAATAAACATCGCGGGATGCACTAGCAAATGCAATTGGGAGGGGTAATCACTGCATGATGGTAACCCTACTTCACCTTGAAAAATCTCGATGTAAAATTTTGGATTCGTTTGTCTTCCCCACTAATAAATTTATTTGGACAACAGCCTTGTCGCAGCGGTAAAATCGGTTCCCGTCAGATAACCAAAGTTAAGGGAGGAACTACTTGATGAGAAGTAGCGGCTCCGATCACGAAAACTGACAACGGCCTGGAAGCAGCGTGCTGACTACATGGCCTTCCATATACGCATTTGTGACGCCTATCAGCTGTTGATACGGAGGTCGCTCGGTACGATGGGCCTTCCGAGGACTGTTCGGAAGGAGTTTATTTTCCTTTATTTTCTGTGTAAGTAACATTAAACATGAAAATAATAAATAAAATAAAAGTGTATCCAAGGTTCTCGGGTGTCCAGCCGGATCCGATCGTCGAAGTTCCACGATATTTCGGCGAATAACCCTCCGACACACAGCGAAATTCGAAGAGACAAAAATCCTGACGGCCGCAAGTGCCTACTGGGACAGTATCTACAAGGAGGCCATAGAAATTCGCGTAACAGATAACCTCATCAACAGGGACACCGGGTTTCAACTTAGAAAGGCCTGGAAACCATTATTAAACACTATCAAAGAGCAAAGGCGCGAGCGGACGCAAAATCCTTCCTACACGGCGGACGGAGATGAATTGTGCCTACCACCGGGCGTGGCTGCAGCTACTCTCCCCCCCCCCCCCCCTCCCGACACGCGACGCTCCGCCGGCCGTCCGGGCCGTCCGCACAGGGGTACGACTCGGGACCCCGCGGACATAAATACCACGAACACAGCGCAGACAGATCATCCATCAGCACCACCTGATGATGACGGAACGGTTACTCGCCAAAATATCGTGGGACTTCGACGATCGGAACCTGCTGGACAGCCGAGAACCTTGGATAGAGCACATTCGCCGGGAAAGCCTCAGATCATATAAAATAAAATCTTTTTACATAGGGACTCGACCCCACGACCCTCGAATTACCGTTGTGTACTCTTCCGCTGTGCCAACCGCTGCCTGGAATCTACGCTAAGGCTCATGCCCAAGTCAAAAATTATATTTACTCTGAGCGCTTGTCCATTGGATCTCCCTCTTCCGTCACTTTGATATATGACAAAGCCTTGCATTACCATATATTCGGCCACCGCGTGACACGTACTTGCGCGCCCACCGAGGTTCCACTTCGTAGGCCAATGTAACGTAAAGTGTCTGAAAATTGTTGAACCCGGGACCTCTGGATTAAATGTCTGGCATTTAACCAAGGGAGCCACCAAACCGCACGAAGGTGGCAGTAAAGTCCATTAAAATGCCGAACCGAAAACAAGAATGAGTAGAACTGGAGAGACGGCTTGTTCATGGGCGCAAGGCACTCCTCGGCAAGAGCGCAAAAAACTGTGCCACGCAGTGCGCGAGCGGACTGATGCCTGATTCCGGCTGGCTACCTGCTCTTATTTCTCCGGCCGCGGCCTTGCGCGTAGCGGCACTCGGAATCACGTAGGGAGTGGGGACGTTGAGGGGGGGGGGGGAGGAGGGGGGGGGGGGTAGCAGTCTGGCTGTGCCGCCCCTCACGACTGCAATCCCTCCGCTGTAATCTGCTGTCGCTGCATTACCGCGCGAAAGGAGAGCGTAATTGAAATGATGATACGGACGCTTTTTCTGACCGTCTGTCGTCTCCATCCCTCTCCTTCTCTCTCTCTCTCTCTCTCTCTCTCTCTCTCTCTCTGTCTTTATCTTTCTCTCACTCTCTCTCTACCCCTCCGTCACTATTTCTCTCGTTTCATCTCTTTCGCTGTACATCCATTACTGACACACAATTTAACCTGTGACCCTTGACTCGCTAAATATTTCCGAGCGCCGTTGAACGAGAAGGATGGAGGGGGGGGGGGGGGGGGGGGGGGGGGATGGTGTAAGAACCCAGCCTCAGGACTACAGAATTACCAGTCATCCCTGAACTCTCGAACTAGACGTACAGTGACCTGACAGTTGACGTAAGCAACACCGTGACGTAATACACAGTAGTTCAGGAAAAAACATAATAAAGAGGCCCACTATTCTTTGACAATTCACAGTCGCTATATTCCAGTTTTCTAATCGTGCAAGGTTTGTTCGTGTAACGTGTGCATTTTCAGGTAGTCTATTTCTCCTAATCTATTAAACCACACCATCTTCAAAGATGTTCTTGCAATTTATACTTTTATTTCACGTATTGTACAGGTTCAAATTCTACGTTCACTGCAAACAGTGTCCTATGTCCAGAGATATTTCTTTCTTGATATAATGGACGAGTGATCTCCGGCTGGCCGTTACAGAGTATAAATAATCTAGTAGAAAGCCTCGGATGCTCTTTAAGGCATCTTTGAGATGCAGTTACCTACAGCAAAGGAGCAACGCCAGACCTGCAGAGAATAAATGAATGGTGCAGGCTCTGGCAGTTGACCCAGAACGTAATCAAATGTAACATATTGCGAATACCTAGGAAAAGAAACCCACTACTATACAGCTACAGTATCGATGACAAACAGCCGGAGTCAGCGTCTGCCGTAAAATATTTGGGCGGAAGTATTCAGAAGTGGAATGACAACATAAAACAGATAGTGGGAAAAGAAGATACCAGACTCTGATTCATCTGAAGAATCTTAGGGAAATGTAACTCATCCACGAAAGAAGTGGCTTATAAGGCGCGTGTTCGCCCGATTCTTGAGTATTGTTCATCTATCTGGTATCCCTATCACGTAGGACTGATAGAGGAAATAGAGGAGATCCAACGCACTGAAACCTCAAGATTTTCTCGAATTTCACGCGACAAGAGGACAATATTTTATACAAAAATGTCAAATCAGTCTTCTTCCCTGCGAATCCACATATGCATAATTTATCAGCACGCCCTACACAATGTTTCACGAAATCTAAGAGCTGCGCGTTTCGTCACGGGATCCTTTAGCTGACGAGAGAGCGTTACGGAGATACTGAACAAATTCCACTGGCAGACGTTACAAGAGAGGTGTTGTGCGTCACGGAGAGGTTTACTATTGAAATTTCGGGACAGCACTTTTCAGGAGGAGTCGGACAACATATTACTTCGCCCCACATACATCTCACGTTCTGACCACGAGGAGAAAATCCTAGAAATTAGAGCCAATACAGAGGATTACCGACAATCATTCTTCCCACACACTATTTGCGAGTGAAATAGGGTTGGAGGGATCAGATAGTGGTTGCGGAATATGATGTAGACGTAGATGTATATAGTGTAATTACGATTTATTCGGTTCTTATCCCAATTACGCGTTTCTGGAAATGTACCTAGGAGTGAGGCAACGGAGTTCCAGTTGGGAATATTTGAGAGAGAACTGATAACCAAAGGAAACCTCCCAGAAACATCGGAACCAGGAAATTTGAACTACACTGCCTGACAAAAAGAAGTGAGACACCTAAAGGGAGGAAAAAACGAAATGATATTTCACAGACTGGTACAATATGTGATGTTTCTTCAGTGTTTACAAAAGTCAAAAATGTGTGTGAAATCTTATTGGACTTAACTGCTAAAGTCATCAGTCTCTAAGCTTACACACTACTTAACCTAAATTATCCTAAGGACAACACACACACACCCATGCCCGAGGGAGGACTCGAACCTCCGTCGGGATCAGCCGCACAGTCCATAACTGCCGCGCCCTAGACCGCTCGGCTAATCCCGCGCGGCTTACAAAAGTCAAACTGACGCAGAATTCGTAGTACGAGCACGTTTATCATTGCGTGTTTCAAACTCTCTCCATATGAGGGTACGTCCAGCAAGGTCCAACATGATCGTTTTGGTGGTCCACGTGTTACGGTTACGTTGCATGCGCATAATCAGCTGCAAGTCTTTTAAAACGGTAAACTCATCGGTCAACATTAATGTGACAATAAACTGTTTCCACATGTGCATCGTTTCATGAGTGCATGACTATTTTTATGGGTGACAAAGCGCCATCACACCGAAGAATGCATATGGAGTAGTTCTTGGAACCAGAGAATATTCGGTGAAGGGACTGGCCCGCGCGTTACCTCGACTTATAACACATCGGGTACGCGTGGGATGTGTTGTGGTGACGTATTGCAGCACGTCCATAGGCACCAATGGCCATCCACTAGTCAATTCACCTTGGGAGGAATGGAACACTTTACCACGAGAACTCCTAACCAAATTTTGTCAGCAGCCTGGGAGCACACCGTAGAGCATACGTTACCGTCCTTGATGATCAAGCACTGTACTGGAACGTCGCCAAGTTTGTAGGATCCGGGGGACCATCATGAATCGTGGTACCTTCCGTCCGTTGGTTGTTGTTGTTTTTTTGGGGAAGGAGACCAGACAGTGAGGTCATCGGTCTCATCGGATTAGGGAAGGAAGGAGAAAGAAGTCGGCCGTGCCCTTTGAAAGGAACCATCCCGGCATTTGCCTGGAGCGATTTAGGGAAATCACGGAAAACCTAAATCAGGATGGCCGGACGCGGGATTGAACCGTCGTCCTCCCGAATGCGAGTCCAGTGTGCTGTACCTTCCGTGTAATTGCTGTTCGTCTCATTGCGTGTTTCAGTTGTCTCCTGTACTGCACTGTAGCACTTCTTTCTACGCATGGTCCAGGTTTCGTCGAGCTATGTTACGTGACTATGACACGTCTTGGGAAAGTTACTTTCGTCCTTAAGTTTTACACACCAGTGAATTTGGGTTACAGCCGAAGCTTACGCAAGCCATGTACTGCTGAAATTCAGCTGGGTGGCCGGACTCAGACATAAACATGACACGAAGATTTCTTGAATAGTTGTACAGTCCAGTTCGTGGACGAACAGCTTCGAGAGTGCATTCTAATAATATGCCGGAAAGACAAGTGCGTACGCTGCACGGAACGGACTGCAGATATCCATCGTGTTCTGTTAGTCATGCGTATAGCACGTGACTGCCGTAAAGCCTGGAAGCGATACAACAAGAAGTCTTCGCGAAATTGAGGTTAGGACCCGTCGGGTGATCTCAAGCAAGACTTTCTGTACAACCAAGCACGCGCTCCTCCTTTCTTTCACGCCGCCAGAATTACGACCAAAAGAATGCACCGCTGTTGACCTCTGCTACACGCTCCTGTGAAATGGCTTACCATCAACCGTACAACATCAACTGCAAAGTCCGCTACAAACATTTCGGAGCGCAGCCTTTTTTTCTTTGATCCTTGATCTGTTTCTGGATGAGCACACCGCTGGTATCGAATATCGCCTAAGGTGCCAATGGGACCGGGAATCTTATATGATGTCTTCCTGTCTTGGACAAGTTGCTTTGCTACCTTAAGGTTTACTCGACGAAGTTTTAGGCCTTCGGTTAAACTAGGTTTTCTGTCGTGCTGCAGTCACTCAACACTCAGGCCGATATCCCAACGGTGGCGCTGTAGAGAGATCTCAGTTCAGTCATCCAGCTTACAGCCCCGGTTCAGAACATCACAGTGGTCACGTTTGCTTTTTCGTCTTTGGTGGTGTACTTGCTGCAGCGTACTACCCGTGTACTATTTGCTTCTGATTACCTCGCATCAAGTTATATCCAGTGTCTGTCGTAGGCACTTTTCTTTGGACCTTCTGACTTGAACAGCGTTTTTTTTTCGGACCATTTAGCGCGACGCGGAAATTGCACATTTCAGTTTCCACTGATATATTCATTTTCCTTCTAAGCAACATTTCACTCAGTCGTGTTTTTGCACCTACGTGAAATCATGAGTGAGCAAGTTCTTCATTTTACGATTACCTACACATAGGAAAAGTACACACAAGTACCTACGAAACCTTTTTGCGTTAACCTTGTTAGTGCACTTTATAACACGTACATTAGGCTACAATGTGGTTCACCATTTAAACGGTATAATGCGATGGAGTGTCGTCCCCAAAATAAGGTGAGTGCGACTGGGGGAAGAGTTGCACAAGCGCAGACTGTTAACGGACAGAAATTTAATTTTACTAACAATATGAACCATACAATTACTGCAGCAAAAGCCACAGATAATTTTTTTTGGAATGACTTAACACCTTATATACGAGGGTTGAATGTAAAGTAATGCCTCCACCTTCGTTAATTGGTAATCATCTTGGTATTGAAGCTCTTTTTTTCCGTGTTTGCTTTAACAATATATATGTTTTTGGATAGGGTCCGCCTTTAGCAAAACACAGTTTTGTTTTATAACCCAAACATGTTTCACTGCAGTTGCAGCATCCTCAGTGGGCTTTTATTTTCCATCTTTTTACCACATGGTGTCAGAAAAACCACACCATGTGGTAAAAAGATGGAAAATAAAAGCCCACTGAGGATGCTGCAACTGCAGTGAAACATGTTTGGGTTATAAAACAAAACTGTGTTTTGCTAGAGGCGGACCCTATCCAAAAACATATATTTCGTTAATTGGATTTGGATGGGAATATTTTAATATGTCAAACGCAGAAATGATCCTTAGAATGTGATCTTTAATTACCAATATTCACTTGTCCACCTAATCACTAGCCTATTGGATACATTTCTGCCAACGATGAACAAGTCTTTTGGAGCCGTCACGGAAGAAGTCGACACACTGTTTCCGCAATCACAGTCTCACAGTTCTCTCAACGTCTTCATCAGAAGCATAATGATGTCCCCGCAGATCGTCTTTTATTATCGGGAACACATGGAGGTCAGATGGTGCTAGATCTGGACTGTATGGAGGATGAGGTTCAGTCTCGGAAGATCTGCTGTGGTGGCACGTGAAGTGTGTGGTTAGGCATTGTCATGCTGCAGAAAAACATTTCTCTCTTCCTTTCTGACCCTTGTTAGCCGTCGTTTGAGAGCTCGCAGCGTTGTGATGTAACGCTCTGAACTTATTGTTGTTCCACGATCAATGAAATCAACATGGTTAACACTATCTGCGTCCCAGAACACTGTGGCCATGATTTTTCCAGCTGAGGTCTGCGTCTCTGGGGCGAGTCTTTGTGTCGATATTCCATAGACTGACGTTTCGTCTCCGGGTCGTGATGGTGTATCGTCTACTGTCACAGTTGAATGGAGAAAGGCGTCACCTTCATTTGGGTAACGCGAGAGGAGTTCCTGGCAAATTTCAAGTCTGTGCGCTTTCATTTCATGAGTCAGCATCCGGGGTACCCATCGTGCACCGATCTTATGATAGCCAAGCAAAGCTGTAATGTGATCCATACGTTCTTGTGAAATGCCGATTGTGCTTGCAATCTCTCTCTGAGTGATACGACGATCGTCCTTAATCAATCCGTCCACATTTTGTTTGTGAAGCTCGGTGGTCGCTGTCACAGGACGTCCAACTCTTTGTTTGTCACGCAGGTCAGATGTTCCTGCCTCAACATCTTTAAACGTACTCGCCCAACTACGCACGGAACTCACATCAACACTATCACCATAATTTACTTTCATTCTCTGATGAAACTCCTTTGGTGTGACACCTTCTGCTGTCAAGAATTCAGTGACTGCACGTTGCTTAAATCTCATTGACCGACCGTCTGCGCAGGGTTCCATACTTTGCTCTGTAACAACACAACCGTTCAATGTTAAGACTTCCGCCAGCTGGAGCTATAGAGAAGAGGCTACGGCACAAGCCAGTACCTGCTGCATACCACTGCTGCCAACTGTTGATGAGTTACGAAGGTGGAGGCATTACTTTTCAGTCAACCCTCGTAAGAACATAAAAAGTCATGAATATAAGCTATAACCTGATAATTATAATAGATACTTTCAGGGGACACAAATGAATATACAATCATAAAATCTTAACCCAATATACAAATATCACCCTATATAAATACTTCGCCCCACAGAGATTAGCTTTACTAAAGGAACACTCAGCGTAATCTGTACCAACACACACCAGTCAACAAGATAGCACATGGACACCCCATTACAACCATCACCTTAAGCAAACACGGTGAGACAACACGAACAGCACACCCAATCTAAAGTCACACAACAACCAAACATACGTCATTTGTCAGGGTACACAGAAAGACAACCTGAGCTTATCACAAAAAAATAGATTCTTACTTGAAATCTTCAGATAAAATCAGTTATAGTCAGCCACGCTATCTGTGACAGCAATTGAAAAATAGAGCCTATAGAGTGAAACGTCTATGTACTTATTTCAGTTACAGTCAGTAAATGAAAATACGGATTTACCGCAGACGGTATTATAACTGCAATTAGCTGTGTACAACACCGATGCATCGCCCAGAACATTCTTATTTAAAACCTTCTGATAAAATCTGTTGACATATTTTACGTTTATCATATAGGCTCTATGTTTCAACTGCTGTCACCGATAGCGTGGCTGAATATAACAGATTTTTATCTGAAGATTTAAAGTAAGAATGTTACAGACGACACAACGGTGCTGTACACTGCTCAGTTGCACTTACACTGATGAGCCAAAATATTATGACCATCTGCTTAACAGCTTGTTTGTCCGTCTCTGGAACGAAATACATCATTGATTTTGTGTATCAGGGACCCAACAGTATTTTGATAGGTTTGTGGTGGTATGTGGTATTAGATGTCCACGCACAGGTCATGTAATTCGCTGATTTGCGTACCGCACAGGTCAAGTAATTCGCTGGTTTGCGTACGCGGTGAAGGCGTCTGATAGCGATGCAGAAGCGTTCCATAGGATTTACCTCAGGCGAATTTGATGGCCGAGTCATCAACATGAGTTCACTATACCGCTCCTCAAACCACTGTAGCTCAGTTTTGGCTCCGAGACACGGATAGTTACACTGCTAAAAGGTGACATCGCCGTCGGAAAAGACATCAAGCTTGAAGGGGTGCAGGTGGTTCGTGGTTGTCAGCGTGTCTTCAATTACAACCGTAGTTGCCACACAATGTGGCGAATGTCTCTCATATCATAATACTGCTCCCGTCAGCTTGGGTCCGTGGCGTGCTGCACGTTTCGAGCAGCTGTTCACCTCGATAGCGGCGTTAATGGAGACGACCACCGACCTACGAGGGGCGTTTGAAAAGTTCGTGCAAAAATAAAAACTACTTACGTGCTTGGGGTAAATCTTTTTTATTTTTCAACATAGCCTCCTTTTAGACATATAAACTTCGTCCAACGCTGTTCTAATTTGTTGATCCCTTCAGAATAATAGGAATTGTCCAAGTCTGCAAAATAGCTATTAGTTGCTGCCATCACCTCCTAGTTTGAATAAAATCTTTGTCTCACAGGGATTTCTTCATATTGGGGAACAAATAATAGTCCGAGGGAGCCAAGTCTGGAGAATAGGGGGGATTTGAAACGAGTTGGAATCCTATTTTCATTCATTTTGCGACCACAACAGCCGAGGTGTGTGCTGGTGCATTGTCGTGTTGGTCCAATCGCTGGCGTTTTTCTTGCAGCTCAGTTTTCAAACGGTGCAATAACGATGAATAATATGTACCTGTAATAGTTTTATCCTTTTCCATAAAGTCGATAAGGATTATCCCTTGCGAATCCCAAAAGACAGTTGCCATAACCTTCCCGGCCGAAGAAATGGTCTTCGCCTTTTTTGGTGCAGATTCTCCCTTGGTAACATATTGTTTAGATTGTTGTTTCGTCTCAGGAGTATTGTAATGTATCAATGTGTCATTCACAGTGACGAAACGACGCTTAACGTCCTGCGGATTCTTCCTGAACAGCTGCAAACCATCCTCATAACACTTCACACGATTCCGTTTTTGGTCAAGCGTGAGCAATCGCGGAACCCATTTTGCGGATAGCTTTCTCATGTCCAAATTTTCACGCAAAATATTATGTACCCGTTCATTCGAGATGCCCACGGCAGTAGCAATCTCATGCACCTTAACTCTTCTGTCATCCATCACCATATCACGGATTTTATCAATGATTTCTGAAGTCGTAAACTTCACAGGGCGTCCAGAACGTTCAGCATCACTTGTGCCCTCATGGCCACTCCTAAAATTTTGAAACCACTAATAAACTGTTCTAATCGAAGGTGCAGAGTCACCGTAATGTTTATCAATCTTGTCTGTAGTCTCCTGAGGTGTTTTGCCTTTCACCAAGTAATGTTTAATCACCACACGAAATTCTTTTTCGTAAATATTTTGACAGTCAATCGACTTCCTTGATTCACACGAATGCCAAACACAAAGAAATAGACCAATATGGCTGAAACTTGGTGTGCATTCTTTCCAAAGATGCTACTAACTAAACATGACCTCGATACGCGCCGATGGTGCCGTCTGTCGGAATTTTCACGAACTTCTCAAACGCCAAAATGTAATTCACCATAAGAGCCGACGCGGTTCCATTGATCGACGGTCGAATCCCGAAGGTCCCGTGCCCAATGTTGTCGGAATTGACGATGTATTTGTGTCAACTACTGAACACGCAGGGGTGGTCTGCTGCGGTGCTCCATGTTCAACAATGTACGATGAACGGTGCGTTCCGAAATACCTGGTGTGTGTCAGCATTGTGCTCTTTCGGCAAAAATGCTACTGGTCCCCATCTGTCCTACGTTACAAGCAGACAAGCCTCTGAACCACACGTGAACATTCGACCAGCTTCGCCGATTTCGAGATGTTCACAGGCTCTGCCTAATAATGATCTGCCCTTTGTCAAAGTGGTTTATCTCAATGGATTTCCCAATTTGCAGCCCATATCTTCGCTAGGGTGATCCCACGTCAGTGTCTGCTCCGCTTACATAGTCTTGTTACCGCGTCACGAGCCGGCAACGCCACCAGGCAACATCCAGTGACGTGGTGGGAAGTGGTAATAATGTTTCGGCTTATCAATGTGTAATACTACATCTGATGTAAGGATGGTGGTTACAGTACCGGAAAAAAGTTAAATGCGTTTGAGATGATACATAGAGAATTTATGAAAATTTTAAAAAGTTTCATAGAATTGTAAGTAGGCTGTTTAGGTTTTTATGCTGGTAACGCCACGTAGCGCTTAGTATGAAAATCACTGGCTGTGCTGTGTGCAGTCTGTGGCTGGTTGGCATTGTTGTAATTTGCTTTTGTAGTGTTGGGCAGTTGGCTGTTAACAGCGCGTAGCGTTGCGCAGTTGGAGGTGAGCCGCCAGCAGTAGTGGACGTGGGGACAGAAATGGCGGAGTTTTGAGAGAGGATGATCAGGACGTGTGGCCATCAGAGACAGTAAATTTGTAAGACTGTATGTCATGAACTGCTATATATATTATGACTTATGAACCCTATTAAGGTAAATACATTTTTTGCTCTCTATCAAAATCTTTCATTTGCTAACTATGCCTATCAGTAGTTAGTGCCTTCAGTAGTTTGAATCTTTTATTTACCTGGCAGTAGTGGTGTTCGTTGTATTGCAGTAGTTCGAGTAACGAAGATTTTTGTGAAGTAAGTGATTTGTGAAAGGTATGGGTTAATGTTAGTCAGGGCCATTCTTTTGTAGGGATTATTGAAAGTCAGATTGCGTTGCGCTAAAAATATTGCGTGTCAGTTTAGTGTTGATCAGAATAGGTAAAGAGCGAAATGTCTGAGTATGTTCAGTTCTGCTCAGCTGTTTGAAAATCAAATAATGTAAGAGCTTTATCTGCATAGTAATTCATTAAGTTTTCTATAGGGACGTTTCAAAACGTTTTTAAGACTTTTATAATTTTCATTAGATTATCTGCTTACGATCGCTTTTCCTGTTCTGACAGCGTCAGACGTGTTCGACAGTTCACTACAATAATTTAGTATAACGGTTTTCGACAGTGACTGATGATGCAAGCTTTGTGTCGGAGTGCAGTGAAAGTGAATGTCTGCGGTGATGTATCTGTTCTCCTCTATAAAAGATTAGGGGTTCTGCTTGTTGAAACAAGATCGTTCAGACCATCGTGAAACCGAAGAAGAAGAAGAATGAAAATGAGGTATTGCCCTTCTCAACACGTTTTACGAAATTACTGTATGCAATTGAATTTACTTATGGCGTGCACGTCGTTGTTTCTCATACTTTTCTCTTTCACGTTCGCGGTGTGATGGTACTTTAAGCCCATCAGTTACGATAGGCCTAACCACAAAAATAGCAAGTTTCAAACGTGAAACAGAATTATTTCTTGTTCTTAATCACCGTAGTCAGCGACAAGAACTCCACACTAATGTTTCCTTTACTGGCGCAGCACACATGGTCTGTTATCCAGCGACTGTCCACCTCTGCTTCACACAGCTCCGAGTGAAATTGTAAGTTTTCCTAAAAAAAGAAGAACAGCCCTGCGTCATGAAAGCTTACATTCAGTTATAAAATAATTATTTTCTGAACATCGTCACGTAGTAAAAGGGGACTACGGTATCCCTTAAACTCGAAATACTGCTGTAAGCTGAGGACGCCATTATTCGCGCAGCCTGTAATGTGCAGAGCCCCGCTGTACATTTTATGCGATGAGTCGCCTTGCTGCGCCTCTCGTGGACACAGCTGACTGCTGGGTGAGCAGCGCTCCGCTGAGCATGCTGGGAGTCTATTACCGCCAATTAGTACCCGTAAACGTGATTCGCGCTGCTTCTATTCCTCTTTTTTTCTCCCGTCGAGAGCTACGTTATTGTGGAATTGGTTGAGGAGCGCCGGCTTAAAAACTTGAGTTACGTAAGATGAAATAGCGCAGTAAGCTCCCGTTAAATTTGTAATGCTCCCTCCTGCTGCGGCACGCATTCTGAGAGAAACTGCACACCTGATCATTACCACTCTTCAGACGCTACCCGTCTTACAGCCGACCTTGGATGCCGCTGAAAGAACGACAAGGATTTGGCAGCGCATAGATTTAAACTATCGCATCCAGCAGTGTCTACAATCGACACGAAATAACAGTAGCAGCACCGGTAGCATCGACTGTTGACCATTGTAATCCCTAAGGCCGTTTCTAACGTTGTTCTCCTATTACCTTGTCACTCGTAATTTCAAACGAAAATCCAAGCCAGCAAATATAAAAAATTTCGTGATTAGCATTCACAAAGACATCAGTCATGCACGTAGAAGTAACAAATGCATATCATGGTTTATGTTCCGTCGATATAGAGGTAATTACAGACAGAGTACTAGTTCAATTGGACAAATATATATGAGGGGCTTATTTCAATAGCGGTACAAGTCCATTACCTCCACTTTTCTCCCTATAATGCTTCTCAAATTAATCATCCAAACAAACAGAAAGAAAGGTTCATCTCTAGCAAGATGCCATATGCTTGTATAATTATGGTATCTCAACTGCATATTTTTCAGCGCTCATTTAACTTTAGGACTCTGTATCTCAAAATGAACAAAAATGGACTTGTACCACTATTGAAATAAGCCCTTCATACAGCAGTCTTTTTTAATGAACGATTATGGTACTGGCGTGAAACAATGCAGGGGAACCGAAGGCTCAACCAGGCATTTGTCTGGTTCAAATGGCTCTGAACACTATGGGACTTAACATCTGAGGTCATCAGTCCCGTAGAACTTAGAACTACTTAAACCTAACTAACCTAAAGACATCACACACATCCATGCCCGAGGCAGGATTCGAACCTGCGACAGTAGCGGTCTCGCGGTTCCAGACTGCAGCGCCCAGAACCAATAGACCAGGCCGGCATTTGTCTGGTCCCCGTTTGTTCCTAATAGAATGATAGTCTTTGTTTTCGCTGCCTCGACGAGTTCTTTGCTAGTTTAAAAAACACTGCAAACTTTTTTTTTGCAAGACGTGCTGCACAGCTGTAATATATTTGAAGAAATCCTTGTCACCATCATAAGCTGCTTTTAGTGAATAAAGCTTTAGCAGTGAATAGTCCCCGTAAGAAAAAAACATTTTCAAATAGACGTAGAAATGCATTATAATAAAATAACCTTAGTAGGATATGCTAACACCTAAAACGTTATATCCAAGTTAACAGATATCTTGCAGAAGAAAATTTACATCGAAACGTTTTTGTGCTTCTGTCACATGATCTCCACAACACATAACAACATTGATCTCTCACAGGTGGACAACGTACATCAATGAGTCTAACATTTGCAAATGTAATGACGCAGTGAAGTAATATATCAACGTTCTGTTTAGTAATTCTTCCACACCTTAATTAACTTTTGCTTGTTTTTTTCCCGTGCCTTTAATCTAACATATTACGCAGTTGAAATAGCTATCGATATGTTGTTGTTGTGACCTTCAGTACGAACTATTTTCTCAGCAGGGTTCTACATCTACGAATTACTACTGAAAGGTGTATCCATTTGAAACTGCTTCTTTCTCCGACCTCGCTCTATAATTTTTATCACCCTCCCCACCCACATTCCTTGGTGCCTCAAGATGTGTGATATCAATCGATCCCTTCTTTTAGTCAAGCTGTGTCACAAAGTTCTTTCATTCTTAGTCTCGTTCAGTAGCTCCTCGTTAATTATTCTACCTAACGATCTATTCTTCAACATTCTCCTATAGCACCACGCTTCAGAATATTCTCTTCTTGTCCAAATTACTTATCATCCACGTTCCACTTCCATACAAGCGTACACTCCAAACAAATACTTTCAGGGAAGTCTTTCAGACAGTCAAAATTTATGTTACACGTTAGCAGACTCTTTTTTTTCTTTTCAAAAATGCCTTCCTTTCTATCCGCAATCTGAGTTTTGATCCCATCTTTTGCGGCAATAACAGTTATTTTACTGCCCAAATAACAAAACTCGTCTACCATTTCAGTGCCTCATTTCCTAATCTGATTCCCTCAGCATCACCTGGTTTAAATCGACTGCATTCCATTAGCTTTGTTTTACTTTTATTGATTTTCATCTTATTACCTCTTTTCAAGACACTATCCATTCTTTTCAAATGCTGTTTCAAGTCCTTTGCAGTCTCTGACACGATTACAGTGTCACGAAAAAAACGTAAGCTTTTTTTCCCCTCTGGAACTTCATTCCCTTTCCAAATTTTTCCTTTATTTCCTTAACAGTGTTCAATCTACAGACCGATTTAGATCCGGCATAGGCTACAGCCTAGTCTTGCTCCCTTCTTAGTTACTGCCACGCATTCATGTTCTTCGACTCTTAGATGTAAATAACCTTTCGCTCTTTGTATTTTATCCCTGCTACCTCCAGAATTTCAAAGAATGTATTCCAGCAAACATTGTCAAAACTTTCTTCAAACTCTCTTTTTTTAAATGCTACAAACGCAGGTTCGCCTTTCTTTATTTAACATATCTTCTAACATTAATCGTGTTCCTGCACATCTCCCAAGCCGAAACTGATCTTCCTCAGACGTCGGGTTCTACCAGCTTATCCATTCTTCTGTAAATGATTAACTTCAATATTTTGTAACCGTGACCTGTTGTTGTTGTGGTCTTCAGTCCTGAGACTGGTTTGATGCAGCTCCCCATGCTACTCTATCCTGTGCAAGCTTCGTCATCTCCCAGTACCTACTGCAACCTACATCCTTCTGAATCTGCTTAGTGTAGTCATATCTTGGTCTCCCTCTACGATTTTTACCCTCCACGCTGCCCTCCAATGCTAAATTTGTGATCCCTTGATGCCTCAGAACATGTCCTACCAAACGATCCCTTCTTCTAGTTAAGTTGTGCCACAAACTTCTCTCCTCCCCAATCCTATTCAATACCTCCTCATTAGTTATGTGATCTACCCATCTAATCTTCAGCATTCTTCTGTAGCACTACATTTCAAAAGCTTCTATTCTCTACTTGTCCAAACTAGTTATCGTCTATGTTTCACTTCCATACATGGTTACGCTCTATTCAAATACTTTCAGAAACGGCTTCCTGACACTTAAATCAGTACTCGATGTTAACAAATTTCTCTTCTTCAGAAACGCTTTCCTTGCCATTGCCAGTCTACATTTGATATCCTATCTACTTCGACCATCATCAGTTATTTAACCGTGACCTATTAAACTGATAATCAGTAATAACTAACTTTCCAGCACGTGCCTCCATTGTAAATGGAATTAGGGGCAGACGAATCAGTCCTGACCAAGTTTGTAGTCGTCGAGACTTGCTAGTGACATCACTAAATAGTGATTTCATGGACAGCAGCAACTGGTAAGAGCGCAACTATCCGCAGCTCCATTCACTCTTTACGTTCCCAAAATAAAAAGAAACATTTTCATTTGCCTCTAACATTGCAGTTGTTTTTGTCCCGTTCAATTCTTAACATGGTACTATCAGAGGAGACTCAGAAGTGGCGAGGATAGACAGGGCCGGCCTACGTATAATTACGGCAAAGAAGCTGGCATTCGATCGTTAAGGTAAATCGCAACAGCATCAATATTCGTGGCGTAATTTGGAGCGCCATTTCGGACGATCCGGTCGTATTAATGTTTACTGTCAAAATTTAACATCATTACGCCTTTTTAGGGAGCACTGTGTAAACAAAAAGGAGGGGTAGCCGTGATTACGAGGTAGTTGAGCGTCCAAGTCGGGCGTTGCTCGCATCGCGGGCCGCGGGACGGCCGTTTTTACAAGGCGGGTCCGACAGCGCCTAATGGCCCGGCCTGCGAGGCGGGAGACACCTCAGGTGTAGCGAGCGTCGTTCTGTCCGACAAAAAGCAAAAAGCAAGTAAATAAACTCGTGCAGCTGGTCCGATCCTCCAACCCCACCTCCACACACAGCACAGGCGTTGTCGGCATTGACGGAATCTCCTATGTGACAGGAGAATAATGAACGAGACAGAAAAGTCTGATGACAGTAGCAACCCTTATAGGCGACTGATTTTTCCGCATCTACATCCCTACTGCGCGAACCACCTTATGGTCTTCCCCCCTTAACTGTTCCAGTTGCGAATAGTGAGCCGGCCGCTGTGGTCGAGCGGTTCTAGGCGCTTCAGTCCGGAACCGCGCTGCTGCTAAGATAGCAGGTTCGAATCCTGCCTCGGGCATGGACTTGTGTGATGTCCTTAGGTTAGTTAGGTTTAAGTAGTTCTAAGTCTAGGGGACTGACGACCTCAGACGTTAAGTCTCATAGTGCTTAGAGCCATTTTGCGAATAGTGAATAGCGAATAGTGAGATGAAAGAATGACAGTAGGTAAGCTTCCGCGTGACTTTGTTGATTTTTTACATTTTTATTTATTTATTTTTGGAGGGAAGAGGTCGGGCGTCTTTTGACTGGTTTGTTCCTGCCCGCTTTCCTCTCTCATGCCAAACTCTTCATTTCAGAGTAGCAGTTGCGCCCAAATACCTCAATTATTTGTTGGATATACCTGTATTCCAATCTCTGTCTTCCTCTACAGTTCTCACCCTCTACTGCTCCATATAGTACCATGAAAGTTGTTCCCTGAGGTCGTATGTTCTCTCATCATATCCCCTGTACTTTCCAGTGTTCTCCATATGTTCCTTTCCTCGCCGATTCCGCGGAGAACCACCCCATTCCTTTCGTATCAGCCTAATTAATTTTCTACATTCTTCTGTAGCACCACATCTCAAGCACCTCGAGTTTTTTTTCCGTTTTCCCCAGAGTCCATAGTTCACTGTCCAATAAGGCTGTGCTGCAAACGTACGTTCTCAGAAATTTCTTTCTCAGATTAGGGAATATGTTTGATGCTTCTTTTCGGCAGAATTGCCTTCTTCGCCTGTCAGTCTGCTTTTTAAAACCCTAATCTTCCTCCCCCCCTTCTCTAGCCTGGTTTTTATGTCGCCCTTGCTTCGTCTGGATTATTTTGTTTCCAAGAAAGCACAGCTCCTTCATTTCATCTACTTCTTTTTTATGTAAAGTTTATCGCTACCCTCATTTCTGTTACTTTTCGTAACTTTTGTCTTTCTTCGAGTTCACTTTCACTACATATTCTGTACTCAGCAGACTGTTCGTTTCATTCAACTGCGCCTGTGAAACTTATTATTTATACCCTTTCGTCGTTTTTATCCCGCTACTCAACCTTTGTTTCATTTCAGTTATAGCTTTTTAAATGAGCAGTAGTGGCGAAAGATTGCGTCCACGCCTTGCACTGTTTTTTAATCCGAGCAATTCGTTCTTGGCCTTGCGTGATTACTGATCCTTCTTGGGCCTTCCACATAAAATATATTAACCATCGTTCGCCTGTCTTGTACATTTATAGTTTTATCTTCACGGTCTTTTCGCCATGTGTATGTAGGTGAAGGCAAATAAACTGGTTGATTCTTTTAGGAATGTATGTACTCTGAACTTAGTAGCAAAAGACACCGTGATGTACAAAGTCTCTCCTGTTGCGTCTCCCACTGGATTTGTTTAAGAATATCCGTGACACATTCGCGCTTACTACAGCAACCAACCTGGTGCTCAAAATTCGCTTAAGGCCCAAATAAATCTTTCAAAGTTAAATAAAAGTACTTTACAAACCATATTTTCAGAGTGACGAATACTCTGAAGTTTTCAAACAACTTACGAGAATGAATCCGGGTGACGCTTTCGACACCCGCCGTTATTTCGACACGTGAATATCCCATCATTTTCTATGCACAACTTCAACGAGACAGCTTTGCTCACGTAAATTTAAACTCTTGATAGGCAGGTATACCCTGACCAAGAACCATAATACGGCACCTGCGGAAAGATAAGACACACACCACACAGGACCGGCGATTCTTGTCGGACGAGGATACACAGCAGTCAGTTACGGACTTCTTTACGCAGCAGGACCCGGTGTATTAACAAGCTGCCGTCTTCAGTCTGGTGTGTCGGTGAAAAGAGTTCCAGGATGTTCAGGGCGATTTTGCCTGATTAGCAAACCGGTTCTGGATTTCACGGCCTTCAAACGGAAACTTTTTGATCGCCGTTTGTATTTACTATTGAAAACTTTTGGCGTCGGTCATCTTTGCTTGTGTGATTGGACTGGCTATCCAACATTTGTTTGTTGTCTACCTGCATACGCCGTATTATGTTACTTGATCAGCGTAACCAGGACGACTGAGTGTTTAAATTTCCTTACACATCAACCTCTGTTTGTATTTGTGCTTTGAAAATGGTAGACTGTTCACTTGTCGACATATAGACGTTTGTCGACGACACCACATGAATATAGTCCCGTAAATTGTTTGAAAATTGTATACGCCGGAAAATGCTCAAGTTTTAATGCGACGTTTATTTTTCAGCTAGTGTATAAGTCATATAAAATGTGGCTACTCTTACCCCAGTCAAAATTACGCATAAACGTAACTGCATAAATAACACGATATTAACAGTTTATCTATTTGCACGCTTCAGTGTAAATATAGCGTGCCTCATAATGGCCAAACTACACTGCAATCAGAAATATATTACGTGATACAAAGGAAGGAAATTTAGGATAAAAATGTTGGGGAATTCTGTCTTCAGCAAAAAACTCTTATTATGTATGAGAATCTGCAACGAAACGCCCTGCTCTTCTCGGATCTTCTCTTTCAAATCCATCTGATGCGAGACTCACACTGGCGAACAATACTCAAGTATCCACCGAACACTGAGGTTTCTTTCACTGAATCTGAGTCTGCCATTTGCCTTCCCTGCCCTACTCCTACTCCTAGATGTTTAGTGGACGCCGCTGCTTCCAGCGTTATTTCGACTATCGTGTAAATATACAGTAACAGGTCGGGTCTTTTGCCTATTAGCGCAATGCGTTACATTTATATTTATGTTGATGGTGAACCACAGATCCCTGCACCAGACGTACACATCTCCCTGAATTTTGTTAGTTTTCAAGAGTAGTGACTTTTCCATATACAGCAGCAGTATCTGCATACAACCTTTCGGAGCTTCTGACGTTACCCGATACGTCATTAAGTAACACTGTGAACACATGAACGTCCGAAGTTACGTTAACGTCTGAACATTTTTCACTATTAAGAAGAATGAAATACTATGGTCTATTTGCTAGAAACTCTTCAGTCCAGTCACAAAGCTGCCATCGCATTTCTTACCCTCCCGTCTTGCTGATTACGCAATAGTCTGGAGCTATATCGAACGGCTTCCGGAAATAAAGCAACTCAGTATCAACCTGGACGTATAGAATGTTCAATAGCACCTAAATTTAGGTGTGCTATTATCAACAAATTTATCATAATTGCGCGGCAAGCGAGGGTTATTCACGGTTTGTCCTTCGCGGAAGAGATGAGTTCCTTGACGGGGCAAGTGTTCATCAACGGAGAGGGGGTACTGTTGAGCAGCTAAAAACTAGTTATACGTAATCACTGCGTTAGTTCCCTGAAGTGAGAAGATAAACGGGCTGTTTAATCCAGAAAAGTCATTTTCTAGATGGTGCAGCCACTAACACGGTAAATATGAATGTCCTACCGTCTTACGCGCACATTCCATTTCACCTTGCCCGGACTCGGTATGACGCTGAAATAACACGATGCAGTGAAACTGAAAATTGTCAGGCGATGACGCACCTGTGCCTGTGCGAGGTTGCTCGATTGTCAGAGAGTGGCTTTTTGCTGTAATTGTATTTCTACCTACGATCCTCTGTATGATTGCTGCGACAATTTTACTTCGCATTCGTCCGAGACGTAAATGACTTTCCAGGGCTGAAAAACAAGTGTTTTTCCCTGTCGGCTGAACTGGTATTCTTATCCCTGCTGAACAGTCGCAGAAAACGCTTGAAATTTCTTCTGAGATTGAGTAGTTTCTGCTGTTCCTTATAAGGCGTCCGTCACACGTTTTCACACATTCCCGAGATAAACCAGAAGGACCTATCTCTGGAATCAAAGCAATAGATAAAACGCCAGCATGTGAACATAATTTTAGCCTTTGCTCGCGGGACCCGCGACTTTTCTTTTTACACGCACCTACCTATCCATAATCATGGGGCCCATTACTTGCACTGACACAAAAAATTTGACTCCATCAATTTTCAGAATAAGAGAACAATATGGTGTAACGTACGTAGGAAACAAAAACATCGGAATATTCCTCAAGTTGAGAACAGATCTCTTGATGTGATGCTTATATTGTAAGGCAAAGGTTTTCTAATACTGTACACCTCATGATTGGATAAAGTCACAATATGAAACGTCCCCTTACAAAAATTGTGCAAGACTGTGGTTAAGCTGACACACAATATTTTTTTAGCGCAACGCAATCTGACTTTCAATAATCCCTACAACAGAATGGCCCTAACTAACATTATCCTATACCTTTCACAAATCACTTACCTCACAAAAATCTTCGTTACTTGAACCACTGCAATACAGCGAGCGCCACTACTGCCAGCTAAATAAAAGATTCAAACTACAGAAGGCACTAACAACTGATAGGCATAGTTAGCAAATGAAAAATTTTAATAGAGAACAAACAATGTATTTACCTTAATAGTCATAATATATATAGCAGTTCATGACATCCAGTCTTACAAATTTCAAAACTCCGCCATCTCTCTCCCCACATCCACCACTGCTGGCGGCTCACCTCCAGCTGCGCAACGCTACGCGCTGTTAATAGCCAACTGCCCAACACTACAATAGCCAACAACAATGCAAACCAGCCACAGACTGCACACAGCACAGCCAGTGATTTTCATACAGAGCGCTACGTGGCGTTACCAATAAAAAATCCTAAACAGCCTACTTACAACAATTAATTTATTAAAAAAAGTTTGCTCTGTTGTTTCATCTCTAACTTTAATCTTTAATTATTTTGGCTGTGAATACACTTTGTTTGCCGAAATCAGTGTTAGACATGGCTTTTTAAGAGCATCACCGATATATCAAATTTTGTTCCCGGCACAGCAGTTGATATAAATGACTAAATGTTTTATTACCTTTTTCATTATTTTCGAAGGAGAACGCTATTTGCCGGTCCGCAGCGATAAATTATTTGTTTTGTTTCTTCAAAACCCACGTGTGCAGCTAGTAGAAAATCCGTATTTGTATCACCGTGCACGATTCGTTTTATTGATATAAAACACAGCCATTGGTCTACAATGAAAATATTTACCGTTTTGGTATGCTTTCTGGATTTAAAAACAATTCTTTACAAAATATACTGATTTCTAATGTGTACTTATAGCATTTTATGTCCAATTTTCGCTTACATCGGGAAGAGTCGCCTGATTGCACATTATTCAGGTATTTCTTCGTTTGGCACTGTTGTTTTATGTCTAATGTTAAGTTATTTTGCGGCACTAGAAAATTCCTTCGTCAAATACAATAGAATATAGCACCACTAATGTTTGTTGAATATGTCTTGTTAAATGTGTTTTTGTGTAATTTTGTCATTGCGCTTTTGTCAACTTAATCGATAGTTTGGGTTTTCACTTGATCTAAAAACGTTTTCTTCATCTGCGGTTTGTCATACATTATGTCCTTCCGACTATCTTCATGTGTATTTACTTAATATGTAAGTGAATTGAAGGAATAATATGGGAGTTGAGGAGTGGATGGGAGGGGGGTGGGCTGGAAAGTGGAAGGGAGAGAAGGAGATGGGAGGACAAATGTGAATAAAGGTTGTTAACAGTGAATGTAAAGTTGGGGAAGGAAGGTTGAGTTGTTAATGATATGGAGAAAAGATGCGAAGCGATATGTATGAAATAGAGGGTGGTTTGTGTGGGGCCACGTGGGATTAGCCGAGCGGTCCAGGCGCTGCAGTCATGGACTGTGCGGTTGGTCCTGGCGGACGTTCGAGTCCTCCCTCGGGCATGGGTGTGTGTGTTTGTCCTTAGGATCCTTCAGGTTAAGTAGTGTGTAAGCTTAGGTACTGATGACCTTAGCAGTTAAGTCCCATAAGATTTCACAAACATTTGAACATTTTTTGTTTATGTGGGGGGCGGGAGGGAGTGGCAGGGAGGGATAGAGGAAGGAGAGAGGGGGAGAGAGAGAGAGAGAGAGAGAGAGAGAGAGGAAATACTTTTTACGTTTTTAATATTTTATTCGATGTAGTCACCGATTTTGTATAATGCCTAGTATGATAGTTAACTTGAAAATATCTCACCCTTTCCTTGCTCTACATTCAACGTTCACTATCCTTCCCCATCTCCCCACCCCCCTCCCCCCACCTCCACCCAGCACACCGTCTACCTACTCCTGGATCTTCAATTCCCACACTGCTCCATTTTAGTAATACACTCAATGAATAAATATTGACATGATTAATGCGATATAATACAGCTATGAAGAACCGCAGGTGAAAATAACATTTTAAAATCAAATGACAACAAAAAGCTATTCATTTCGTAACACTGCACACACAGAAATACGCCGTCAGGACTACGCCAACAGTCACTAGTAGCACAGTGTTGTATTTCACATCATAAATGTATATGGGAGCAAATTAACTTGACCTCAGACTATAAACAACAGTGCCAAACGAAGGAATAGCTCAAAAGTATGCAGGCAGACCACACTTCCTGAAAATCGAACGTAAAATATCATTAAGTAAAAAATCAAAGCTCAGTATCTTTTGTAACTAACTAGGAGCAAAAAAAGTTGTAAATACATTTCTTTGCACGTCACTGATCACGTGTTACATCAATAAAATGAAACATCTATTGTGGTAGACATTCACATTTCTCAGTAGTAGCAAAATGGTTCAAATGGCTCTGAGCACTATGTTACTCAACTGCTGTGGTCATTAGTCCCCTAGAACTTAGAACTACTTAAACCTAACTAACCTAAAGACATCACACAGATCCATGCCCGAGGCAGGATTCGAACCTGCGACCGTAGCAGTCGCACGGTTCCGGACTGCGCGCCTAGAACCGCGAGACCACCGCGGCCAGCTTCAGTAGTAGCATAAGCAGCTTTTAAATAACTTTAATAATTGAG
Organism: Schistocerca gregaria; assembly: GCF_023897955.1. Taxonomy (NCBI): domain Eukaryota; kingdom Metazoa; phylum Arthropoda; class Insecta; order Orthoptera; family Acrididae; genus Schistocerca; species Schistocerca gregaria. Next base: position 919,311,221 of record NC_064921.1, read on the forward strand.
TTGCCACTACGGACACTTTGGCCACAAAAATGAAGAATTTATTTGTTTTGAAAGTGGAAGTTCCACACCTACATTTTTTCAATAATTTGTTTATATTTCATTTTTTTCGTGTTCAGTTTCTGTGTCGTAGCTTCGTTCCATAGGAATGTTTAGTCTCAGTACGACCATTAATGATGCCAGGATCCCCCCTTACAGATTGGACACAAGAACGAGTGCTTGAGGTTGAGGATGGAACCTGGGACTAGTCACGAGAAAACGAAATATCGATAAACAGACACAAATTGTAGCTTTGGAACTTCTCTTCGTGAATCAAATAAACAAATTCTGACAACACCGCGGTCGCTACGTTACTGCGTTGTTCTGTGTATTTGGTGTTCCAGGGAGCACGACACAGGCAAGAGGCAGGAACACGTAATGTACTCAGGAACACGAGCGTTTTGGTGGCACACGTGTTATGATGTGGGGAGACAGAATGTTGCACGGGCATACTGACCTCCTAATCTTCGGTCAGTCAACGCTATTCCCAACGAGCGATTTTTCAGGGGATGCATTCTGCCCTGACGTCATTTTTATGGGTGGCAATGAGCGACCGTATTGGACAGCGCAAATGGAGATCTTGGAACGAGAGCATATTCGGTTAATGGACTGCCCCCCCCTCCCCCCCCCCCCCCCCCCCCAATTCCCCTGAGATAAGGCCATCAAGCACAAGGGAGGGGAGCGTTGGGGAAACATACTGCACATGTCTACATGCACCAACGACCACCCAATAGTTGTCAACCGCACTGGTGGAGGGAAGGAACGCCCTACCACTAGAACTCCTTACCAGCCCAATGGTTGACATTACAGAGCATGCATTGGCGTTCATGGTGATCACACACTCTATTAAAAAAAACCACGTCCCACCATTTGTACTGTCGAGAGGGCCATCATAAATCCCAGTGATATCAGTGTGTTTATTACCTTTGAGTAAAAGCGCCATTTCTGTTCGACTCATTGCGTATATCTTTCAGTTGCCGTCTGTACTGTACTGTACTATAGCAGTTCCTTCTACGTGTTGTCGAAATTCCATCGAGATACGTTACTTGGCAGACACATATCATGGAAAAGTTACACTACTGGCATTAAAATTGCTACACCACGAAGATGACGTGCTACAGACGCGAAATTTAAACCGTCAGGAAGAAGATGCTGTGATATGCAAATGATTAGCTTTTCAGAGCATTCACACAAGGATGGCGCCTTTGGCTACACCTACAACGTGCTCACACGAGGAAAGTTTCCAACCGATTTCTAACACACAAACAGCAGTTGACTGGCGTTGCCTGGTGAAACGTTGTTGTGATGCCTCGTGTACGGAGGAGAAATTCGTACCATCACGTTACCAGCTTCGATAAAGGTCGGATTGTAGCCTAACGCGATTCCGGTTTATCGTATCGCGACAGTGGTGCTCGCTTTGGTCGAGATCCAATGACTGTTAGCAGAACATGGAATCGATGGGTTCAGGAGGGTAATACGGAACGCCGTGCTGGATCCCAAAGGCCTCGTATCACTAGCAGTCGAGATGACAGGCATCTTATCCGCATGACGCTGCATCACGGACAGGAGCGCCTGCGATGGTGTACTCAACGACGAATGACAAAACGTCATTTTCTCGCTTGAAACCAGTTACTGTTTACAGCATCGCGATGGTCGCATCCGTGTTTGGCGACATCGCGATGAACGCACATTGGAAGCGTGTATTCGTCATCGCCATACTGGCGTATCACCCGGTGTGATGTGTTACGACTCGTGGCTCTACCCCATATTCGAGCCCTGCGAAAGCCTACTTTTCAGCAGGATTATGCACGACCGCATGTTGCAGGTCCTGTATGGGCCTTTCTTGATACAGAAAATGTTCGACTGCTGCCCTGGCCAGCACATTCTCCAGATCTCTCACCAATTGAAAACATCTGGTCAATGGTGGCCGGGCAACTGGCTCGTCACAATACGCCAGTCACTACTCTTGATGAACTGTGGTATCGTGTTGAAGCTGCATGAGCAGCTGTACCTGTACACGCCATCCAAGCTCTGTTTTACTCAATGCCCAGGCGTATCAAGGCCGTTATTACGGCCAGAGGTGGTTGTTCTGGGTACTGATTTCTCAGGATCTATGCACTCAAATTGCGTGAAAATGTATGGCTATGAGCACGATGGGACTTAACATCTGTGGTCATCAGTCGCATAGAACTTAGAACTACTTTAACCTAACTAACCTAAGGACATCATACACATCCATGCCCGAGGCTGGATTCGAATCTGCGACCGTAGTGGTCACGCGGTTCCAGACTGAACCGCCTAGAACCGCACGGCCACAACGGCCGGCGTGAAAATGTAATCACATGTGAGTTCTAGTATAATATATTTGCCCAGTGAATATCCGTTTATCTTCTGCATTTCTTCTTGGTGTAGCAATTTTAATGGCCAGTAGTGTACTTTCATCATTACGTTTTGCTCACCAATGTACATGTGTCAGGTTATTCCGAGAGCGGCTGTTATGTAGTGAATATTATTGTGAGAACGATAATTACGTAATGAATATTTCATTCAGATTACAGTACTTTGAGCGTGACTTGTGAGATGAAAGCGTTGACTTGACCGTGACTGGAATCTGCACCGCTGGTCAAAGCCCTCACCGTCCTGTGAGCACGCTTCTGGCGCTCCACTCACGATTCCAATCTCGTAACAATACTTCTGTTGCCGCAGGACAGCGGACACAAGTCTGGGAAGCTGAAATTACTAGAAATGTCTCAGCGAATCCGAGGCATCTCCCAGCACGGAGGCAAAAAAGCTAGCCATAGCATTTCGTTCCATCTGCTAGATCTCATACAGTCTCACGGTTGGGTATCACGTAGGAACATATTACAAGAAATGCAATACAACGCCACTGGCAGAACACTTACCTTTCTTTTTTCGTTGAGACGCTGTTTGTAGTTGCGGCGAACACAATCGTCCGTATTACCCCGCTTTTTTTAAATTTAATTTCATTTCTACGGACGTACTTTTTTGCCACGTGATAATAATAAATATTAAGAGTTTTTTGCAACTCAATTGTTACCACTGTTCTCAGCCAAACATATTGCACTAATTTGTATTTGGCATGATTAAGGGTCTGTAGAAAATTAGATAAAATTTGACCGGATGTACAATGGACGGATATTTTTGAATTATGGTACGCTACTGTTTTACGCATTTGGCAATGGACTGTGCGCTGACATTACAATCGTCTACTGAAAAAATTAATAAATAAATAAACGCATTCAACTACTGCGAGCAGGCTGGAGTGGCCGAGCGGTTCTAGACGCTACGGTCTGGAACCGCGCGACAAATACGGTCGCAGGTTCGAATCCTGCCTCGGGCATGGATGTGTGTGATGTCCTTAGGTTAGCTAGGTTTAAGTAGTTCTAAGTTCTAGGGGACTGATGACCTCAGCGCTCAGAGCTACAACTACGGCGAGATGAAGTACCTCAAAATTTCATTTTGACTGTTGATCCCAAACACTATAAGGTGAAATATGATCAACAGAAAAAAATAATAGACACTCGGTTGTAAAAAAAAAAGACATAAAATTCTTTCTTATACGAAGGGCAACACATTTATTTCTAAAATCAGGTTGGTTCTGTTCGGGATTCCAATACACTATATTACTCCCCACTTTTTGTCATCCTTTCCATTCTTTTAATTACAAAACCCTGTCTTTTTTAACATTATCTCCTTTCAAGATACGCGCTTACGCCAACTTGCCGGGAAGGCCTTATGCCTGCCTGGTACTGGTCTACTGGTCGACATCGGAACCGACGCCTTGCTGCTTCGATAACGTCCCCATCATCCACGTACTGCTCCCCGCGGAGTGCATCCTTCATTGGGCCAATCAGATGGAAGTCTGAAGGTGCGAGATCCAGACTGTTGGGTGGATGATGAACAGTCCAAAGAAGTTTTGTGAACTCCACTCGGGTGCCCAGACTAGCGTGAGGTTTTGCATTGTCGTAGAGAAGGAGTAGCTCGTTATCATTTTTGTGGCGACGAACACGCTGACTTCAGTCTGGAACCGCGCTGCTACTACGGTCGCAGGTTCTAAACCTGCCTCGGGCATGGCTGTGTGTGATGTCCTTAGTTAGGTTTTTTAGCAGTTCAAAGGTTAGGGGACTGATGAACTCAGATGTTAAGTCCCATAGTGCTTAGAGCCATTTGATTTTTGACTATGTTGCAATGATATGAAAATGGGTCTAGGCCCAAAACTAGTTGTCGAGTGAATAAGAAAGTTAAAGTCTGAAACTTTGGACTGGTTTTTCGTTGTACTGAAAAAAGAACTGAAGAGCACCCTGCAGAAAGGGTCGGATGTCAATGTAACACTGTTGGTGTTATTGTAAATGATTGGAGTTGCACTTCTCTGTCAAAGAACAGCCACAAGAGTCAAATTTGTGCTGTTCCCGTTTAGTGTTATTTACATGTCTGCACGAATGAACAGCGTTATATGTCGAATGATCTCTGTAAAGAACACGGAGATGCCACGCCCTCGTATGAGACAGCGTTATCAGCACTGCTGATAAAGGGCCTTCATTCCGAGTATTCATTTGACAGGCTGGTCGAGTCATGCAATATCCATTATTATGGGGCATTCAGTTGTGACACTGGTCTGATGTTGGGCTGTACGTTAACCTGATGGCAAGCATACTCGTCGTCAAGTTACTGATCGATCAAGTCTGATCACTACAAGAGAGAATCGCTGTATTGTGCACCAAGTGCATAGTAGCCCCTCCATATCTGCGCCTACATCCGAGCGCAATTAATTGATTCCCTGCAACATTCTGGGTGTCCCGCACCACTAGTCCGAAACTAGCGGCTCTCCGGCTAAGGCTGCGTTTGGCGTGTTGACCTGACCGGGAAGCACGGACAGCTCATAAATCACGCAGCAATCTGCTCTGTGGTAACCATCAGCGGCGAGGGTGGCGGCGACCTAGTGAGAGATCCCATTCTGTCATTGTTTTGGAGAGGCACCGCGGTGCTCCTCGTGGCGTCTTAGTATTGGGAACCACTGATATGACTTCAGGTCACGATTGGTAGTGACAAAAAATTCTGACGCCACAACAGTACGTCACGGACATCCTGCACACCATTATGTTCCCTGCCATTCAACAGTATCGTGTCCGCAGGTCGTAGTCTAGTAGCTAGCGTTGCTGCCTCTGGACCACGAGGTCCCGGGTTCGATTCCCACTCGGGTTGGGGATTTTCGCTGCCCAGAGACTGGGTGCTTCTGTTCTCCTCATCATTTCATTATCCTCACCATCATCATTCGTGGCAGTGGCTCAATTGGACTGTGGAAAAATCGAGACTTTGTACGGGCGCTGATGACTGCGCAGTTGAGCGCTCACAGACCAAACATCATCATCAACAGTCTTGTAATGGCGTTTTTCAGTAGGACAACGCTTCAGGATAACAAGAATGAATGAAACATTTGTGGTCCAGCTTGTCTCAGGAGAGGATGGGACAGCTTTATGAAGCCCTTCCCAACCGAATCAGTGCATGCATCTTGGACAGAGGGGATGCTATGTCCTAGTGATAAGTGGCCCTGAAAGTTCTTTGTAAATTCTACTCTATTTTGTAATCATTGAAAAGACACCACATATCCTCTCAAACCAGTAAGATTCATTTCCTCCTCCATTTCTGGGTGCTTCACTTTTCTCGTCAGACAGCGTATGGTATAGAAACATGCACCTTCACAGCAAGTGACATATCGTGACTACAGGCTTCATAGATGTAGTAGTTGATGCCTACTATAAAGAAAACAAAACTGAACAGATAAGAAAACAAGAAGGGACAAAAATGGTTGAGGCTACAGCACTAATGGAGCAAGTCAACTCTTCTGGACACGAGTGAATAGAGCACGTTGAGGATGAAACCAACGACGACAGTTCAGGTAAATCTAGAGAATCAAGGGGGAAGGGCGCGGCGAATAGGAAATCCAACAAAACGCTGGACGGACGTTATAAAGATGGACATTGCAAGAAGAGGAGGAAGGCGCAACGATGTCATAAACAATAAGGCTTAACTTAATAGGAGGGTACGGATGAGGAAAGCGGATCTGTCAGAGGACGATGACGATTTCTGTTTTTTTTTTTTTTTTTTTTTTTCAGAATACTGACCTTTCTTTCCGGGACACACTTATAGTGGCCCAATGTCCATCGTTGCCTTTTCTGCCAGCGTGAGGCTGAGAGAATAGGAGCTAATTTCGGTTAGGGGCCCCTCGTGTTGCTGCGGCACATCTCGCACGTCTGGGAGGATATGCCGCCTCCGGGAAGTGGCTAGATTCTTAGGCAACTGCAGATAGGCGCCACTAGCCACGATTCCTGCCAGGGGGCAATCAAGTATCAAATGTTGTCATTCGACCTAATTTTGGTTAAGTAGGTTTCTTTGGCGATGCCCCGAAGGAAGCAACCAGTTACTGATGATGGTTTCATTTCGCTGAAACGGCCCGGTCATGACAGCTTTCTGAAATATAAACCGACACAGTATGAAGTGGCGATGTAAAATCATCGATAAGCAGTACCTTGTTGGTGTCGTTACTACAAGTACTACAAAGTTAGAGAGCTCTACACATTATAAAATAATTTGACAGCGAATTATTGCGAATTTCAAATCAAACAGATTACCGACATCATGCTCTCATTCTCGCTTGTGCAAGAGACGGTAGCTGCACACATACAGAATGCACATTATGAAATTGATCAAGTGACGACCGCTTTAGCTTTCTTATATTTGTGCTGTAACACCCCACCCGTCACTTATCTGGTTTTGGCGTGTGTTCGCCCTTGCTAATTGACTAACAGATCAACAGAGAGTGCAAAACTGCCGCAATATCGGATAACACAGAAAAAGGTAATAAGGCCCTGTGACTCCTGACTGAACTGCGTTGGCACTGTTGACATTAAATGATTCAGAATTGATCACTTTTAATTAAAAAGGGGTGCACATTGATGTTATATTCAGCTATTGAACACCAGATGCAAATGTTGAACGTAAAATTAGTTAAAAAAGTTACTTGGGATTTCAACTACTTGATTGGAAACAGATGCAGTCGATTAGCACAGATTTATTTTAACTCACGACCTTCAATCGTCACATTACAAGACTCTCCTATCAGGCATTGGTAATAAATTGCGTTTTCATGGAGTAACGCGTAAACTCAAAAGTAATTCCTATCGACTGACCCATGCGTAATGCGAAATGCGAGAAGAATTCTACAATACACAGCCCATGAAACCCTCGTGGAAACTTTGCCGACGTGATCCAACAAATTAATCAGTGGCCAGAGCGGGCGCAATATCACCGAATGCAGCGTAGCAGCGCGTCGTCGTTATGCGGACGTCGGCCGACCTCGTGGGGCTGCAAGGCTGCGCTCGTCTATTCACTTCTAGCTATCTTGCTCAGTACATAGCTGAACGAAAACTTTCTATCTCCAAGCTCAATTGTTCCATTTGCTAAGTCCTAAACTGCAGAGATGCTCACTCTCTCTCAGGCAAGCTGAGTCAAGAACGCCACGTCCGCACTCTAGGCAAGCTGGGAACAGACAACCTCTGTGGGGACTTCTCCCAGTCCGCTCATCACCTCGGTTTCCCCTCCAGCAAAATCACTTACGCCAATTGCAGCGCAAGTCGCGTTAATTATGCATCGCTTCCCAGCGCCGACCAATGCCTGCTCTGGGAAGTGAACAAAATCCCACAAAATTTCCCTTTCTCTCAACTTCTGCTATTTAGCCCCTCCCAGGCCACCCATCAAGGTTAGCGTCTGCACAAACACCAATTTTTCCGGAATTCTGACTCCCAGGAGAGTACTTCAAATTCCTTGGTCCTACGTTCCCATTGGTGACTGGCGTATTACATTCTGTCGCTCTTCACCTGATTTACTTCAGACTCTGCAGACCGTGAATTCAATGTGAAGTTGCTATAGTCATGAACACACATATTTTGACCTCTGTTGATCGCTCCACCGTAGCTTTGCGCTGCTTTCTAGCATGTTTCACTGAAAACGCGGCGACAGACATTTATCAACAGGCGTACAAGTTATCCGTCTGCTTCATGGTACACCAGCATGGGATGAACCACCCAGTCACTGTCACTCATCTTAAGACAGCTGGAGGCCGCGCCACGTTACTGCTTTCTCAGAGCTTGAGCCGCCCTAAGCCGCCTATTGTCGCTTCCCTTCGCCGCTCCCAGGCGGCCTCGGTCAACTCTTGAATACTTCCCTTGCCTCCAGTAAATCGACACGTTTCCTCAAAGTTTTCATGTCGTGTGAATTACTTTAAAACCATCGCCCGGCATTAATTATTCCAATACATCTATACTATACGCTCTACAAGATGCATTGTGCCTTGTCAGTCATTTTTGTTCAGCCCTACTGTTCGCTCAACGTGAGTTAGGTGATCTTTAATGACTTCATTTAAGGGGCATAGTTCTTGCCATCTTACAGTGCCTGTGCAGGAAAATTAGCTGTCAACACTAAAAAAGTCATTTTCCGCTGCCTAATCTTGTCACTGATGGATACTGTTCAAATCATACCCGAGAGAGAGAGAGAGAGGAGTTTTCCAAGTGCGATGTGTGTGACAGATGTTGGGTAAAACTTTGCGAGATCGCGTCACGACTAAGCGTCCGGAGTGCAGCTGTAGTGATGAAAGCATGGATGTGGGATGCTTGAACATAGTAGGCTGCCCTTAAGAAACAGTGTCCTTAGCTTGAAAGATTCGGAAGATAGCACCAAAGAAAACCTTGATCTAACGACTGGAGAAGACTTGAAAGTTTGGTAGACAACACTTGAAGGAAAACGGTAACTGGCTGAGGACAAAAAGATTCAGAGTATCGACAAGGTATCTATGGCCCTGTTGACAATCACATGCGAGCTATGAAACAAGATGGTGACCATCGAAACTCCTGCCGTGCTACAAATTTCTTCGAGATTAAAAACGTTTGTCAAATCTATCGCCGTCCGCTATGACCGAGCGGTTCTAGGCGCTTCAGTCTGGAACCGCGCTGCTGCTACGGTCGCCGGTTCGAATAATGCCTCGGGCATGGATGTGTGTGATGTCCTTAGGTCAGTTAGGTTTAAGTAGTTGTAAGTCTCAGGGACTGATGAACTCAGATAGTGCTTAGAGCCATTTTAACCATACAAATCTATCACAAAAGCTCAAGTATATTCGAATTTCCCATCTTGATCGAATGCGGAAACTCGCTCATACCATAATTTGATAAATTTTCCATTGCCCTTCATTTTTTTTTTCCTTTTGTCATGATGGATTTCGGGGCTACCAGCCCTATTCTCAGAAGCAACTGGTGTCTGACGGATATGAGGTATGTTTTCCTCGGATCAGCTTTATATTATCACAGTCCAGCAGTAGCATGCACTGTAAAACCTGTGTCCACAGCACCACTCGGGAGGTCACAGTAGATTGTTGACATTATGGCATAACAAAAAGAAATTAAAGATCTTTTTTGCAGTTAGAGGCAAATTTAATCCTAATCCCAACTCGAGTGTATTGCAGATTTTATGGATTATGGAAATATCGATTAGGGACGATATACAGGATCTGAAATCAGAAAGGCTTTAGGTCTAATCCTGGCTCAAATATCCACTGTGAATTTTCTGTCAGTTACCTTTCCCTAGCTACTGCGGCAGCTTCTGCCGAATGGCTATGAAATTCTAACAAAAAGCTTTGATTATTACCAAAATGTCTTCCTTAGCCACCGGGATTGGCTAAACAAGCTGGAACATTCCCATTGCAGCGGAAAACGAACTTCTGGGCGATTCTCCACATTATGAAAGGGTTTCACCATTTTGTTTTCGCTGTTCTGTAGACATGCTATAGTAAAGTGGAGTGAGGATTTTAATGTGTAGTGTGACTGTAGAAATGTACTTACAAATTAACAAAAAAATTACGTTAAATACTTTTTCGGTGTACTATTTATAAGTTTATGACTATCATTCGTACGATGAACTAAATAATCAAGTAATTCTCTATCCTTCTTTTTATTTAGTATTCTTTGGTTACATGCAGTTGTTCGCCTTTATATTTTCTTCTTTGGCAAGCTTTTCTCGCCATTTGCTTCCTTTGAGGGTTAGCAGCTTGGCTGGCAGCGTTCGCCTACTCCTTCAGCAACATCGATAAACACGGCTCAGAGAAGTCGACTGCAATCGATCTCTCTGAACGGATGACCGGAACGCCACTTTTTCCCACGTAAGAAATGTGGTAGCGAGAGCAGGTGATGAACTGTTTGCCGCCTATCAGAAATGGCAAAAATATTGCGTAAACGTGACTCGGCACTTCAATTTCTTCTCCGAGACGATGTTCGTCCGGGAAGAAAATTCGTTTGCGAACTGAGTGTGCAACCGTTAAACCGCAAAACGATGCAGCGCGTTGGAATCCAGTGATTTGCTTGGGTGACGTGAACGGTGAGAAATGAGACTACCAATAGGCTGATTAGAACAGTCAGGACAGGGCAGCACACACCACATGCACGTTGAAGAATTCTATGTCTAAACATCAGAAGCCGCTTATGGTGTATGGGGGAGGATACTATTGCCCTTTCTGCGAATTCTGCGCGGGAATAACGTGGATGTCTTCGTCAAGACCAGTTTTTAGCTATCTAATAGTGCATGTGAGTTATGACTCCGGTATTAATGCCCTGTAAATGTTCCATAAGATTTGACCCGAAGATGAAAAACAATGCCATATGGCTACTGTTAATGAAGAAAGTGTTAGCGAGCGAACTTTCATAGCGCAATGGAATAAGGGGCTTTTAACATGTGTTCAAGTAAGCCAAATTTACAACCAAGTTCTTCAATCATCGTAATACAACCTTTAGGTAATACCATCTGTAACTCTTTTATTGTTCCATGCTGATAAGACTGCCTTTGTATGGCCTACTGCCTAATAACAAAAGAATGAACTGCTGAAATGCAATGTCTCTAAATCTTCATGACTGCAACATTTTTGTCTCGAAGTTCTTGCAACTCGTGACTTATCTTAAGTGGGCTGAAAATCGTCTAGAAAACCATTATTCATTTCGTGTGTGAAAAGCAACATGTACTAACATGTCATCAGCAACCACAAATAACTTAAAGTAGAAAGTTATTTACATCGAGAATTTACGGCTGTGAATATTATGGTTACCGTTATTTCATTCTGGATAAATAAATAACTACATCAAGTTCTCTATGGTTGCAGACAACATACTGTGAAAGACAAACAGCTGTAACGCTAAATATAAAAAACGCAAAAAACGTAGCAAGTGGTAATAAGCTACACCTAAAGAATCTTATCGGTTCCTCAAATTCGCGAATACTTTCTTAAAACTCAAATTTCTATATGTCCGGATAATGAAGAGCAATTTTCCTGTTATTTAATAGAAAGAAAATATGAGAAATCACAGATGATTCTCTAACTTCTGCGAAACTTGTCTGGGTAAAGAGAAGAAAAATATTGTTCACTCACGATAGATCCCATCCATAAACAAAGGAACCGGGAAAGCTATAATGTCACTACGAATCATCGTAGAAAGAACAAGAACAGGAAGACGAATGCCGCGTTAATTCACCTAAGGAAAGCTTTTCGTAGAGTGGCCTGGAAGATTCTATTTGGAAAATTGAATCAAACAGGAATAGACTGGAGAAATAAAAGATTGATTCTCAATCTACCTAAGAACCAGAGCACAGAAATAGATGTTGACGCCACTGATACAGAGGCTTCAAAACTGCAGTTTTCAAAAGCACATGAACTATATTTTAAAAGCTTTGTTTGACATATTGTATAACCAAAGATGAAAATAAACACAAGCAACAGACAAATCGGAGAAGTAAGGTTAAACATTAAGATAGGAAATAAAATAATAATGCAAATAAACGAAGTTTCTTACTGAGGACTACAATAACAAATGACAACGGAAGTCTATATTAACAGATGAATTGCAATGAATAACCAAGCTCTCATAAATAAAATTCATTACCAAAGAAACACCTTAATATAGAAATAAGAAAGATTCAGCAACATTTTAATTTGATGCATTTTTATGGTTGTCAAACGTCGGCTCTGGGGATACAAGAAAAGTTAAAAATAGATGTAATAAAGACGTGAATGTGGAGAAGAGATACGAAAACATCCTGGGCTGAGAGAAAATCTAATAAACAGATACTAAAAGAAATTAAAGAGAAATGCATATTGATTAACACGATATAGATAACAAAATTAAATTGACTGGACACGTAATTCGACATGTTGTTGTTGTCTTCAGTCCTGAGACTGGTTTGATGCAGCTCTCCATGCTACTCTATCCTGTGCAAGCTGCTTCATCTCCCAGTACCTACTGCAACCTACATCCTTCTGAATCTGCTTAGTGTACTCATCTCTCGGTCTCCCTCTACGATTTTTACCCTCCACGCTGCCCTCCAATGCTAAATTTGTGATCCCTTGATGCCTCAAAACATGTCCTACCAACCGATCCCTTCTTCTAGTCAAGTTGTGCCACATACTTCTCTTCTCCCCAATCCTATTCAATACCTCCTCATTAGTTACGTGATCTATCCACCTTATCTTCAGTATTCTTCTGTAGCACCACATTTCGAAAGCTTCTATTCTCTTCTTGTCCGAACTAGTTATCGTCCATGTTTCACTTCCATACATGGCTACACTCCAAACAAATACTTTCAGAAACGACTTCCTGATACATAAATCTATATTCGATGTTAACAAATTTCTCTTCTTCAGAAACATTTTCCTTGCCATTGCCAGTCTACATTTTATATCCTCTCTACTTCGACCATCATCAGTTATTTTACTTCCTAAATAGCAAAACTCCTTTACTACTTTAATTGTCTCATTTCCTAATCTAATTCCCTCAGCATCACCCGATTTAATTTGACTACATTCCATTATCCTCGTTTTGCTTTTGTTAATGTTCATCTTATATCCTCCTTTCAAGACACTGTCCATTCCGTTCAACTGCTCTTCCAAGTCCTTTGCCGTCTCTGACAGAATTACAATGTCATCGGCGAACCTCAAAGTTTTTATTTCTTCTCCATGAATTTTAATACCTACTCCAAATTTTTCTTTTGTTTCCTTTACTGCTTGCTCAATATACAGATTGAATAACATCGGGGAGAGGCTACAACCCTGTCTCACTCCCTTCCCAACCACTGCTTCCCTTTCATGCCCTTCGACTCTTATGACTGCCATCTGGTTTCTGTACAAATTATAAATAGCCTTTCGCTCCCTGTATTTTACCCCTGCCACCTTTAGAATTTGAAAGAGTGTATTCCAGTCAATTCGACATATCAGCTTAATAACCCGCGTCTCAGAAAGAAAAATACTGGTAAAAAATGAGGAAGCAAAGCAAGACTAGAACTCCCATATCACAATGTGTTATTAGTGAAAAGAATTGCAATAACAGCATCTACATGCTTAAGATGTCCATGCTGCTGCAAACGTCGTCGAACAGTTCGTACAGATGGTTGTTTCTTGCAAACGTCCCCATCTGTTGACTCAGGGATCGAGATGTGGCTGCGCGATCCGTTACAGCCATGTGGATAAGATACCTGTCATCTCGACTGCTAGTGATACAAGGGCGTTGGGATCCAGCATGGCGTTCCGTATTACCCTCGTGAACCCACCGTTTCGATATTCTGCTAACAGTCATTGGATCTCGACCAACGCGAGCAGCAATGTCGCTGTACGATAAACCGCAATCGCGATAGGCTACAATCCGACCTTTATAAAAATCCGGAAACGTGATGGTACGCATTTCTCCTCCTTACACGAGGCATCACAACAACGTTTCACCAGGCAACGCCGTTCAACTGCTGCTTGTGTATGAGTAATCGGTTGGAAACTTTCCTCATGTCATCTCGCTGTAGGTGTTGCCACCGGTGCCAACCTTGTGTGAATGCTGTGAAAAGCTAATCAGTTGCATATCACAGCATCTTCTTCCTGTCGGTTAAACTTCGCGTCTGTAGCAAGTCATCTTCGTGGTGTAGCAATTTTAATGGCCAGTAGTGTAGAATAAACTGAACTCTGTTTATTTGTCACCTACATGGTGGTATTCTTCTGTTTATCTATTACTGTAGCCCGGTTTGGCCCTCTAAGGAACTGACGTCCCTCGTTGGGGACTGGCCCTGCTACCCAGTGGTCTGTTTCGGTGCTGCAGCGCTGCAGAGGCGCGTACAAGACCCGGAGGCCTGTAGGGTGCTCGGCTGCAAACCACAGCACCAGCAGCAGGAGCAGCAGCGGCAGCAGGGGCGGCGAGCCGTCAGTCAAGGCAGCCGGACTGGCGTGGTGTGCCGTTCCGCTCGGTACTGTGCAACGAACGCCCCTGCCGGCCGCTGCAATGGATACGGCCGGACGGCGGATACATTTCGCTCCCGGGCCGCTCACAAAAAAAGGCGACACACTCCGTCCACTCCGATATGAAATTGGCTCCGAGACGACAAGTCGGGCATCTGCAAAACGATACGCCGAAGCCAAAAAAACGAAACGGGGCCGCGCGCCGCGATCGCTGGCCTGTAACACTATCGATTTTTTGAAATCGATCTCGCCTACGAATACGTTCACAAAACAAATGTTTCAGCACACCGGCGCGCTCGCTGCCTCGCCGGGTCGCGTTTCAAGACGCGCGGCGTCGCGGAGCTGCGCGTTGCGCGGCAGCGGCCAACGGGCACTCATTACTCTAGTTGTGATTGTGGCCCGTATACGGGTCAGAGACCTCTGCAGCCTTTAGTGTTTAATAACATTTTATACTGTCACGGTTGTAAATCGGCGATAAGATGAACGCTTCTCAATGCTTACGTGGCGCCGCGCGAAATCACACTCCCGGCCGCGGCCACGATCAAGTGGCTCTGAGCACTATGGGGTTTAACTTCTGAGGTCATCAGTCCCCTAGAACGTAGAACTACTTAAAGCTAACTAACCTAGGGACATTACACACATCCATACCCGAGGCAGGATTCGAACCTGCGACCGTAGCAGGCCGCGCGGGTCAACACTGTAGCGCCTAGAACCGCTCGGCCACCTCGGCCGGCTAACACAATTCAAAAGTATTTATTTCCTTCATGGTTAATACTTGTTTGTAATTGACTTATGCATATACTAATACTCAAGGGATCGAAACTGAGAGCGGTGCTCGAATTCTACGCCTCTCCATATGACGCCACTTGGCAGGAATGACACGGCAGCCGTTCGACAACCGCGTTATCTTTAGGGCCTGATAGCGGAGTTTAGTTTAGATTTAAGCTATCGACGCTGGTCAATACAGTGATAGCATATAAATAAAACCTGGACGAAAAAGAAAAATGTTCCCAAGCAAAAAAATCTTTTCGGCTATCAACCTACAAGGCAGTGTTCAAATTTATGACGGTATGCACCCGACGCGTTTATATGCTGCCCTCGCTTAATTACTTAGACCGTGCTCTAAGGCTAGTAGCTCCTCGGCAGGATACAGAAGTATTAACGGATTTACCGCCTGTGGTCGCCCGCTCAAGTGGCGACACCGCGAGAAAGACTTGCTCTTGCAGAAGGCGACTTAATTAGAGGCTCTGTCGACAGCAGCTGCGCCTTGCTCCGCTACGAGACGCTTCTGGTTATTTATTGCCCTCACCGGCGAAGCTGCTGTCTTTTATCACGTTTTCCATTTAGTCTGCGGTTACAGATGCACCAGCTCAGTGCACGAGGATAGCAGAAATATTAAACTGAGACGGTGATACATGGCAAAAACCTAAAACAGTGTCACCTCGAGCTTGAATATGAATTATGCAGGTCGAGAAGTATGTACATTGCCAAATTCTCAGCGACCCTTTCTTACATGTATAGCGGCAGTTCTCCAAGGAGGACTACGGACTGTTTCAGATCCGGCCCACTACACAGCGTGTTCCCAAATAATCTTTACAACTTTGATCACGTACATTTCAGATGAGGGGATAGGTAGAATGCCACGGTTTGCGGATCGAGTTCAAACACACCTACAGTTTCTTTTCCCAAGTTATTGATGAAAAAGACCCCTCCCCCCCCCCCCCCCCCCCAAGAAGATGGTTGAGAGAGGCTAAATCTAACACCAAGAACAGCGGAACCTCCGGGCGCGTTACAACACATCCCACCAAGCCCAACCATCAGACACTGCTACACGAGAGTCGAGGAAGCCGGAAATGTCATGAAGAAGACGAGTTCGGGTGTCAGAGCAAAAGTGATGCAGATGTGGAACGGCTGCAACAGGCATTTATACGAGCCCTACCAAATCAGTCCGTCAACAGTCTTGACAGTTGCAATTACTCCCAACGGCGGTGAATAGGATGCCACCAAGACACTGAAGCTTCATGCCGATTATGTGCAGGAGCTGCATGTGCCTCGACCAGATTATAATCCAAACCGCAAAGCATTTTCACTCATGCCATCTGAAAAAGGTGATGCTCACGGATGCAGCTTGCATCCTCGTGTCCAGGAAAATAAACCGACACAGTGGGCGGGCCTGGGGTTCTGAGTTTCCCGACTTCAATGTGGAAATTGTGTGGTACGGTCCAAAGGTAAACGAGTGGTGTGCTCTGCTCAAAGACCGTGTGGTAGCACCGTTTTTCTTTGCAGAGGCGTCAGTAACCTCGACTGATTATTTGGACTTGTTGGAACAGATTGTGCCTCCACTGCTCGAAGAACTGCAACCTGCCATCATACTACAGCATGGTAGTACTTCTCCTCAGTGAGCCTCGGTCGTTATAAATGCAGGCTTGGCAGTGGAGTACCAATTCCCTGGTTCCCAAGGTCTCCTGACATATCCCACTAGATTCTTTTCCTCTGGGCTTTGTGAAGAATGCTGTCTGTCAGACACCTGTCCGGTATCTGCAGGAACTGCAAGCTCTTATCAGAGCAGCAATTGCACTCGTTAATGATGCTAGGCCGGAGTTGGGAGGAATTGGAATATCGGTTAGATATCCTGCTTGCTAAATACGGCACACACATTGAACTCTGTTAAACGAATACTACAATTTTGAGTTTGGGTGACTATTATGCCACAAACCACACCTTCCCAACTATCCGCTTTTCTGAAATATACCTGATCAAAGTAGTGAAGATCATTTCGGAATGCTGTGTGGAGTCGCGGCTGTTTACAGCTAATTACCAGTCAGTTAGTGGGGGAGAAGGCTTCCTAATTGGATGGAGGGGAATGGATTGCAATTTCCGACTTCTGCCTCACTATGTGACAGGCGACATCTCCCCTCGTTTCGACTTCACTCTTCCAGTTTCGTTTTGTTGTTCTCTGTAACGTTTTCGTCTTTTCTCTCATCACGTATCCTTTATTATCGTTTAGGCAATCATTCCACCAATTTTATCTCCGCCGCCGTCTCATTTTCAGTTGTCCTAAAATACATAAACAGAGGCACCACCTAATTTGTCTTCTCCTGGTAGCTGTGGAGATGAGCGGACTTAAAGAGGACCACGCACATGTTTTTGTGACAGTTTCCCTAAAATAAAGATGAGCCTCAAAATACGTTGGCATGTATCTAATTACTCATTGGCGTATTTGATCATTTTATATCTATGTTTAATCATGAGAAGAAAGAGAAAATATTGACGAAGTTACCTAAATATTTCACCGCCAGTCACAGCAGTAAAAGTTCACGAGAACTGACAAGGGAAACACGAAAAGGTTTTTCAGAGACCGCTACTGGTCACAAAATTTGTCGATACTTATATCATTTAATGTAGAAACGTGTTTCGAAGATAAACCTCTTCTCCAGGGTTCAATTACAAAAACAATTAACAAAAGTAAACATAAAAATTGCAGTAGTTTTGTAGAGTCTTGGCATGTAATGTGGTCGTATTTCTTCATATGAAATGGCTGTCTTCTTGTGGTGTGTTCGGTTACCTTCATTGCTGTGGCTCCTTTTAACTAACTACTGTTCACAAATCTGCAGAGTGTTTTAAACACCATATCACAATCAACAACATGGCGAAAATAAATATGGCTTTAAATTGTTTTCTACCAAGGGTAACCTCCCGAAAACCTTGGTCGGGACTGAGGGATTGGAATTATTTTAATTTATTGTTGGAACATTATTGTTCCAGGCAACAATTAAATATTTGTGTATTCGTATGTATGTTTCTATGAGTATTCTGTATTCAGTGCCTGCGTATCAGTGTATACTGTGGTAATTCTTTTTATTTCTTTACGTCTTTCATTCCTTACTCATGAGATCTGGGCGGTTTGTTATAGAACCGTCGTCCTATCAACTTCTCAATGGACTGGGAGCAGAGTGGAGGGGATTTCTAATAGGGAATATTTGGGAGTCGAGTTTTAGTTTCGACGACCAAGGGAAGCCTCTCGAAAACCCTTGTTCGGAAATAGTGTTAGAACTATTTTTAATTTTCGTTAACTTTTAGTCTGATATTTTGTTCGCGGACACTTTACTTCACAAAGTTTCCTCTTTGAATTTTCATTTGTGAGTATTCGTGTAAGACCGATTTTTTGTTTTTTTTTCTGCTTATCAGTCGACTTCACTGAATCAGAAATCTAGTTTACGCTAGGAGAAGTGACCTATGAATGAGTTTGCGTTGGCACTCATGCTCTACGTATGAAGATATGTTATCGAATCGATGGACTTAAAATTAAAGTAGTAATTGTTATGAAAAAGTAATAAATTCTAGTAACATTAGATGTTTTGCAAACAACGAAGTTTTCACTGCACTCACAGGTAGTTGAAATTATGAACCCAAGGGTGGCTTCGTGACTTAGTATTATTCTGAAAGTGTCACAAAACAGAAAATAAACAGAAATAAAATATGGTAAAAAAGCAAGCAGGCAGTAAAAAATCGTAAAGTACCAGACTAAGGAGTCAAAGGTCTTGGGTATGATCACCGGACAATCCCAGCATTTTCATCTATAACTTATAAACTCCCTTCAGCCCTGAAAATGTTCGTTAATGTGAAAAATGAGCATTGAACCGTGTTTAGGAGTCCGTCTTAAACTATAGGTCCCCCTACAACTGGATGGGCACGTCAGTTTAAAAGACAGAGGAAAACAACGACATGGCAGCATTCATAGTAAAGCCCTATGGTACTCAGGTTAATCTTCAGGTAGATAACAGCTTTACCTTTAGCAAGGTAATCTCTGCCCTACAACAAATTATCACCACATCGATCCGAAAAGACTTTTTTTGAACAATTTTTTTAATGCTGCATCATTTTATCAGTAAATTACCTGAATGAATTTCATTAAAGAATATCATTATTAATTTTGCACTAACTGCATGTAATAAATCATAAATTCTCTAATGACTGCTATCTGAGAACCAGGCGTACCATAGCAAGGCAATGACAATGAAGATTACTCACAGATGTCACAAATTTCCAGCCAACCTTACAAATGTAAGGTAACAGTTTCTTCTGAAGATGGCGCCCCTAGTTGGCGTTGAAAACTAGTTCAAGAATTTTAAATTCTATTTGCAACCGGTTGGCTGGAAATTTGTGACATTGTAATTAATTACGGTTGTTGATCACAGTCATGTTCAAAACATTACTCACAGAAATAAGGAACTGACTGAAACTCTAAAAACAATATTTATTTTTCTGTTTATTAATATTTTCCGCAGTTCGTGGAATTCATTAAAAAAATCGCCACTTTTCTTCATCAAATATATCCCCTGATAGCCATCATGCTACATGCCAACGATACCTTTTATTTTTAATGCCCGGATGCATTTAATCTCTCTTCGGAAACAGGAACCCGGTATCTCTATTACTTTATCTCGAGGCAGATATTATGAAATACTGTGTACGTAAAACACAAAACCGCGAGGAACAAACATTTCCTTATGTCGACAGACTTCATATCGAGGCCGGAAACCTTGGAAGAACGGACGAGATGCCAAATGTTTCCATGTGGCGGCCGCTGGTACCGACCACGTCTTCTTGGCCACTCGCCTGCAACTGCTACATGTTCGTTGATAATTTTCTGCTTGTAATCGATTACGAGTCCATAGTTCGTCGGCTCACAAGTCTGGTCTCACAACCCGACGTCCTTGAACCGGACTGGTAGTACGGTATACTGCGAAGTGAATAACGTTTGAGTTCTTGCTTTCTCCAGCTCCCTGACAACATTCCACGATTTCTTGTAGCATGACCTGCAGTTCTTGAACCTCTTCAAAAGAGTTGCCATTTACCGAAGATGGTCATTATCAAACACACTGCATAATATCTGTGCGGAACGATTTCGAAAATACAGTCTTTGGTCATAATTTTTTGATCAGTCATGTTAATTACCTCTGTCTTTTAGCCTCGCGAATTTACTGTCCATCCATATGGTTGACAGCGCTAAGCAATAGGCCTTTAAACAAGGAAATGTATGTTTAGATTTATGTTTGTACTGAATGAAGAACAGCCTAGCGCAACTTTCCTTATACTTAATACTTGCTCTTTTAGAATAATGCAAAGAAAGTACGCAATAGCAGGACTAAAAGCAGTGTGTACAAATACTACAGGGGCTTAACATTCGTAGATAATGACATGGTATTAGATTCATCTCTGCGGACAGTAAGCTGTATAATTTCTATAACTAGTAAATAAAACATACGATACTGATCACTTAACATTCAAGGAGAGCTTGACGGCGGACCGCACAGGTGTTTTGTAATTCCTTTCGCATGTGACTGCAACTAACCAAAAGCAGGGATCTGTCGATAAGACACATTCTGAGACGTCAAGGGGACACCAATTTAGTACTGGAGGAAAGCGTGAGGGGTAGAAATCGCAGAGGGAGACTATGAGATGAATGTAGTATGCAGATTCAGAATGATGTAGGTTGCAGTGAAGAGGCTTGCACAGGTTAGACTGAATACCACAACAACGAATGAAACTACCTAACAATGAACGTAATACCGTTAAATACTTTATTCATGACTAAACCTGTGGGTCCCTAACGAAGCAAATGGTGTCGTTTGGAAAGGCTATTAGTTTTTGCAAGACCTGTTCTAGTTGCCACTGCAGTATACGTTTCCATATTTCGGCCCCGCTCTCTCTCTCTCTCTCTCTCTCTCTCTCTCTCTCTCTCTCTCTCTGCCGCGCGGGATTAGCCGAGCGGTCTGGGGCGCTGAACTACGGACTGTGCGGCTGAGCCCAGCGGAGGTTCGAGTCCTCCCTCCGGCATGGGTGTGTGTATTAGTCCTTAGGATAATTTAGTTTAAGTAGTGCGTAAGCATAGGGACTGATAACCTCAGCAATTAAGTCCCATTAGATTTCACACACATTTTCTCTCTCTCTCTCTCTCACTGCCCGGAAGAAAAGAATGCAGCTGTAAAATTTGGATTTGGGTAAGCGCCGTTTGGTAATTTTCCGGTACGTCTACACTACATATGCAGAGACACCGCCTTCAAACCAACCTTTGACCTTAAGTGTCGAACGGGAATACTAAGCGCTTAAAACAACGGGGCACACACATAGCACTTATCATGCAGCAACATGCTCGTAACAAATTGCCTCCTACCTGCTGGCTCCTGTGGACAGCGGTCTGTGCATCTGGCAGCGGGCCATACCGCCAGTGTTTCACCAGGCGCCTCTGGCCTGCAAACTGAAACACCACGCACACTGCAGTAAACTTATAGGCGTTAATTTTCTCCTTCCCTTCTTCACCTTACATGAGATTTCGTTTCTTATTGATCATTATTTGAAATTCCCTATGCAGATGAACTGAAAACTTAAGTATTCAGTGATAAAAGAAATGCATAATACAATATTCTTCTTCTTATTCCTCTTTCAAGGAGCATGCGATTCTCCTGGTCTAATCACAGGGGAACCTGTTGCCAGCGTTTTCTTGATCTCCCGATGTTTTCTTGATCTTCCATTCGGTCTATATGAAGAAACTTCTTGTGGTATTCGAATAAAATAATTATTCCTGTTGCCCCATGTCATTACAAAATAATGACCACTGACGTTTCGACCGTCTTTGCAGCTCTTCTCTTCAGGGAGATTAAATTTACGTATCATTCAAAACCGATACACTATATAGCAAAGTGCAGTAGTTTTACATTGAATTTTGGATGTATAAATGATTATTCTTATAAATTTGAACTCGTATTCGTTGGAGGAAGCATGATAATTTTATTTAGAATCTTCAGTAAATTAAAATGAATTCATTAAGCCTATACTACAGTTACGTAAACTATTTCAGCGGTTTGAGAATGCTTCCCACGTGGAAGCTAATGTATAATTAATACAGCTTTACTCGTGGCTGGCAGCAGCAACCGTAAATATATTTTCAATATATAAACTAGACGGCTAACCGCTTGCATAAGGTTACAATAAAAACCTTGAGGTGGTTTCAGTTCCACTAAAGCATCTTCTGCAGAAGTAAAGTCACATAAACTTCATATAATTTACGTGACTTTCTTTCTGAAGAATACACGCTTAGTGTTACTGAAACCGCCTCGAGTTTTTTTTACAATAACCTTATACAGCCGGTTGGCTGTAACCTTACTTATTGAAAAAAAATGTATAATTAATAGGCTTCCAGACCTGGAACGTTGTAATGTGTTACTCGGAATTAATAAAGTATTAGTCACCCCTTCAAAGAGCATGCTGGTCGCTTTGGTGCGCTTTAGATGTAACGAGGCAGTCACAAGAACCTTTTCCGCTGGCAGAAGTCAAGGCAGTGGGGTGCACGTGAAAGTTGCTTGTATGGCAGCAGGAAGATGAACCGACGTGACAGATTGCCGGAAAGCAACTATCGCGATTGGGTGTGCCCATCAATGCAGACGGCCCAACTTGTACACAAGGAATGGCGTACCTCTCGCATCCACGTAACACGGGGTAAGAACGGGAATTGAAGGCGAGTGTTGCGCCTTCTCAATCACAATCAGTTTCACACCCAGAAGGAATTGCTCCTGTCAGTGAATGCAGGTCCATCTCAAATCAAATAAATTCTGATTTGGTGAACAATGGCAACTTAGGATCGTGTTACTAAAACTGAGAACTCTGCTTCAGTTGTAAATGATGTTTTAGTAGCACTAGTTTCGGAGACTATTTCTCCATCATCACGTGCTACACATTACACTGTGTTTCAGGGGGGTAAGGGGTGGGGTGGCCAGTTAATGCAACACGTAGAACTCACGTATATGTGACGTTAGTATGTGCCGAAACTGCCATAGAAGTGCCTGTCTCACCAATACGAGAGTGAGACGGTAATTGTGAGAAATTGCAGGAAGACGTTGTAGAACGACCGCCACTTTGTTGTTTTGTCCTTACTGCCACAATTTATTTTCTATCGACTTCAAACTTTCTGAGTACATACCACGACGTCTTTCACTTATTTTCATAGTTTTTTACATACTAAGCAAGACACAAAAAAGCAATTTGTTTTGTGGAACCTTACACACTGTAGGCGAAAACGTGCTTTAACATGAGTTCAATGAAATAGATTCAAAAAATTAAACAAAAAATTACACGGTAGACACACTATAAAATCAAATATTGTTGTAAGATTTTACAATATAGAGATCTTCTTGATGACCGACCCCACCTTTTTATGGCCATTGCTCTAAAGTGGCATGAAAGCTCTTATCATGTTTTGTTTATCTCAAGCCTTTCTTTTCTCTCTTCTCCTAGGCGTTCACTCTTTACGAGACTCCTGCTACACAAAATTGAACAAAATTTCTGTAGTGATTATAAGTTGTGTCCTTTTATATTGGCGGTTCATATTCTCAGCACCAAAGGCGCTCATCATATCAACACCGCCACCTTTATAAATAAAAATTTATCACCGTCTGACATTAACTATAAAGTAAAATATTAATACTGGAACAGTCGTGTGTCACACAAGGAAAATCTTGCAATAAGTATTTATACAGGAGTAGCCTTCGGAATCTTGGCACAATCCGCTACCTGTTAAAGTTTTTGTCGGCGGTGAAAACAAGATAATATCATTGCTCACTGGTAAAACCAGTTGTTCTGCCAGGGCGCTCCACGGACTAGTATTGGGCTGGTGCGTAAGTTCGTAGCTTTTCTCCGTAAGTTTAACAAAAACAACAGATACACAGAACAGAGACTTTAGTCAGCAATAATATATTCTCCTTCACTATTACAACAGGCTGCCAAAGCTGGGGTAACTTTTTGATTCAGAGACTGTAGAAATCACGCTGTTTTAGGGCAAAGGACACGTCGAGCCATGTTTCAAGCGCATTTACACCCCGAAAGGAAGTTACTTGCAGACTGTTCGATAGGGATCGGGAATGGTGAAAATCTGAGGGTACAAGGTCAGGTGAATAAGTTACGTGCAGAATGACTTCCTAACCCTCCTCCTGTATGGTGTTTTTTGTCAGTGTAGCAGAATGCGGGTGGCGTTATCGTGGAATAGCATCAATTCATGTAGTCTTCCTGGTCGCTCTCCTTGCATTGCTTTTGCAATACGTCTCAGTTGTTGACAATACATGTCAGCAGCGATGGTTAGACCGCTGGAAAGCAATTCATAGTACACTACACCGTTGCCATTCCACCAGAAGCATAACATTATCTTTTGTGGGTGGGTGCGGGGTTCTTTGTATGGGGAGTTGCTGCTTTATTTGAGCTCAACCATTCCTTTCTTTTCCTCGTCACTATTTACGTTACAGGAAAGGCACGGTCTGTGTTGTTCACGAGCCAAATGACGACGAGCAAGCAGAGATGCATACCCGCAACATTTTTTAATTTATTTATTTATTTGTCTTAGAGCACGCTGTATCCATACACCCGATTTCTGAACCTTCCCCATTGCATGCAAATGTCACACGATGATGGAATGGTGACATTTCATCACAGTTTCCAGTTCTTGTGTGCACCGACGTGGATCATTGTGCATTAATGCGTTTAAACGATCTTCACCAACACCTGAACGTCTTTCTGAACGTGATGAGTCACCAATGTCAAAACGATACTCCAAAAACGAGAAAACAATTTTCTTGACGCGCTCTGTCCAGTTACACTATCCGCACACACGGCGCAAATGTTTCTGGCTGCCTCCACTGATATCATCACTCTACTGAATTCGAACAGAAGAATATGTCGGAAACGTTCCGACTTCTCCTCTTGACTCTCCATTTTCTAACGTCCACAGCTCCACTCACTATCTCCAAATGACAAAACGAACGTACGTAAACTCAAAAACTAAAGACAAACAAAAAAAAAGGTGGTGCAGTGGTTAGCACACTGGACTCGCGTTCGGGAGGACGACGGTTCAATCCCGAGTCCGGCCATCCTGATTTAAATTTTCCGTGATTTCCCTAAATCGCTCCAGGCAAATGCCGGGATGGTTCCTTTGAAAGGGCACGGCCGACTATCTTCCCTAATCCGATGTGCCCGATGACCTCGCTGTTTGGTCTCTTCCCCCAACCAACCCAACCCAAAAAATGATAACCGAAAAATAAACGCATAGCAACTGGAAGACCAACATACAAAATAAAACAGCTACGGAACTTACGCGCAACGTAATAATTGATTCATTCCCCAACAGAAGCGCGGCTTCGTTAGATACTGAGGGAGACCCTAATTACCAGGAAGGGCCCACCGTATCACCCTGATAACCTGCTAGTGAAATAGGCGCTTCTCTGGAAACTTCGGAGCACCGTAATGCCACATATGCCTGAGATCAATACACAGCGATTAACTGGCCCGCCCGACCCTCGCCCTTAACTTGGAAAACCATTTGATGTGTGGCTTCGATATAGGATCCGACATCGTTTCCGAAACTAGTAGCGGCAATGAAACGTCATTTAACACTGGATCGTGTTTCTCAGTCCTGTCCACCTTAACGAATGTCAGAGTGAACATTCCGAACTGAACAGCAACAGGACTGTAACTGACGGGAGGTATGTAGTGTTCAGCGATGAGTCGCGTCTTCGCTTCTTTGCCTGCGTAACCCGGTGTTAGCGAGGTCTCTCCTGACAATAATTTTTATGCACGATGTGTTTAGTTTTGCGCATCCTTAGAAGAAACCCTAATGCGTGATACAGTAGGAGATATCGTCTTCAATAGAATCATCGAGGCAGCAAGTCATTCTCAATGGAGAGAAGTCAGGTGTGTCGCAGGGGAGTGTCGTAGGACCGTTGCTATTCACAATATACATAAATGACCTTGTGGATGACATCGGAAGTTCACTGAGGCTTTTTGCGGATGATGCTGTGGTATATCGAGAGGTTGTAACTATGGAAAATTGTACTGAAATGGCGGAGGACTGCAGCGAATTGACGCATGGTGCAGGGAATGGCAATTGAATCTCAATGTAGACAAGTGTAATGTGCTGCGAATACATAGAAAGATAGATCACTTATCATTTAGCTACAAAATAGCAGGTCAGCAACTGGGAGTACGCATTAGGAGTGATTTAAAATGGAATGATCATATAAAGTTGATCGTCGGTAAAGCAGATGCCAGACTGAGGTTCATTGGAAGAATCCTAAGGAAATTCAATCCGAAAACAAAGGAAGTAGGTTACAGTACGCTTGTTCGCCCACTGCTTGAATACTACTCAGCAGTGTGGGATCCGTACCAGATGCGGTTGATAAAAGAGATAGAGAAGATCCAACGGAGAGCAGCGCGCTTCCTTACAGGATCATTTAGTAATCGCGAAAGCGTTACGGAGATGATAGATAAACTCCAGTGGAAGACTGCAGGAGAGACGCTCAGTAGCTCGGTACGGGCTTTTGTTAAGGTTTCGAGAACATGTCTTCACCGAAGAGTCAAGCAGTATATTGCTCCCTCCTGCGTATATCTCGCGAAGAGACCATGAGGATAAAATCAGAGAGATTAGAGCCCACACAGAGGCATACCGACAATCCTTCTTTCCACCAACAATATGAGACTGGAATAGAAGGGAGAACCGATAGAGGTACTCAAGGTACCCTCCGCCGCACACCGTCAGGTGGCTTGCGGAGTATGGATGTAGATGAAGATGTAGAGGTACTTCGCAGTGGTCCGCAGAGCATGGATGTAGATGGTTGATGTAGAACAAACAGGTGGGTCCTGCAAAGTAATAGGCCTCCTTGTACAGGGGTTTTTGAGTTGTGTGCTGCAGACTGTGCCCCTCCCCCCGCCCCCCTCCCCCCTTAGGCGGCAGCCTGCGTGTGGGCCTACCTGGCGCTTGGCGCTCGTTAGCGCCCTCGCCCGGCTGTCTCATTAAGGCGCGGCCCGCCTAAGCCCTGGCCTGCGGTCTGCTCGCTAATTGCCTTAAGACCGCGGAGCCGCGTCGCACGGCGTATCGGTTGTGCTAATCGCGACAGACTTATCCGCGCCCCTCCCCCTTCCCCTCCCCCCTGTCGCACCGGCTACTGCTTAGCAACCGTGGCAACAACTGACACAGGTTAAACGGAAAGTCCTCGCCCTTCACGTTCTAAAACACCTTTTGCGTGAGCGACATTCTTGTGTCAATCGACTACTCCTCGTAAGTGAGCCTCGTGCAGCGCTGACGGCGTTTTATTCGTGTCCTAAGACTTGCTTGTCACGGGAGGTCGTTTGTGTTTTTTAAGAACAACTGTCATGAACTTTTCTTTTATCATTATCAAACTCCACCACCATAGTTAGTTCCTTCATACTATTATCACATCATAAGTATTATTTTTCAATTGTGTTTTTTTCTTTGGTCGGTACGCCATAACTGCCCCATTCCTTAATGAAAACTGTTGATTGAGACATCGTTTTCAAGTTTTCTTTCACCACTAATGACGGAAAATATGCAAATAGTTTGAAGCTATTATTATCGTTAAAATTTTATTCTGAAAAGATGTTTATAAAAGCGTGTAGAAGTTGCTATCTATCAACAATCTGTTTAACTAGCATGCACGACAGCAATTGCAATTCTTCAGATTCTTTACGCAAGCGTAGTCTACCACGCGAGTTCGGTCACACATGTCGATGACAAGAATTTAGATTGCACCTTCCACTGACACACTAATTTTACTATTATGCACAACAACGGCTGGACTTCTTCAGTTTCTTTAAAGAACCGTTGTGTTCTGCACGAATGAAGTAAATTGCAGTAACGTTCATCATCACACGTAAGTACCGGTTACTTTTATAACGATTTATTTAACTTTTAATTCGTCATTACCTCACAGCGTTTTCAGTGTTAAGTTACACGACCGCTAATCTCAATACCTTTAATCAGCATCACCATCAAAGGTAAAATAAACATGTATTGCTCCGAATATTTATTGCTTACTAATTTTTGTAAACAAACGAACAATCACAAGAGAAACGAGAAACTGTCAAATGTCCGCTAACTTTTTCTCCTGTATTCCATATTTCCACGATGACTAGGGAACAACATGCAGACCATATTCAGTGTCACAGAAATCAATGAACAAAATGTTTCGACGTTCTAATCAACGACGATTTTATATTTAAAAAATTATGATTGTACAACAATTAATCTGTCATTTCCAGTTTGTTTTCTAGGGAAGCAAAGGCTTACCTCAGTTCTGATTTTGTCCAACTTCAAGAAATAAACAAGGTTCAGTTGTACGCTTTAGAATTCCTGACAGCTTTAAATCCTTCTGGTTTATCAACTCATCAGTTGCTTTGGAAATGTTATTATTATGTCGATTAGAAATCTTAAAGCACATGAGGGGTTAACTAAGAAACTGTTACTTAGACAAGTACACCATCACTGCCAAAGTCATTGACTCTAATAAAACTGTGCTAATACCACGCATGAGCCTCATACTTTCTGATCCAATTATGACTTTTTAGTTGATAAGAAAACGATTCCCAGCAGAAGTAACCTTTGCTATGACCTTTAATAAAACACAAGGTCAGATGTTTCAAAGAGCAGGATCGTGTTTAACAGCGCCTGTGTTTTTCGCATGGACGGTCATCCATGATTTCTCACGAGTTTGCACATCCAGCCAAAAGCAAAAACATTGTTTTCAAAGGGCTTATGTAAAATAAAGAAGTTTTAAAAAATAAAATCAAACTGACAAAGACAGTTAGTCATATTGTATGTAATGATATCGATTTTTTTTTTACAGTGAGATTAACATTTGTTACTAGTGTTCAAAATACAGTACCTTTTATTAATAAATACTTGCATTTACTTATTTCTCCTTTACTATTTTACTTATCAGTGACCGATCAGGACGGAGTGTGAATCATTTGCTCGGAACAGCTAGTACCTATTTATTGTAAGAAGTTCCTCGTAACAATCCAGCACTCCGCTAAAGATGTAATATTGATGTCTCCTTCAGTGTAAAAATGTCACGGTGATGTTCCGTTCCGAAACGTTCCTTGAGGAGCAATGTGAAACGTCCTTAAAGCTAAAAAAATAAATAAATAAAAAATAAAAACCAACGCGACGGGGGGGACTTTACTTTAGTAATATGTATAAATAACGTTTAAGAAAACTTGTTTTCCATTTGCCAAAACTTGTTTACAAGAAAACTATTTACAGATCAATCGATAAGCGCTGAGAAGAGCATTTCGTACATGTGGCTGTTCTTAAAAGAAGTCCCGTTGCTGATTTCATGCTTTGTAAATTTTTGAAAAAAATATACACAATATATATTCTAACATTACCTTGAATAAGCTACAAGTATTATCTAAAATTGCACGCAAAATGGTATAGTTTTGTAATCTTGGTAACGATTTCCCTTGATGCTGGAGGCAATCCACGTCACGAAGTTCTAGAAGCTGCCACGCCACAGGGAATACCCTATTTGTTTGCACCCACGCGTAGCAGGCGATGGTGCGTCCGACCTCCGTGCAACATCAGAGATGCGAGACAGGCATCCGTCACTCGGCATCAGGGAAGGTCACAAATTCCAGCCGGGTCCCGCCTTCCGACGGAATTCTTGGAAGATAGAGAAAGCGAGAGAGAGAGACGGAGCACTTAGAAGAGAGACAGAGGCTACAAAACGAAACCAACAGCGCACTGTGCACAGCTGTTCACGAGAAGCCACAGCTCTTGGGAACAATTCAGATGCGAGCTTGTTTCGCTTGGTTACGGGGACAGAGAGTAAACCTATTTACCTACATCTTCGTTCGCCAGTTGACGGCCACCGTTTGATGAGAGTCTTTTGTAAACTCCGCCATGCACTGCAGACTTCATTTTAGTACAACTATGTTGCTCCTGCAAGTTTTATAAGATTTGTCATTAAATCGCCTTTTCTTATGAAGTGTGCACCAGCAAAGATCTTCCTTGCTCCAAATACGAATCATTCTACTGTTTACTTGTCGCGTCCACCTCTACAGCAATTTCGTTACAACCAGAACTACGTCAGCGACTCCAGTCTGCTCTGTCGTCCTTTTGTTTGTTTTCCACTTTCTCATAGTAATCCCCAACACGTGTATCTCTCTTTCTTGCTGATCGCTGAGCTCAATTTCATATCTCACTGCCATAAGCCAAATCTGCTAACACTCACTGATTGTAAATTGTCCTTGGCTGACAAATCGAAAGCTTAGATCCAGAGACTCCACTCTTCCACTAATTTCTTTTCCTGTACGTCATGTTTAGTTCCTCATTTGCCCTGAATCTCTGAATCTATAGTTTATTTTTATTATTTTCCTTCCGATGTGCTGATTATTATAGGTTATATAAAGCGGAATAAAACAAAGGCTTCAAACTGGCACAGCTAGTAGTGTGTTGTTATGAAGCTTTACTAGAATACAATCGTGAAAATCACAGTGAGATTATACCTCTAATACCTGGTAATTACGCGTACAGTAATTACATATGCCGCTCAGTGCCTGCCGTTTGTTTATATAAGGTAAGTGGCCCAGGACAGGTGGCGGATGGCACACCATGGGCCCTCGGGAAAATTTTGAGACTGTGTAAAGTATCTAAACAGTTAGTCGGTTTCGGTTCAAAATGGTTCAAATGGCTCTGAGAACTATGGGACTTAACATCTGAGGTCATTAGTACAGTAGAACTTAGAACTACTTAAACCTAACTAACCTAAGGACATCACATACATTTATGCCCGAGGCAGGATTCGAGCCTGCGACCGTAGCGGCCGCGCGGTTCCAGACTGAAGCGCCTAGAACCGCTCGGCCACACCGGCCGGCTCGGTTTCGCCCCAATATATATTTACTGAGAGTGGTTCACGGCCTGTGCACAAAAGGCGACCCAGAGGAACTCTCTCTAGAAAAGACCGGATGCATCATCCTAACTGTTTTTCGTCGGTCAGTGAGATGGAGTCGATTTTCCACTTTCATTAAACCCATTTTATTCATTTTTGTAAATAATTATTCACGAGACACGGTGGCGAAAAATTAGATATAACGGGAACCGCGCTGTACCAACGTCAGCTGCTATGAAAATCCTTATTAGTGCTACCAGTTTCGAGTCTTACTCTTGATAATATCATCATCGTCGTCAGGCACAGGAAGTTTTTCAGTTGCAGCATTGTGTGATACGTATCATCAGTATAATAGCACAATACAACGAAACGAGTGTGAGGGCATGTAAACTGTTGCAAGAACACTACTGTTAGACGTTTGAAACACGACTGACGTTAATGTACGTATCCTAAGAGGCACTGGTAAACGAAAAAATTTTTGTGTCTCGATATGACAGTGATAGCAATAATAATGTCTTGTGTATGTATGGATCGACAGCTGTTGTAAACTTATTAAAAGAAATCATTCAGCTTTGCAGGTTGTTCTTCTATTTTGAAATAAAAGCATTATTATAAACCCTCCCTGGGCACTAACGAGCTCCATCATAATAAAATTTGTGATGTTTACAGCATGTTATGCAACGTACTGTATATCAGCGTTGGGAAAAAACCATCTTGTGAAAGCGACCCTGCTTAGAGATTCACACAGTCATAGTGGGACAGGACACAGATGGCGACGAGAAGGCTTCCGGCCATCCTCTACAACTAACACTGCCAAATCAGAGTAACCTGTAGACGCTGTGAACACACAGGGCAAACGCCAGGAAAAATAAAAAGATGGTGATGTGTCTTGATAATGACCATGGAGGTGAAAGTAGCTAATTGTTAAATAATAAAATGTAGTGTTTATTTCAAAGTAAAAGTCCAGTCTACACAGAGAAATGAATTCCTTTAACGAATGATAAAGGTTCCTGTAGCAACTGACGGCTGTATAGCGTACTTACCGACGTTTTAGTTTTTTATATCTTTCACGTCCTATTTATGGGAGTTGGTCGGGCTGCTGTAGAACTACGCAATTTTCTACCAAACATGCCAGAGGGGTTTCCCAATTCGGAATATTTAGGAGGGGATTTTCTGTACCTGGGTTTGCCTGATAACCAAGGGGAAACTCCCGAAAACCTCGGTCGAATTCGAGGATTGAAGCAACTGTAATTTATTTGTGGAAAATGATGTCTACTGTTTCTGACAGATATGTATATTAATTTTTGACCACGGCTGCCTTCGCGACAGCTGCGCTGCTTGGGCCACTCGAACGCCCTGTCCGTCGTAGTACATAGCGTCTTTCGCCTTTGTAGATAATTGTAAAGCTCATCTTACTGCATTAGCAGAACACCGTCGACCATTTTCCCCTGAGAGAGCTGGTACTGACAGTTACTCTAATGACTGTTTCGTATTTTAATTTACACATTGCCCATTTTATGTATACAGAATTTCACAGTTTTTAAACGTCACTTCGTAAATAATTACCGCGGTAACAATGGAGAGGTGAAAGACTGGGACGGATCGGCAACAGTTGCCCGTTTTACTGCCATCGATTCTCCTTCCGTAATTATGTGCTGCAAGTAGTATGTGTTATGAGGGCTATTTTTAATGTAAGAATCGATAGCGCATCGTGTCCGCGCATCCTGTCACGCTCACTGTCGGCCACTTTTTGCCAGTGTCTCACTACGCTGCCATTACATTTCACGTCTCTGTCGGTGATTGTCCTATGGTTACACTGCTTCGTTTGTCGCCATGTCGATCAGTAACGCCGTCGATTGTGGAGTGAGGTCGGTTATTTGGTTCTTAAATGTAAAATGATTTCGTCCTGCTGAAATTCACCGGCAGCTTCTTGGAGTGTATGGTGCAGATCCAACGAATGATAGAAATGTGCGAAAATCGGAGTTGGGTGTTTAATGAAGGAAGGAAAAATGTTCATGATGAAGAA
Source organism: Schistocerca gregaria (assembly GCF_023897955.1). NCBI lineage: Eukaryota > Metazoa > Arthropoda > Insecta > Orthoptera > Acrididae > Schistocerca > Schistocerca gregaria. Next base: position 919,344,336 of record NC_064921.1, read on the forward strand.
CGATCTGGACGATCTACTGTCATGAATGAAGAATTGACACAAAGAGATGACGAAGCCGGCCTTTTATAGCCGGCCGGGGTGGCCGAGCGGTTCTAGGCGCTACAGTCTGGAACCGCGCGACCGCTACGGTCGCAGGTTCGATCCTCGGGCATGGATGTGTGTGATGTACTTAGGTTAGTTAGGTTTAAGTAGTTCTAAGTTTAGGGGACTGATGACCTCAGATGTTAAGTCTCATAATGCTCAGAGCCATTTGAGCCATTTGAACCAAGTTTAACTAGTGTAAGTGTACATATTTTTTGTATGATATCTTAACATGTACACACATGAGTGTGTTGTTATTTTTTCTCTGCATCGAACAGTCTTTCCACGAATACACCACAGACTTTATGACCTGATGTCCCCTGCTTGGTCGTAACTGCACCGTCTTTGGACTACGCCTGTCGGTATAGACTGTTTGGCGTCCACATGTCCACACTGCAACACCTTACGTGCCTCCCAGGGGAAAATAAGTATTTGTATTTGGAGAGTACAAATGACGTTGTTGTGGTGATAGCACACTCTAACCTTGTACAGCAGTAACACGACCAGTTTGTAGTTGCAACATTTCTTTATTGATTACACATGCACGTGAATTCATCAGCAGTAACAATCAACTAACAACATTTGCATATCAAGGCCCTATCCACAATTAGTATTTACAATATTAACCGTCACACTTGTGACAACGGCCCTCTTAGGTGCCGGTAACAACAACCAAAATAATAGATAAAATAGACAACCAGATGTTTACAATGTCAGCTATCGCCTTTCTCACTCAGTTTTACACTTACTGAAAAGGTAAAATTAATTTTATGCTATCTGACCTGAAGGGTACTATTAATTGTTCTGTTTACACTTAGCATTCGACTACACACGACGTCCGGAAGACTCTAGACTTTATGCAAGCTTAAGGCAAAACGTCAGTTTGATGAACATATGTTGGACGCGAGCAAACGTTAATCTATTACGATTTCACAAACACACGATCCAAAGGGTGAACTTATACTAACTTTGGGCAGTAGGAAATCTTCTGCCTAAAACAGGTCTCTCGTTAAATGGAATAGAGAAATCGCGCGGCCCGCATCTCGTGGTCGTGCGGTAGCGTTCTCGCTTCCCACGCCCGGGTTCCCGGGTTCGATTCCCGGCGGGATCAGGGATTTTCTCTGCCTCGTGATGGCTGGGTGTTGTGTCATGTCCTTAGGTTAGTTAAGTTCTAGGGGACTAATGACTATAGATGTTAAGTCCCATAGTGCTCAGAGCCATTTTTTTTTAAAACTTCCGTGTCTTTTTTTCCTTTTTTTTTTTTTTTTTTTTAATTCTCACGTTAAGGGGTCCTGACGGCCCTTAGTTCAAATCCTGAGATTTCCGTCACACTGCAGGTATTGCAATACCTTAATATAAACATATTACAAGTTAACCAATGAACAGAATTAAGGGGCTTAGTTTCCTTTGATCCAAATATGTATATATACAGATACTACGTGAAAAGATGTGTCAGTCCACACCCAGTGAGTTAAGGTCCACCTTACAAGATAATCTGTCTTTGCTGAATGGCTGACACCACATAAATCAAACGTGCACTACCTAACGTGACAATCAACCTTCATATAGGTATTTGAAATTGCAATAGAAAACTAATGTCACTTCAATAGGTCGCTAATGCAATAAGCACGGCCCCTATGGCCACAGACCAAAAACCACACGGCCCCTATCCGACCATAAAACCCAGTGTGGCCTATATTTATCATGGCCACTTGCCTCCCATACACACAAGAAATTATTAACAAACAACAGCTAACACTAATTCGTAAAACCAGAAAACTCTAAACTAAGAAATGACGTTCAAGTGAACCAGCTACCTTCAGCGTGCCACTAAGCACCAAGTCCAAACTTCCAAATGCGAGGCGCTATTTCTAGCCACTTTGGTGACATAATTTCATGGCCGTTCCAGAACATAACTCGCCTCGCCACCACTGTAGTGAATGTTTTGCTGGCGTCTAGCACGAGCAACTGCAACAGTCATCAGTCCTTAAGAACACAATAATATTCACTATATGTAGAAGAAGGAACCCACCACGAAAGCTTGGCGATTAATTTTTTTCTTCTTCATGTGAAATTCACACGTCATCCATCCACATAGCTCTCGAGGTATCAGCAAATCCTGATCGCCACTGGCCAGCCGTGTCAATACAACTTTAATACTTTCCGGCAGCAGCCCATTCTTCGTTGCTCCAACTCGGCTGGTCCTCACGGCATACGGCCGTGCCACGTGACATGGTGTCGCCAACTCCCCACAACGAAAACATCGAAAGCACGTCACGTCACAGACTGACTCGGCTCTTGCGCGGACCCACCCTCCACGACTTAGAGAGCCTATATAGGGAAAAAGTGGCCAACCGGACGATACGGCGGCCATTTTTCTGCCAAACTGCGGGCGGGACTTTTGAATGGCCAGTAGTGGAGCACACACCGAATCAAAAGCACAAGACAATATGGCGAAATCATTCGTTAAATGCCTTTCTTTACAGCTATAATATACTCATAGTAGCCTACTTCGTACAGCGCAGGAAAATTTGATACAGTGGCTGCAAAAATTATTCGTTACTTGCATTTATCTCCTTTAAAGTTCGTTTACTAGACATATTGCAATGAAAGTATCGTAAATAAAAACATGTTGTGTATAGCATTTGTTTTGTAACGGAAGTGCATAACGCTAAAGATTGAACGTACATGTATTACGTCAGCTGAATGAAAGTCGTAATCAGTTGTTTACTTGTGACATGCAAAAAGTGTGAGACGTATTAGTACTTCTTGTCACGTCTTCAAACTGTTTGCATGTCACAAGTAAATAACTGCTTACGAATTTCTTTCTTATACCTATACTCTCGTAGATAACAAACGAAAAAGATTACAAAAATCAGGTAACGTTAAATGTAGGCTACTGTAATAACGACCAAATATAACAAGAAAACTGCCGTATCCCTTCTACCCACAGTAAGTAAGCCTATTAAAAACTGTCTTCAAGAGTACCTACAATTATTTACTACGAATAATGTTTCAACAACAACGACATCTGGGGAAAACGCGCTTACAAATTGCCTGCGTCAACAGTCAGGCAATAATACTGAAACCAAAATAATGCCTAGTGTTCTGATTCGGAACGAAATAAAGTTTGACGATATAAAGTTATGTCAGCCCTGTTGACTGCGACTGCCCACTGCTTTCGTCTTTCTTCATTGTGTGAAAATGCCAACATGCGAAATCCACCTTCGCCTCTATTGGAACAACCAAATGCAGCACAACTTGGCATCGTTTACGATCGTCTGCAGAACGAATTACATATGTCAAAAACAATACTGTACAATTACTAACGTGTTTACTTGAAACATGCAGGCCTACCGACTTTTCAACTCGTATTTAAGATCGCAAATGCTAATTACGTACTAAAAACGATATACAACTAAATCAAACATGCATGCACAACGCATAACAAGTCTCTCAATAGTTCAAATACCTTTTAATCGTTTCCAAAAGTCCTCTGAACTTCAATTCAGCTCAAAAGCACGGCGCACATAGAAAGCGCGAGAGACATTTGGCAGAAAAATGGCGCCAAAGCTATTCAACCAATCACGGGCAACTTCACCTATGGCCACTCTCTCTGTATACAGGCTCTCCACCTCGACTTGCGCACTCGCGCCACCATAAATAGCCTGCTTCAAAGACGCAAAGAGAACAAGGCACAGGGACAACGATCAAAGATGGAAGTAAGAATCGATATCGCCTGGCGCCAGAAACCCACCGGCTCAGACGTAAATACTGACTATTGTTGCTCAGCACACTGTCCTCTGTCAGCGATAGAAACATCTGCACTTGTACGCATTACACCCTATATATTAGAAAAAATTCATCTCGAAGACAAAATGGCTCTGAGCGCTATGGGACTTAACTGCTGAGGTCATCAGTCCCCTAGAACTTAGAACTACTTAAACCTAACTAACCTAAGGACATCACACACATCCATGCAAGAGGCAGGATTCGAACCTGCGGCCGTAGCGGTCGCGCGGTTCCAGACTGTAGCGCCTAGAACCGCTATGCCACACCGGCCGGCCCATCTCGAAGGCAGAGGCGGGTGGAAGACAGTGTTTTGGTGGCGTTAACCTTACCTCTCTCCTCTCACCCACTGACTTATTTTAAACCGGCTCATGCAGAAGACAAAAGCCTGCGATTTGGGTAAGCCAAGAGCTGGACCGGGCTGGAGTGACGTTTCGGGGATGGTCCCGCCTGGATGAATGGAGCCCTGCCCGGTGCCCGGCGGCGCCTCTCCGTCACTTCCGGCGCGGGCTGGCGCCTACCTGGGCGCAGATTACAGGCCGGCCAGCCGACGCCTAATTGCGGTCGGCCATTGATGCTCGCGCGGTGGTCCCGCTTGTTAGCCTGTGAAGCGCGCCGCGCGCCACTTTACGGGCCGCTCTGCCCTCGGGCTGCGGAAACGACCCCCCTGGCCCCGTCGCGCGATGGACTTCTTCTCGGAAAAGGCCGCCAGCTGAGATCTTCACCATACGCAGCAGACTTCATCTCCCAGCTGTTCTTCGGAGCTGCTGCAGGCCCACACAATAGGTTGCGTGCCGATATAATGCATCGCCAATCATCCGGCAGTAAAAGAATATGACATCCGTCCGTATTCACCTGCCAAAGTTCCAAAGATTGCGACACCATGTACACTACTGGCCATTAAAATTGTTACACCAATAACAAATGCAGATGATAAACGGGCATTCATTGGACAAATATATTATACTAGACCTGACATGTGATTACATTTTCACGCAATTTAGGTGCATAAATACTGAGAACTCAGTACCCAGAACAACAACCTCTGGCCGTAATAACTGCCTTGATACGCCTGGGCATTCAGTAAAACAGAGCTTGGATGGCGTATACAGGTACAGCTGCCCAAGCAGCTTCAGCACGATACCACAGTTGATCAAGAGTAGTAACAGGCGTATTGTGACGAGCCAGTTGCTCGGCCGCCATTGACCAGACGTTTTCAATTGGTGAGAGTTCTGGAGAATGTGCTGGCCAGGGCAGCAGTCGAACATTTTCTGTATCCGGAAAGGCAAGTAAAGGACATGCAACATGCAGTCGTGCATTATCCAGCTGAAATGTAGGGTTTCGCAGGGATCGAATGAAGGGTAGAGCCACGGGTCGTAACACATCTGAAACGTAACGTCCACTGTTCAAAGTGCCGTCAATGCGAACAAGAGGTGACCGAGACGTGCAACCAATGGCACCCCGTACCATCACGCCGGGTAATACGCCAGTATGGCGATGACGAATACACGGTTCCAATGTGCGTTCACCGCGATGACGCCAAACACTGATGCGACCATCATGATGCTGTAAACAGAAGCTGGATTCATCCGAAAACTGACGTTTTGCCTTTAGTGCACCCAGGTTCGTCGTTGAGTACACCATCGCAGGCGCTCCTGTTTGTGATGCAGCGTCAAGCGTAACCGAAGCCGTGGTCTCCGAGCTGATAGTCCATGCTGCTGCGTACGTCGTGCAGATGGTTGTTGTCTTGCAAACGTCCACATCTGCTGACTCAGGGATCGAGACGTCGCTGCACGAAGAAAAGTTATTTTCCATGTGTTCGTTCCTGTTGTCTTTCAACAGAAGAATGTGTTAACACAATTCAGTTTTAAGGTTGTTTTATCCGCTGCCGTACACCAAGTACTGGTCAGGAACCATATCACGTTTTGATTGAGCGCGACCAGACCGCTGACGTGTCCTTCAGAACAACGAATAGCAGAGTATGGAAACAGCTCACAGCGCTCCCACCCAAAACGGCAATTGTGAAGTGATCGGGTATTACTCGTATTATTTATTATTTGAAACGTGTTTTTTTGGGGGGGGGGGGGGGAGCATATAATATGGTATGCCTAGGGGCGCAAAATTTTTAAATCCGCCACTGGTTATCTTTCAAGAAAATAACACAAGACCGCTTCTGCTCCGTGTTGTCTTGACCTTCAGTAGAGAGGATCATCATCTGTCTTTCTGGCCAGTAAGCTCTCCAGGTATCTCACCCACAGGAAACAAAAGTTCATGTCCCTTGAAATTTCCGACGAATTTCGAGTGTCTATAATTTGCTGCCGTGATACTTCCGCGTAGAATGTCCTGGCCGTCTTCAGATGTATCTCACCACCAGTATACATCCTAAGATAGCCAGAAGACTCTGTGCGGAAATATTGTGGCAGTAAATTACAGATATCCGGCAGTTAGACCGAAATTTCTTGGAACCATCTAGACAACGAGGAAGTTTTAAATTTCGCATCTGATCACGCGTTCCCAATCTCGTCATGTTCTTCTTAAAGCCAAACAAAGACTTTTAACATCGTAAATTTTCCAATCTTTATGTTCATCTACCATTTTTGTTCTCTATGTCCATGAGTATTATTTGCTGGTGTCTTAATATTTGTTCTGCCATCCTGTTGCTTCTACTGGATGGTGCTTTCCACACACCTTTCCCCAACACCGGCACTCTTCTTACTTCTTATCACTTCATTTAATTTTCAGTATCCTTCTATAACACCACAGCTTATAGGCTTCGATTCTTTAGTTTTCTATTTTTGGTTTTTTGCACATTCCTTGGTTCACTTCCACGGAATGTTGCACGCTGGGCGTCCATTCTCACCGATCTACCCTCTCTTTACGATCAGTAAACGCAGCTCAACATCAGTAAGAGCCCACAGCTGAGAAAAAATCTTACAAATTCCTACAGAATTGCGACGGTTGTACTCTGGGTATGCAGACAGCGCGGAAATGACGAGCGCCCGGGTGGCTCCCCTCAAAGCGTTCCGGTCGCTGCTCATAAATGACCGGCGAGCAAGAGCTGGATGCTACTCCGGTCTGAGATGCCGCGGTGTGCCGTTCCCCGCGGAAAGAAGTGTCTTGCTGGAACGAGGCTGCGAGCGCAGGAATGTCGCTCCCAGGCCCGGCACCAGCGGGGCTGCGGCTCACTCAGGAAAGCAGGTCGCCACAGCACCCTGAACGAGGCACGCTCGTCTCATTTACTGCTCGCACAACTCTACTTGTACCTCTGTGTTTCGTCATGGTCTCTGGGGAATTCCTTTCTTCCTGTTGTGCCGTATTCGTCGCTTTATTCCCCGAAACTCAAGCGTAGCAGGCTAGGCTCACCAGACAAAATTTACTCACACTCTCAAAAGAGAAAATTGATCGCTTTGGAGCACTGTAGATGGTACAGACTTTAGAAATGATCTCGAAAAGTTGGCTGGTTATGCTTTATCGCGAGTCTCTTATTAAATTAACTTGCCTTTTGATAAAAAGTGCACAGGCTTTATCCGTTATATCAGTCAATCCTAGTCCATCACTTTTAGGATCTAAAATGGCTGCTTTAGCAGGTACTCTGAACACTTCATCTCTCTATAAAACATCTTACTTTTTTTTCGTTTGCATTGGCTCCAGATGCTCTACAGTACGAATCAATCACTGTTTGCTAGCGTGGTTACCTCGTCATTATTCCTTATAATGACACCTATATCGTCAGCATAGCCTCTTGTAACTGTTTTATTTCTTGATAATGTTAAGCCTTTTAGTCTAGCATGGACATGTCTGAGGAAAGGTTCCAGAGAAATGGCGAAGAGCGACATGGACAGAGGACTTCCTTTAGGAACACCCCGTTGTATTTGCATCGGCCTGGATTGTTGACAATTCATCGATATTTTAGCATTTATTCCAGTTGCTATGTTCTTAATCAACTGTATGACCCTATCGTTGAAACCTATTTTCTTCAATGTCTGTAGAAGGTATTCATTAGATCGAACGCTTTATAAAAATCTAAAGCACACTTTATGTTTGTTGCAGAAGCTATCACAATGATATCCCTGAATTCTGCTAGATTTTGAAAAATGGTTCTGCCTTGCGCGCAGTTCTGATGTTGACTACTAATTTTATCTGTAAGACATGAAATTCTCTTGTTTACTATTCTAGCTATCAATTTATAATTAGAATTCAGCAGTGAAATTGGACGAAAATTATTTAAATCTTTGTTTCCATTATTTTTTGGCACCAGAACAATTTTACTCTCCTTAAACTCTGCCGGAGTCATTTTACCCCGAATAACCTCATTTACAATGTCCATGATTTTCGCACCTACTATTGGCCAGTAACGGATGTAAAACTCTGCTGGCAGACCATCCGGTCCTGGGGACTTTTTTGGTGGTGAGGCGCACAGAGTCTCATATACGTCTTCTTCACTGACAACCTCTAGAAAATTTTCGTTGTCACCTTCCGCCAGCCGTAGGGCTAGGATGTGAAGGATGAAGGAATTCTTCCAAGAAAGCATCACTACTTTGATGTACAGAATATAGCTCGCAATAGTAGCGATAAATCTCGTCCATGATACTCTGCTGGATTCTGAGAATCGTACCGTCTTTTGCTTGAATTTCATCAATAAAGGTCCTTGCGTTTTTCGTATGCTTTACTAAATGATATAGCGAAGTAGTTTCATCTTCTGACACCGAATTTGCCTTCGATTTTATTTTCAACCCTTCCATTTGACTTCTCTTGATATTAAGTAACTTGGCTTTGACTTTTTTGATGTCTGCTATCCGAAGTGAGGAACCTGCTGAGACTTGATCATATAGATCTCTCAAAACGGAATAGTAATATTCTATAGTGCATTTCCTTTCTCTTGCGCTCTGGGCACTGTATTGAATAAGAACCTTCCTCAACATTGGCTTTGCCATTTTAACCCAACAGTCAATAGCAGTGGCATTACGAGCACGCAGGCATATTGCCCTCGTTTCTCTAATCAGGTCTTCTAAATAATGATTTACTAACAAGGAAGTGTTCAAATTCCACTGATTCTTGAATCGGCGAACCGGCTGTCGCTGTTAGATTCATGCAAGCTAAGACACTTGAATGGTCTGAAAAATACGTAGGAATTGTTTCTACTTTTTTCACGGAAGTTTCAAGATTTTTTGAAACATATAATCTAGCAATCCTGCTACGTGACGTTGCCGTGACATAAGTGAACTCAACAATAGAGGGGTATTTGATTTCCCATACATCCTTTAATTCTACACCAGTAACTAGATGTTTTAGTTCACTTGAGAAATTAAAATTAGGTAACTGATCTTTTCGATTTAAAACACAATTAAAATCACCTCCAAGTAATAACTGTCTTGGAGTTTTCCTTAACAAGTATATCAGGTCATCTTTGAAGAAACGTGCCCTGTCAGCTCGGTGAGAACTTCCTGAAGGGGCGTATCAGAGTTGATGATAGTCACATCATAGTTATTTAGTCCTATTCCCCTTCCGGATTCCAGTCGTTCCAGCTCGCTTACTGTAATCCCTTCTCTCACCGAAAAAGCTTTTCCAACACTTGTTTCGGGAGACACATTTATGTAACTGACAAAACCGGGAATTACTAAATCCGAAATTGGAACCCTTGTAACAGGGAAATATCAGTCGCGGATTCGTACAAAAATTCCTTAAAGACAGATGGCAACATAGTGAAAGAAGTGGAAGCGAGGTGTAGCAAAGCTAATGCAGTGAGCGCTCAGCTACGATCTACTCTCTTCTGCAAGAAGGAAGTCAGTACCAAGACTAAGTTATCTGTGCACCGTTCAATCTTTCGACCAGCTTTGTTGTATGGGAGCGAAAGCTGGGTGGATTCAGGTTACCTTATCAACAAGGTTGAGGTTACGGATATGAAAGTAGCTAGGATGATTGCAGGTACTAGTAGATGGGAATAATGGCAGGAGGGTGTCCACAATGAGGAAATAAAAGAAAAACTGGGAATGAACTCTATAGATGTAGCAGTCAGGGCGAACAGGCTCAGATGGTTGGGTCATGTTACACGCATGGTAGAAGCAAGGTTACCCAAGAGACTCATGGGTTCAGCAGTAGAGGGTAGGAGGAGTCGGGACCAAGGAGAAGGTATCTGGATTCGTTTAAGAATGATTTTGAAGTAATAGGTTTAACATCAGAAGAGGCACTAATGTTAGCCATGAATAGGGGATCTTGGAGGAATTTTATAAGGGGGCTATGCTCCAGACTGAACGCTGAAAGGCATAATCAGTCTTAAATGATGATGATGATGATAACAGATAATTTCAAACTGATCGTAATTTTATTTATGTTTATAGTGGTGACAAAATAAGATTGCGTCATTGTGCTGACACTATGTAGTTGTTTTGATAAGCTAATTTAGTTTCCTGTGGTTCAGGGTTCAGTTAACCTGTAACAGTTTTCTCGGAAGGCTGAACATGGAATAACACTTCAATCAGTTTATTAGTTACTGTCTCGTTTTTTTCTACTTCTGATGTTTTCTCTTGTACCGCAGGCAGACTGATTTCCTGGTGAACTATCCGATTTTTCCTCCAGTGATTCGTGTAGGACCGTTTCGGACCGAACATTCTTTGGGCTTGGGTCGCCCCTACCGGATTTTCCGTTCCCTTGGTTACGAGCTACATTCTCATTTGGTTGCGTCGGGATTTTACTTTGCGGTTTATCTGGAGCAGCAGCAGACGCTTTCGCAAATTCGGTTGCCAGCGCCTGCCCTGCGGTGTTGACCCTGTTTTCAGTTTGGCCACCACTTCCTCGTTCTTTATTAATTTCACTTGCTTCCTGATCGAGGGAAACAAAATGGAGACTGTAGTTTTGCAACCTCTCCCTGGATTTGTTTATTAACAAATAGCTGCTGATATTTGCAATCGGCTACTGCACCTGTTGTTTCTTGTAAATTAATGCTGATTACACCCCATTCATTTTCTGGTACCGTATGTGTATTATCTCTCTGTTCATCAGTTTCCATTCGCATTTTGCCTTCCGGTTCCTCTGCCTCCCCATCACACTGTTTTTGCTTGCGGAGTGTGGGAGTGGTACAAGACAGCTCGTCCTCTGAACAACTATCAGTTGTCTCCAGAGGTCGTTTTTTCGGTTGCAGTTCAGTTTCACGAATAGTGGTAACAGGGTTTCCCTTCGTTGTTAACGGGGTAAATTGACTGTTATCGTGAAGGGAGGCATTAGCTTGGCCCGCTGCGTTAAAATCCTCAACCAGTTGATCCGGGCTATTCTTCGGTAACAGATCATTTAAGGTAAATTTCTGACGCTGTATCAAATTACTTTTAAGACCAACAGTTCGTCGCGGACGTTCCTGTCAGAAATGGTCGGTTTCGTTACGTATATGACATGTAGCTTCCTGACCTGTATAAACAATTTGTGCCTTATACCCACAAACAGTTATTTGAGACGGAATATTTGTCTTAACGTCCATCTCTACACAGCGAACCCCGTTGAAACATTGCAGTTTAAAGCGAGGCGACCATCTTTCATGTGCAATTGATTTAACGCCCCCGTAGTTTGAAAGAGCTTCCTTAATCTTATCATTTTCAGTTTCAATGGGAAGAGTGAAGACACGAACGGTTTTGTAGTGAGTATCCGCTCTATAGATGGAAATCTTACTTTTATAACCATTTCTATGCACAAAATCTGCTTCATAGCCCCACTTTCGTAACACTTTATCTACAGTCGCAGCACTGATTAACTTGACAAAAACACAGTATTTTTCCTGATCCAGTTGCCAGGTATGGAAGGCTTCAGAATTCAGACCAATTACCTGTGTAATCCAGTCATCTATTTCCAGGGATGTCGGCTGAACAGGAAGGGATTCCTTGTCAAAAGCAAATAGCAGAGTGTTCTTCCTGAGGTTTGTAGCCATGGTTAATCCAGCGACGAAATTTCGGTTAAACAACCTAAATTCCAATTAACAGGAGCAAGACAAGAAAGAGCGATCAGAAGGGATAGGAACGAACACGGAGATTAACGGACGGACAGCACTTGGCGAAGCCCAAGTACAGCGATGTAAACACGGAAGTGCAGCGCAGCAGTTAACAGCGGCCACTCGCTAGCGTGGCTGAAACGGAACTGACCATGAACTCTTAACGCCTGGCACTTAGGCACAGATACATCAGGCCGCGCGGGGTAGCCACGCGGTCTCAGGCGTCTCGTCACGTTCCGCGCGGCTCACCCCGTCGGATGTTCGAGTCCTCCCTCGGGCATGGGTGTGTGTTTCTACCTTAGTGTAAATTAGTTTAAGTTAGATTCAATAGTGTGTAACCTTAGGGAGCGATGACCTTAGGAGTTTGGTCCCATAAGACCTTACCACAAATTTCCAATTTCTTATCTTCTCTGAATGCAGGAATGGCATTAAAATGCTCGAAAAATCCCATCACAGTTTCCTCAGTAATATTTGTCTCAGTAATATTTTGATATGTCTGTTGTACTTTTTGGTCCAAAGCCATTATTAATAGTACTTTCTCTTTTAAGAAAGCCAATGTCTACCGCATTCTCGAGAAAGTCACAAAACCGTGCGTATTATACCTCATTATCGAGAGAGCCACAAAAAAAAAAACGTGTGTACTGCTTAACAAACTCAAGCATTACTTTACAAATCTGAGTAAGAAGTAGTAGTAAGAGGCGGCTACATCTCTAGTAGCTCTCATATAAAACGAATGAAATGAAACACAATGGAATGGCGGCGGATTCTAAACAATCTAAACGTATGTCGTAAGCGGCGTTTCTCACTAAGCTGCTGACATTTTTAGCAGACCGATTAGCACCAGGTGGGGCAGTCACACACAATGTTTGTATGGTCGCACCGTTTGGTGTCACCGAATGCGTTTAACTTTTCTACACTCCTGGAAATAGAAAAAAGAACACCGTGAATTCATTGTCGCAGGAAGGGGAAACTTTATTGACACATTCCTGGGGTCAGATACATCACATGATCACACTGACAGAACCACAGGCACATAGACACAGGCAACACAGCATGCACAATGTCGGCACTAGTACAGTGTATATCCACCTTTCGCAGCAATGCAGGCTGCTATTCTCCCATGGAGACGATCGTAGAGATGCTGGATGTAGTCCTGTGGAACGGCTTGCCATGCCATTTCCACCTGGCGCCTCAGTTGGACCAGCGTTCGTGCTGGACGTGCAGACCGCATGAGACGACGCTTCATCCAGTCCCAAACATGCTCAATGGGGGACAGATCCAGAGATCTTGCTGGCCAGGGTAGTTGACTTACACCTTCTAGAGCACGTTGGGTGGCACGGGATACATGCGGACGTGCATTGTCCTGTTGGAACAGCAAGTTCCCTTGCCGGTCTAGGAATGGTAGAACGATGGGTTCGATGACGGTTTGAATGTACCGTGCACTATTCAGTGTCCCCTCGACGATCACCAGAGGTGTACGGCCAGAGTAGGAGATCGCTCCCCACACCATGATGCCCGGTGTTGGCCCTGTGTGCCTCGGTCGTATGAAGTCCTGATTGTGGCGCTCACCTGCACGGCGCCAAACACGCATACGGCCATCATTGGCACCAAGGCAGAAGCGACTCTCATCGCTGAAGACCACACGTCTCCATTCGTCCCTCCATTCACGCCTGTCGCGACACCACTGGAGGCGGGCTGCACGATGTTGGGGCGTGAGCGGAAGACGGCCTAACAGTGTGCGGGACCGTATCCCAGCTTCATGGAGACGGTTGCGAATGGTCCTCGCCGATATCCCAGGAGCAACAGTGTCCCTAATTTGCTGGGAGGTGGCGGTGCGGTCCCCTACGGCACTGCGTAGGATTCTACGGTCTTGGCGTGCATCCGTGCGTCGCTGCGGTCCGGTCCCAGGTCGACGGGCACGTGCACCTTTCGCCGACCACTGGCGACAACATCGATGTACTGTGGAGACCTCACGCCCCACGTGTTGAGCAATTCGGCGGTACGTCCACCCGGCCTCCCGCATGCCCACTATACGCCCTCGCTCAAAGTCCGTCAACTGCACATACGGTTCACGTCCACGCTGTCGCGGCATGCTACCAGTGTTAAAGACTGCGATTGAGCTCCGTATGCGACGGCAAACTGGCTGACACTAACGGCAGCGGTGCACAAATGCTGCGCAGCTAGCGCCATTCGACGGCCAACACCGCGGTTCCTGGTGTGTCCGCTGTGCCGTGCTTGTGATCATTGCTTGTACAGCCCTCTCGCAGTGTCCGGAGGAAGTATAGTGAGTCTGACACACCGGTGTCAATGTGTTCTTTTTTCCATTTCCAGGAGTGTATTTGCTTTTAAGCTGACAGGTACACATTACAGCAACCGCAGACGCTCTGGTTACTTCATTTTTATCCATTATCTTCCTAGACAGACAGAAAAAGGAGGACGTAAAAAGCAGGCTGGTACTGGCAAAAAGGGCTTTTCTGGCTAAGAGAAGTCTACTAGTATCAAATATATCCCGTAATATGAGGAAGAAATTTCTGAGAACGTACGTATGGAGCACAGCGTTGTATGGTAGTGAATCGCGGACTGTGGGACAACCGGAACAGAAGAGAATGGAAGCCTCTGAGATGTGGTGCTACATCGTAGTAAAGTGTGTGGATCCCGGATCGCGCTGGTCAGACGCAGTTTCGTCAGAAGTGACACGTGAAACTCGTCGGTGCGGATTCGCCGAGGGAGCGGCAGCGGTCAGCGGCAGCGGGAGCGTCTCTGTACGTACCGTTACGGTAGGCCCGCTGGCGGTGCACTGCAGTCAAAACAAACCTCAAGGCAGCCGTCCTTGCGGCGCTGCACCGCCGAACCGCAACACAAACACAGCATCAGTGGAGACCGCAGGCCACGCCAGGGCAGCCAGCTTCATTGAGGCGGCTGCGGCGGCAAGGACGCGGCCGGCGCGGCTGCCGGGAAAACCTCAAGCGGCGAACCGGCAGACGCTGCACGCCGCATCCTCTGGGCGGCACCGCTGTACGCGGCGGTCCGGCACACGGACGTCCCTTCAGCCAGTTGTTGTTGTGATCTTCAGTCCAGAGACTGGTTCGAGGCAGCTCTCCATGCTACTCTATACTGTGCAAGGTTCTTTATCTCCCAGTACCTACTGCAACCTACATCCTTCTGAATCTGTTTAGTGTATTCATCTCTTGGTCTCCCTCTACGATTTTTACCCCCCCAAGCTGCCCTCCATTACTAAATTAGTGATCCCTTGATGCCTCAGAATATGTCCTACCACCGATCGATTCTTCTAGTCAAGTTGTGTCACAAATTTCTCTTCTCCCGAATTCTATTCAATACTTCCTCATTAGTTATGTATCCACCCATCTAACCTTCAGCACCACAATTCGAAAACGTCTATTCTCTTTTTCTCTAAACTATTTGTTGGCCACGTTTCACTTCCATACATGGCTACACTCCATACAAATACTTTCAGAAAAGACTTCCTGACACTTAAATCTATACTCGATGTTAACAAATTTCTCTTCTTCAGAAACGCTTTCCTTGCCTTTACCAGTCTACATTTTATATCCTCTGTACTCCGACCATCCTCAGTTACTTTGCTCCCCAAATAGCAAAACTCATTTACAACTTTAAGCGTCAAATTTCCTAATCTAATTCCTGCAGCATCACACGATTTAATTTGACGACATTCCATTATCCTCGTTTTGCTTTTGTTGATGTTCATCTTATATCCTCCTTTCAAGACACTGTCCATTCCGTTCAACTGCTCTTCCAGGTCCTTTACTGTCTCTGACAGAATTACAATGTCATCGGCGAACTTCAAAGTTTTTATTTCTTCTCCATGGATTTTAATTCCTACTACGAATATTTCCTGTTGCTTCCTTTACTGTTTGCTCAATATACAGATTGAACATCATCGGGGCTAGGCTACACCCCTGTCTCACTCCCTTCCCAACCGCTGCTTCCCTTTCATGCCCCTCGACTCTTATAACTGCCATCTGCTTCCTGTACAAATTGTAAATACCCTTTCGCTCCCCGTATTTTACCCCTGCCACCTTCGGAATTTGGAA
The DNA here is from genome assembly GCF_023897955.1 of Schistocerca gregaria. NCBI lineage: Eukaryota > Metazoa > Arthropoda > Insecta > Orthoptera > Acrididae > Schistocerca > Schistocerca gregaria. The sequence continues at coordinate 919,360,251 of NC_064921.1, forward strand.
GAGAGTATTCCAGTCAACATTGTCAAAAGCCTTCTCTAAGTCTACAAATTCTAGAAACGTAGATTTGCCTTTCCTTAATCTATTTTATAAGATAAGTCGTAGGGTCAGTATTGCCTCACGTCTTCCAACATTTGTACGGAATCCAAACTAATCTTCCCCGAAGTCGGCGTCTACCAGTTTTTCCATTCGTCTGTAAAGAATTCGTGTTAGTATTTTGTAGCCCTGGCTTATTAAACTGATAGTTCGGTAATTTTCACATCTGTCAACACTTGCTTTCTTTGGGATTAGAATTATTATATTCTTCTTGAGGTCTGACGGTATTTCACCTGTCTCATACATCTTGCTCACAAGATGGCAGAGGTTTGTCAGGGCTGGCTCTCCCAAGGCTATCAGTAGTAGCCATTAGTAGTCTCAGCCAGTAGCCACGTAAAAAGCAGGAGCTGTCGCCGACCCGATTGCTGGTTTTAATACCACAGTGGTTTACGAGGTATGGTGCTACTGGAGGTGGTACGCCCTTGTCTTCCTCCGACCTTTGAACTGACTCACTCAACCATCTCTAGACGGACCTACGAGTGTTTAACGTAGACTCCGAACGACTCTGCAGCTAGGCAATTTTTCACATCAACAATCTTTGGTGAAAGAAGTGATAAGCGGAACATAGAAATCCTAGGAATGTCCGGGGTCGAATCTGGAACATTCCCAATTAATTTGATGTCGATTGTTATTAACTGAAATTGCAGTCTTTCTTCATTTCTGATGTGATCGGGGCCTAATAGATAAATGCTAATAGGATTTCGCTGCTTCGGGAGTCGCTCCTCCTCAGCAGTGTTCACACAACGATGAAGGGTTTTGCAATAAGTAAAGCCAGAATGTTTTACACTGTTTGACTTACATATTCTGTTTAGACACTAAATGAGGCAGACAATACTTCCGTCTCACACTTCTAGCTGCGGTTAATCTCATCACAGGTCAGAATTCTTTGTGTTGCGTCACACGCTGTAACAACGGTCACCAAACACCATCCTCACTGCACTGCAACAAGTGGCCGGTATGGTTGACACGTATGCGAATATACGGCACATTCTAAATTTAAAATAAAGCTTGCCAGAAATATCATTTGCCACGAATCGGTAATGCTTTGCTGAGGGTCAACCCTCGGCGGTGGGGGCTCAAAAAATGCTTCAAATGGCTCTGAGCACCATGGGACTTAACACCTGAGGTCACCAGCTCATAGAACTTAGAACTACTTAAACCTAACTAACCTAAGGACATCACACGCATCCATGCCCGTGGCAGGACTCGAACCTACGACTGTAGCGATCGCGCGGTTCTAGACTGTAGGGCCTAAATACGCTCGGCCATTCCGGCAAGAGTGTATCTGAGTTGCATGAACTTGTCAAGTTTCCAAAAGCACAGAAAAAACTCAATGGCTTTCATATTATTTGCACACAGAACTCACAAATCTCATTATCGTGACCAGGCTGTTGTTTCTTTATTACTCATCTTAGGAAATGATTTAGTTTGAGATATGAATTACATACCTGGCCAGATATCCAAATACTGTGCTTGAAATCTGTTACTCTCGATTGTACGTTAAATGATTCAGTTCACTGACTTGCATTTTACTCCCATAGTGTTTGAAAGAAAATTTTGTACTTTTTTGTGTTTTATCAACACCCGAAATTCCCAGAGAAAGTCACATCCACTTGAGGGCTCCTGAACCCAGTGGAGGAATGTGGCGCCTGGCCTGAGGTACAAGGCAACACGCAATGCCAGGGAACATTCCGGCTGCATACCCAGTCGGGCAGTTTGTTGCAAACTTAGACTGAGTCCCTTCGTTACAGCGATGGATTTCTGATCCCCGACACAAAAATCACTGTTGTTATACCAACGATCCTCAGATTTTGATGACGGCAGTATTATCGCCGAAATTAGTTGGAGGTAGCAAACTGGTAGAAGCCGACCTCGGGGAGGATCAGTTTGGTTTCTATACAAATGTTGGAATACGTGAGGCAATACTGACCCTACGACTTATCTTAGAAGCTAGATTAAGGAAAGGCAAACCTACGTTTCTAGCATTTGTAGACTTAGAGATAGCTTTTGACAAAGTTAACTGGAATACTCTCTTTCAAATTCTGAATGTGGCAGGGAGCGAAAGGCTATTTACTATTTGTACAGAAACCAGATGGCATTTATAAGAGTCGAGGGGCGTGAAAGGGAAGTAGTGGTTGGGAAGGGAGTGAGACAGGGTTGTAGCCTAACCCGATGTTATTCAATCTGTATATTGATCAAGCAGTAAAGGAAACAAAAGAAAAATTCGGATTAGGAATTAAAATCCATGGAGAAAAAATAAAAACTTTGCGGTTTGCCGATGACATTGAAATCCTCTCAGAGACAGCAAAGGACCTGGAAGAGCAGCTGAACGGAATGAACAGTGTCTTGAAAGGAGGATATAAAATGACCATCAACAAAAGCAAAACGGGGATAATGGAATGTAGTCGAATTAAATCGGGTGATGGGTCGGGAATTAGATTAGGAAATGAGACGCTTAAAGTAGTAAAGGAGTTTTGCTATTTGGGGAGCAAAATAACTGATAATGGTCGAAGTAGAGAGGATATAAAATGTAGACTGGCAGTGGCAAGGAAAGCGTTCTGAAGAAGAGAAATTTGTTAACATCGAGTACAGATTTAAGTGTCGGGAAGTCCTTTCTGAAAGTATTTTTATGGAGTGTAGCCATGTATGGAAGTGAAACGTGGGCTATAAATAGTTTAGACAAGAATAGAATAGAAGCTTTCGAAATGTGGTGCTACAGAAGAATGCTTGAGGATTAGATGGGTAGATCACATAAATAATGAGTAGGTATTCAGTAGAATTGGAGAGAAGAGAAATTTGTGACACAACTTGACTAGAAGAGGGAGTCGGTTGGTAGGGCACATTCTGAGGCATCAAGGGATCACCAATTTAGTACTGGAGGGCAGCGTGGAGGGTAAGAATCGTAGAGGGAGACCACGAGACGAATACACTCAACAGATTCAGAAGGATGTAGGTTGCAGTAGGCACTGGGAGATGAAGAATCTTGCACACGATAGAGTAGCATGGAGAGCTGCATCAAACTAGTCTCTGGACTGAAGACCACCACAACAACAACAACAGAAAGCAAAACCTTTGCGTCAAGATTGACCCACGAATCCACATTAATTATTGCAGCTATCGTATAGTTTTCACACGAACCACAATAAATGAGTGATGATGTAAGTACTACAAAATGCAGTTGCGAAGAAATCATAAGATTCTCCCGGTCAATGAAACACTGTGCTTTAAGCGGTCAGTAGTTCATTTAGACGAGATCCAGTTACACATCTTCTGTTCAATTTTTTATTTATTTGACAATCTGTAAACTCAGCCTGTAGAATTACTCATTTTGTTCACAATCGTTACTTTCAATTTCTCAAAGTTTCTTCCTTTCAATCTCTAACTCTCTCCGTCTCTCTCTAAGTCTCACTGTCTTTCTCTGACTCTCTCCGTCTCTCTCTAACTCTCTCCGCCTAACTCTCTCCGTCTCTCTCTAACTCTCTCCGTCTCTCTCACACACGCTCAATCACACACAAGCATTTTTAACTGCTAAGGAAGAGGGTTTAACGTCCTGTCGACGAGCAGGTCATCATAGACAGCTTGTATATTGCATAACATCGTACAGCATTTTCCTGTAGGTTTGTGTCACATTACGCATTTTTCATTCTTCTCCACACATGTGACAAGACTGCGTCAATAAAATAAACCGATGATATCTACATGGGTAGACATTACTTTGTAAACTTTTACGTCTCTCGGAACTAACAATGTCTTCAGGCAGCCTGGAGTTCACATATCATTTATCTGTTTATCTGCAGACTGAGGAAGAGCTAAAGTGTACAATTACTGCTGTAATTATTTCTCGGAAAGGTGCTTACGATTACTGCTGTAATTATTTCTCGGAAAGGTGCTTTCCTACGTAAGAAATCTAGTTTTCAAAGAGACCTTGTTTGCTTATATTTTTCATAATATCGTTGCTGGCAACCAACACATTTATCCATAACGTCAACTGTCTACTAACCGTGAGTACTTTAATAATTTCCAAATGTCTTGACCACATTTTTATTATTATTTCCAAAACCCCTTCAGCGTTTTAAGATTCAGTCATTTTCAAAGGAACTGTTATGCCAGGCCGGCCGGGGTGGCATAGCGGTTCTAGGCGCTACAGTCTGGAACCGCGCGACCGCTACGGTCGCTGGTTCGAATCCTGCCTCGGGCATGGATGTTTGTGATGTCCTTAGGTTAGTTAGGTTTAAGTAGTTCTAAGTTCTAGGGGACTGATGACCTTAGATGTTAAGTCCCATAGTGCTCAGAGCCATTTGAACCATTTTTTGTTATGTCAGTCAGAAACTATTCAACAGATTCAAACTGCAGTTTGGACTTGCCTCGTGATTGAGAGTGTCGATGAGATAATATGTAGCTACCGAGCAATTTTATAGATTCACATAATATTGCCTTTCAAAACGACGGCGTGACGAAACATGTAAGGCGATTCTGGAAGTAATAAAAACGTTGGTCTAGACGTTTGAAAACAAAGTGCGTCCAAATGGCCGCTTCGTCTCATAACATTTGCATGCAAATCGCAGCTCACTGTAAGAGCTTTGCTTCTTCTCTCGGTCACATTCTCGAATTCTGCTCTTCCATTCATCGTTTTCCTACTAATTTACACACAATCGACGTTAACACCCCGGAAGCTCATTCCATCATCTTTTCCTCCGTTGCTGGCGTTCCTTTGCCCTTCCCGCCGTCAGTAAACCTAATGACAACAGCTAGTTGTCACAGCTGTTCACGAAACCATTTTCCGTTAACAGTCGCCATGCTTCCACGTTACTGAAGAACCACCCAACTTGAAGTGGAACGAAGCCGTTTCTAGTCAGGTATCAAGTTAGTTTCTACTACAACAGATACCAGAGTTGATTTTGTCGAATAATCAGTTATGACTGACTTATCATCACAATCGTCCCTGTTTTCTGGTGGGTGGAATGTTTAGCAATGATATAAGTCTGATTGATGGTTGTTTGCAGGAGGGTGGACGGAAGGTGGGGAGGGGTAGGCTTGACAAGGCTAGTCTTCAGGAATCATCATCATATTCGGTTCACGTAGATGAGAACAGCTGTGGGTATTTTGGAATGTTTTCAATCATACCCCATTTGCCAGTATAATCATGCCTCTCAAAAACGATGACAACGGCCTTGATGCAGTGGTAACACAGGTTGATCACAGAAGCGCTGTCGGGCTGGGCTAGCACTTTGGTGGGTGACCATCCAGTCTCCCGAGCGCTGTTGGCAAGCGGGATGCACTCAGCCCTTGTGAGGTAACCTGAGGATCTTCTTGATTGAGAAGTAGCGGCTCCTGTCTCAGAAACTGACATATTGCCGGGAAAGCGGTGTGCTGACCACATGTTCATCCATATCTCCATCAAGTGACGCCTATGGGTGAGGAGGACACGGCGGCCGGTCGGTACCGTTGCGCCTTCATGGCCTGCTTGGGAGGAGTTTAGAGTTCTTAAACACGATGTAAGACATTATTTTCAAATGACAAGTGGAAACAGACCATGTTCCAGGCAAGGCTGCAACAGAACATATTATACACCACAAATTCGTTCTACCTACCCATATCCTCGATGTGGATGACAAATTTTAATCGAAAAACGATGATCTGAGATTTAATTTTTTTATTTCATGATGACAGTCTATATTTTTATTTCGTAGAGCAGAAAATATCCCTCATATTAGCTACAAGTTAATTTTCGAAGACGTGTTATGGAATTGCAAAGTATTATAAATTATTATAGTGAGCGTTGATAAAAATATTACAGAAACGTATTTTATAACTTGTTCTAGCTTTAACGCGTCGTATTGGAAATATTTAAACGGGGTAACATTTGAGAGGTCATCCAAGAGGCCCAGTGCTATTGTGAGCTGTTCTCGTTTAAGCCAAATGCTACGTTGTTGCATTTAGCACATCGCAGGCAGCGCTCTTTCTGTTTCTGTACAAAGACAGACGGAGATTGTGGGTTTTTAAGTTCTCTCTTTCGTTCCCTTGTGCGGTTAATCCACTAAACCGCTTATGAGATTTCGCCGTGCACATTTATAAAAGTCAAAGGCAGCTTTATTATCGGCAGCCCTGGCGCAGTGCAATGCGCAGCTCTTTAAACAACTGCAAGCGACGTATACGAATATAATCTCGCACTTTTTCAAAAAAAAGGTTGTCCCAATTTTTTACCGTCCACATTAAAACTTTTACCAGATCCTCAGTCTCCATTTCCTAAAATTTTATTCCTTTGGTACAGGACTTAAGTGCTACAGTGTTTTGTTTCCTGGACGTTTCTTGGACGCAAGGGACAAAGTGAAACAGTTTTGCGCCAGATTATTTTCGTTTTCGCATTTTTTAGAAGCATCTTTAGCGATAATACTTACTGATCCTACGCTATGTACGTCCTGTTCTGTTTCAGATTTTTACATTCTTCTGATGACTCTTCTATGCGTACATTAACCCGTTACAACATAACGGAAGCTGCAAATATTGTAGAGAAACAATTCAAACAGATCACTACATGATATTGTTTAGCACAGTGATCAGAGTGTTGTGCAAAATTAATGTGGTATATTTAGAGCTGCCAACAGGAAAAGACATAATGGCGTCTTCTGTCTGTTTAGCAAAACGCGAACTCTGATAATTTTTTTGTTAGATTAACATTAAAATCCTGTGTGATGAGCCTTTCCTGTTGCATTACCACCTACTTACACTCTCTTATAATAATTTTATTATTATGTAACCAGATCCAGACGTGTTTCAGTCCTTTTAAGAGAAGTGCCTTTCCTGATTTATAAGATTTGTCTAAGTTAAATTTATTTTTTCATGAAAATTTTAAGCAGGAGAGTTATATGGTTGCTTTCCTGATGTTATCTAAGATTTTGCTGATGTTACCACAGGAAACAGCTGGGTAAAAATAAGAAAAAAACAGTTGGTATTCATAAATGGGCAATCATACAGTGTAAGATGATTTGACACATTGATACTGTTGCTCTACCAGGACTCGAATTCGTTTCCTTTCCTTCCATAAGCAATGCTCATAACAGCGGAGCTAACTAGGCACGTATGCCGTACCTTCAGTCTGCCAATATGACACACCTTCAGTCTGCCAGTATCCGTCTTCTACATTTCAAATTCCTCAGAAACTTTCCTGCATATCCTGTTTAGACTACAGCTCCTTGGAAGACATGTGAAGCATGACTTCCCCATTACCAGTGGATCGTTTCCAGAAACAATCTTCATCTTTTCAGAGAATTGTGTGCTCATAAAACGTTATGTCAAACAGAAGATGTTACTTTATATATGTCCTTAGTGATTATTATTATTATTATTATTATTATTATTACTAGCGAACTCAGCAATGCTTCGCATTTGCAAAGTATGTAGGGGTACTAGATATATGTCCTAATCTCTGTACCCCCCCCCCCCCATCTCAGTCCATCACCTTTCCCCCATTCCCTCTAGATTACCCTCTATCCACCTCCTACCCCTCATCTAATCTGTCCACATCCTCCTCCCCTTTGTTTAAATCCATTTCCTTCCCCCTTGTTTGTCCATCTCTCTTCTGACATTATTTATTGTTATTACAAACGATTTGAAAATCAAAATGAATTGGCAAATGGGTTGGAGTCATTAATACACCGCGTTTGAGAGAAACCCTTCCAGCTTCTGGATCTGTGAAGGTAGCAGCTGGTTTCAATCAACGGAAAGGTAGGATTATAAAGTTAGCCATGAACGCAACTTTACCGTTTTCTATTAAAATTGACTGCGGAAAGGGATACAAAGCCGCACATTTACACAGCACAGCTTAGCATGTTTGACAGAAAGTGTTTATTGTGTCAGTCAGTGAGCTGATACAGAAGGGATTCAGCCACCGAATCTTTCCTTGAACTCGTGTGAATCGAAATAACGGCAAACATTCAGTCTGAGTTGTCACGTTTGGCCGTATACTTTGTCGACGTTCCAAATTATTTTTTGCGTAAGCTCCAACTGAGCATTCGAACTTGACTGCATATGTTGTTCCTGACTCACAATAGCCGACGGCTGAGTTATTCGATTAGCCTCCAAACGCTGTCTACGCCCTTCGTCAGTCTCATTGACCGGATGATCATAGAGTTAGTTCACATTGTTCGCGCGCCGACCGATATTTCGACGCCTCACTGGTGGCCTTTTTTCCCAGACAAATAAACCATGAATTGAAATCGATTGAATGTTTGTAACACGCCTCATTACCACGAACTGACGTCAATTCAGTCTTTGCAACGCATCAAAGATATCATCACCCGCTGAAATATCGCTGTCACTTGTAATTTTTTCCCAAAATAACAGTAGCCAATGAGGATTTTGCTCTTGTTATGAAAACATGTGACAGAAGAACTGTCAAACCGACAATCACATTCCTTTCATTGAGATTTTTATGCAAAAAATACCTTCCAAATTTCCGCCTTTTCTGGTAGATTTTCGAAATATTTTCATTCATAGAAACCTTGTATCGGTAGAGGCTTTCAAGTTATTCTTTCAAACATGCGGCGACTGGTTTATATAGATTATTACTAATATTTTTCACGAACACCATTAGCAAAGTTAAACATTATTAACAGCGAAATCTGACACGTTATGATCCACAAAGGAGCCGTTTGCGAGATAACTGCGAATATGAGGCTACGAGCCACCACTGACTTCACTTTTTTTATTGAGGGGGAGGGGAACGGTACTGGTAACAAATTATGACAGCCCTTACCTGCCTGTTGTCGTATGCTACCGTCGGAGTAAATACGAGAGTGAGTCAAATGCAAACCTTAAATATTATTTATTGTACAAAAGTGGTACAAAGCTGTATCACTTTTCAACATAATCTCCCCCACGCTCAATGCAAGTCTTCCAGCGCTTACAAAGTGCATAAATTCCTTTAGAAAAAAAATGGTGGCGTACCTCTTCATCAGAACGGAACTTCTTTCCTCCCATTGCGTCTTTGAGTGGTCCAAACGTAAGGAAATCACTTGGGGCAAGGTCTGGTGAGTATGGTGGATGAGGAAGACATTCAATATGCAGGTCTGTGATTGTTGCAACTTTTGTACGGACAGTGTGGGGCCTTGCATTGTCATGTTGCAAAAGGACACCTGCTGACAACAATCCATGTCGCTTTGATTTGACTCTAGGCCGCAGATGATTTTTTAGGAGATCTGTGTATGATACACTGGTGACAGTGGTTCCTCTAGGCATGTAATGCTCCAGAATTGTGCCTTTTTCGTCCCAAAAGAGAGTCAGCATAACCTTCCCTGCTGATAGTTCTGTTCGGAACTTCTTTGGTTTTGGTGACGAGGAATGGCGCCATTCCTTGCTCGCCCTCTTCGTTTCCAGTTGGTGGAAGTGAACCCAGGTGTCGTCCCCAGTAACGATTCTTGCAAGGAAGCCAACACTTAATTCATAGCGCCGAAGAAGTTCTTCACTAGCAACAACACGTCGTTCTCTCATATCAGGAGTCAGCTGCCGTGGCACCCATCTTGCACACACTTTGTGAAACACATCATGCACGATGTGGAGTGCTGACCCATGTCTAATCTGTAAACTGCTGCAATGTCATTCAGTGTCACTTGGCGGTTTTCAATCACTATGGCTTCAACTGCTGCAATGTTCTGTGGAGCTACAACTCGTTGTGCCTGACCTGAAGTCACACCATTTGCGAACTTCCTACTCCATTCGTAGACTTGCTACTATGACTAACATGCATCACCATACTGAACCTTCATTCGTCGACGAATTTCAATAGGTTTCACACCTTCATTACGCAAAAACCAAATAACAGAACGCTGTTCTTCCCTGGTGCCAGTCGCAAGTGGGGCGGCCATCTTTATACTGATACTGCGACGGCATGTGTGCATTTGCACTATGCTGCCACCTACACGCCATTCTGCACGCTGTTTGTAGCACGCTTACCAACTTACAGGATAACGGTGCGAAATTTCGATTTGTTATTACAAATTTAAGGTTTTCATTTGATTCAACCTCGTATTTGCTACAAAGAAACATACAGTGTACTGAAAACATTTCGTCTCCTAAAGGTAGTGGATAACTTAAGATGGCGTTGCAACGCTCAACAAGTGCCTGAACGAGATGGGCAGATATGTCTTAGGGCTACACTGCGTCACACGATCGGTATTGCCAGCGTCATATTTCACGCGCCACAGGATCATGCAGTCCTTAAAAGGCTTCGCTGGAATAGCTTCCGGCCACCCCCAGACGTTGGAGTCAACCCACCCCCGATGAAGGCAGGTACATTGTAACAGCGATCACCGATAAATCTGCGTTATGTAAGGCCCGTTACCCGAGCCGGCAGGAAGGCGGAGACGACACCCGAGCCCCGGCGACGACAGGCGATCCGGAAGCCGGAGTAGCGCTGCGTGGGTGGGCCAGGTGCCTCCAGCGTCCACCCGACACCCCGGCCGGGCACCTGCGAGCCGCTCAATCACTGTCCGAGCAGGTGGCGCCGGGCTCTCCGCCACGGCCGCGCTGGAGGGGACGCCAAGACAGATAGGATGCATTCCGCGTCCCGCAAAATGGCGAACGTGATCTGTGTCGATTTTCAGAGCCGCTAAGTCACTGTCAGATGGGTACATTTTGTAATATCGTAAATAGGCTGCCCAATTAAAAAAAGTTAGGAACCCAGAAGACACGTTCGGATGTCAATGCAACTTCGTGCATGTATACACCACCGGTGGGAATGTGTTTGGTGATTAGAGTTGCGATTCTCTGTGACAGACAAAACAGCCACCAGAGTACATTACTGTTTCCAGAATGAGATTTTCACTCTGCAGCAGAGTGTGCGCTGATATGAAACTTCCTGGCAGATTAAAACTGTGTGCCCGACCGAGACTCGAACTCGGGACCTTTGCCTTTCGCGCTCAAGTGCTCTACCATCTGAGCTACCGAAGCACGACTCACGCCCGGTACTCACAGCTTTACTTCTGCCAGTAAATCCGCAATATCCTTTCTTTCAGGAGTGCTAGTTCTGCAAGGTTCGCAGGAGAGCTTCTGTAAAGTTTGGAAGGTAGGAGACGAGATACTGGCAGAAGTAAAGCTGTGAGGACCGGGCCTGAGTCGTGCTTCGGTAGCTCAGATGGTAGAGCACTTGCCCGCGAAAGGCAAAGGTCCCGAGTTCGAGTCTCGGTCGGGTACACAGTTTTAATCTGCCAGGAACTTTTACATTACTGTTGTTCGTGTTTAGCATTGTTCAAATGTTTCAAATGGCTCTGAGCACTATGGGACTTAACATCGGAGGTCATCAGTCCCCTAGAACTTAGAACTACTTAAACTTAACTAACCTAAGGACATCACACACATCCATGCCCGAGGCAGGATTCGAACCTGCGACCGTAGCGGTCTCGCGGTTCGAGACTGAAGCGCCAAGAACCGCTCGGTCACTCCGGCTGGCGTTTAGCATTGTTACCAGGGCTGGTAGGATAAGTAGCGCGCGTAAACAGCCTAAAGACGTTGAGCGGTCACTATAAAGAACACGGATATGTCGCATACTGGTGGGAAACAGTGCTGTCAGAACATGGCAGTTCGAGAGGGGACCTACTGTGGGTTTCCATTTGGTTACTGTACTGTCTCCTAGAAAGCCTTATATAACCCGTGTAAAATGTTGCACCAGCCACAAGTGAGTAACGAATAAAGCTGTGAGCGTTTACGTATGTAAAGGTGCTCTCAATGATGAAACATCATTTTGGAACGCGAAAACTCTCGACCGTTACGTGTCTTGAGCATATAAATATTAATAATAATTATATTTCTCTGTAATAAATACTAAGAATAACACACACTGTGAGTATATCAGGCCATGGAATTTTTATATAATTGTCGTATAAAGACTTAGATAAATAAAATGATCACTGTGCCGTCAGCTCTCAACCTATTAGAGGCTTTTGTACGAGGTTGCTTCTGAAAGCACGATTTTGTTAATTTATTTAATTATATTTAAATTGAAGGTGGAGAGGGGAAGAAAGGAAAGGGAGGAAAGCACTCCACCTTCCCAGCAGGCAGAAGATCCAGGGTTCGAATCCCGGTCCCGTACACATTTTCACTCGTCGCCGCTAATTCTGCGTAATGTCCCGATGCAACTGACAGCAGTGATCCCCTTGCTTTCCTCTCTTCCCCTCTCCACCTTCAATTTACACATAATGTATCACAGTTGCGGATTCGAGTGATGTCTGTTCTTTCGGGCATGTCCGAAGGATCAGACAGCACGCATTCATATAATTGTGTTTAGGTTTTCTCCCAATATATGTATAAAAAGTATTTGTCATTTTAATCTCATTTCATACCTCTACTTCCATGTGAATATAATTCCGCGAAAATAATTAATTATCGCTAGAATTCAAGTTTCATCATTGGCTATCTACATTCTTTCGTCTAACGGTGCATTGGCAGCCATTACGTGAAATATTATTAGTCTCGTGATTTTCCAACGTCATCCACAAGATAAACAGACAGAATACTTTAAATATTTTTATATAAGGAAAGGAAAATATTTCTGTGCAGAAAAGTTTTCATTAAATGTGGAAGAAAAACCAACAATAAATAATAATACGAGGCTCAGGCTTGCTTATGAGTAAATCGCTGACTAGTAAAAAAATCTTGTTTTCACTGCCGTAAATATTATTCAAACCATAATTAATAGTATAAAAGGTCAGTGTTTCAGAAAGGATATAAGTAACATTGAGAATAATAGTGCGACTACGTGGATGTTTATATCGTGTCTCTTTCTGCAGCAATATTTATTTATCGACCATTAACTACTATGGTTTTGCATGGGTGTGTGTGTTTGTCCTTAGGATAATTTAGGTTAACTAGTGTGTAAGCTCACATACATTTGAACATTTTCTTACTACGGTTTTGAACAAACCACGGGTATTTTTGAGCTAGCCGGGTGTGTGTTGACAACATAAGTAAATTGTTACGAGTAGCCTAGTACCTTTACTCAGAATTATTCGCTTCCGTAGCAACATTGACGACTGTTTGCGTACATTTTAGGCGACGACTGTTTGCGTATATTTTAGGCGCTACTACGAGTGTGCGAAATATACCCAACGTCACGACTTATAAATATTTTCATCCACTATTCTAAATGCAACAAATCGATACCTTTTATAGCCGGCCGGGGTGGCCGAGTGGTTCTAGGCGCTACAGTCTGGAACCGGGTGACCGCTACGGTCGCAGGTTCGAATCCTGCCTCGGGCATGGGTGTGTGTGAGGTCCTTAGGTTAGTTAGGTTTAAGTAGTTCTAAGTTCTAGGAGACTCATGACCTCAGAAGTTAAGTCCCATAGTGCTCAGAGCCATTTGAACCATTGATACCGTTTATAGAAATGGGGAAAGAGAGATGATGATGATGATATTTGGCTTGCTGGGAGCTCAGCCAAGTGGATATCAGCGCCCATCTTTTCACTGTCCAGACTTGCCAGTTTCCCGAATGATGATGAAATAGTGAGGACACCACAAATATCCAGTCCCCGGGTGGAGAAAATCCCCGACGCCGTGATCTAAAGAGAGAGAGAGGGGAGGGGGGGGGGGCTTCATGCAATATCCAGATTTCGGAGCATTCGGATGTGGCAGTTGCGCAGTGCGAGACGGCTTAGGAACGTGAGGGAAGGCATACTCTCGTCACCGTTTGGGCGATCACATATGACCACCACAAGGGGAGATTTTGCACGGAGCACATCGTAAATCCTCCACTTCAGCGCCTACCATCCGAGAATAGACAATGCATTTCCTGCAACATTCTGAGTCATCCCGCACCATTGGTCGAAGACTAGCAGCAAGCGGGCAAGGGAATTACCGTCCCACGTCCCACGCCTAGGCTGCCTATAATAACACAGTGGAAACGGCTGCAGTTGGGGCGATGCCGTGACAGGGAAGCATGGACTGCTGAAGAATGGCGTCGCGTTGTGTTCAGCGATGAATTGCGGTTCCGCACTACACTTTACGACTATTGACATCCAATATGGCGATCATGGGGTGAGGGTTCGAATTCTTCCAATGTTTTGAAGAGACACAGCGTTATAGCTCCTGGGGCATGGTGTGGGAAGCACCGGGTATGACTTGGGCCACGGCTGATAGCGATTGAAGGAACACCTACGTCACAACAGTACCTCATGCCCACCCTGCATCCTCATCTTCTACCTTTCATGAGATATTATGGTGGTGCCAGTTTCCAGCAGAACAATGTCCGTCCACGCAAGGCACGTGTCACTATGAACTGTCTGTGTGATGCTAAATTACTCCCGCTGGCAGCTGGATCACCAGATCTGTTCCCATCAGAACATGTGTCAGACCAGCTCTTGAGAGAACTCCGCCCCAGCGCCTATATCGAGGGTATCAATACCAGTTACAACAGCTTGCTTCAGAAGAGGAACGATACAAGGGATGATATCCTTCCCCAACCGAGTCAGACCACGCATCCAGAGCAGAGGAGATTGAAAGGTCTCTGTTGGATTCCTTTCATGTTAATTTCTTAAATCTGTTGTCATTTACGGCATAAATTCCTCTTCTAAATTTACTTTGGTGTTTCTGACTATCTGGGAGGAGACTGAGCAGTGCAACGTGTTACTTTTACATATAAACAAGAACGATCTGTCACAATACTAAACTTTAAAACACAGTTTATATGTAATTCATGTCACACAGTCTCATACGGAACCTACATCCGCTTTCTTTTATATACTGTACATGATAAGATACTGTCATCCCCCTTCCCTTCTGTGTGAGAGGATGAATGAGCAAATGTATTTCTAGTTGCATACTTGATGGTAGAAGTCAAGCCTGTCTGCTAGACAACAGTAGGACCAACGTCGGAACAGGTAGCAACGCCTTCTAAAAGCAGAGAGGTTTGTATTGTTAGTATGATCCTGTCCATCCCTTGTCATGTTGGTATAGGGAGCTGCCTCTCTGGTCACTTCCATTTGTATCTGTTAAGCACGCTCGGTAGGAGTCCAGAGCAGTCTGTCCGCGGCTAGCGTCTGAAGTGGTAAGATCTCCGGCTAAGCGCGTGTCTGCTAAGTCCGTAGAACAATGGATTTCTTAAGTTCAGCCTAACTGAAAATTTAATCACCTTTATTTCAGGTTTAGCTCTAAAATATCTAATGTTATCTTAAATTGCAACGCAGTGTAATTCGAGTGTGAAGTTCAGAATATTTTCCGGTAGTTGCTTTGTCCCTGCTTTGTGAGTAAAGTGGAACCACGTGTTGATCAGTCACTCTAAGATCATCAGTCCTAAATGCGAATGTCTTGACAATATTTTTCAATATAGCAACTTTTCTTTATGTTCAACCCACGTGGGGTGTACTTTGTGAGACCAGTACCACGTGCTTATACAATTGTTTGACCCATCAGGTTAATGTAAGACGATAGTAACCATTTCGAGGTTTTTCTTTTGTAAATTGCGTTTCGATGTAATTTATTTTAGTTATCAAAATTATTGTGGAGTTACACTCTTTGTGTAAACCAAGTTGACCACCTGAAGCATGTGGTGTAAGCATCAAAGTAGACCTCAGCTATTCTTTTCGGGGAGATTTCACAGAGAGTTAGTATGAATTTAGTATACCAGTGTGTGGTAATTTCATGACGGACAGGATTACGCTACGAACGTAACTTCTTTGGGTGAAAATTGAATCGGTTGGTTGTGGTTAATTTCCTCTTGCATATGTTTCAACGTTCTTCGTGTGTTATTTTATGAATGCAGTGTTGTATGTAGTCTCCCAATCTTGGCTCCCTATTTGATATGTTCCGTTTAGTTATGAATCAAGTTTGATACGCTGAAATTTTAACGAATTCAATGTTAAAATAAATGTCCAAATATAAATTGATTTATTTCTTTTTATTTAAATTATATATATATATATCACCGGTTATCGTAAGATGAGTACTAAAAGATTATAATGAATGTTAGTCTACTTGGGAATTTGGTAAGCTAGACTGGATACCTGGTGAAACAGCTGCGCAGTAATGCAAGGTTAACTTCCTCAGAGAGCTCACAGCTGTTAACCCACTTTTATGGTCTTGAATATCAGCACCGCTTTCAGAACAAATTAAAGCAACAACATTACAAGGTGCAATGTCATGCGGATTAGCTGCCGCCGAAAGAGTCAGGCGAGTTGATGTTAAGTGTTTTTGGGGACAACTGTCAGCTGATCACATTACCGGAGGGCTACCCGAAGGCTGTCAAGGTGGAGCGACGAGTGGATGCTGTCTAAGGGAGTGTGTTTGCTCCACGACAACTCCACAGCACGGGACACAGACAAATTGATTCTTTGGGCGATGAAGTTTTTGCTCATCCCCGTATTCCTCCTCTTGCCTTGGGTGAAGGAACCATTCCGCGGCAAGCTATTCCAGAATGATTTTCGAGGCAGAAACGTTACCTGAATACCCAAAATGCTGACTTCTACAACTAAGGTTTCCGTCAAGTCATCCGTTTTTGGGAAAAATCGTTCAATTTGAATTATGAATATGTAGAGAAATAATATCTCCTATTTTCTTGGCGGCAGCTTTATTTTGTGGAGGTGGTTATTAATACCTTATGGATACTCTCGTACTACTTATTTAAGCAACTCAGTTGTCCTAGCGAGTCTGGGGGAATCCCTGTCCAGTCATAGCACCATGGGATCAATCCGTGCGAAAGACCAGGAACCGAACCCTGGTCCTCTGCATAGGTCTCAGACCTGCAGGCCACTGCGTTACGAAGGCCGTAGATATATGTCGCTGTGAGAGCCGTTATTAACTTAAAAGTATCTTCAAACTGGTTCAAATAGCTCTAAGCGCTATGGGACTTAACATCTGACGTCTTCAGTCACCTAGAACTTAGAACTACATAAACCTAACTAACCTAAGGACATCACACACATACATGCCCGAAGCAGGATTCGAACCTGCGACCGTAGCGGTCGTGCGGTTCCAGACTGAAGCGCCTAGAACCGCTAGGCCACAGCGGCCGGCTAAAAGTATCTTCATCTTAAATAATTTGTGATTACGCCCCAGTATGGAGTTGTTGGACATTCTAAAGTAAATTTCCGATGCAAACGAGATGTAACCAGTCGTGCTGCCGTTCTTTTCGTTCCATGTCTCATGTTAGTCCAACATGAAGGGGTTGCCAAATATTAGAACACTATATCAGTATTTGTCTCCTTTCTAGTATAAGTCTCCTTTCAGTTTTCAACACTACCGGCAACTGTAATTTCATTATGAATTTATTGGCAACCGGTTTCGACGATACTCTTCGTCGTCGTCAGGCCCTCTGATTATATAGTGGCTGGATTTTCTAGAAGGACATCAATCAGAAAGTCCCACGTGAAAATAACCGGTATCCGCATCAGCTCTTGTAATAAGCAACCACACAATTCCCTTTGCAGTCTCTCCGTGTGCGGTTATTTTCATGAAGGAGACTCTGATTTATGTCTTTCGGCAAAACTCAGTTCCTATATATTTAGAAAGCCTGTTTTAGAAATTGCTATATTCCTATCAGCTATGGTACTCTCCTTCCACTTCAAAAGGACGGACATGCCGAAAGTCTCCTTTCTTGTTTAGTCAAACAAATGTTTCTCAAGCGTGTATTAATAAAATTCTGATCCAGGAAGCTACGCAGAAAAGCTTCGGTGAAGTTCGGAAACTAGGAGACATGTGCTGGCATACATGAAGCAGTGAGTCATCCTTGGATAGCTCAGTCGGGAAGAATATTGCCAATCAAAGATAAGGTTCAGGGTTCGGGTCTCCAGTCGAGCATACAGATTTAATCTGCCCGGAAATTGAAATTCTGATACTGTCAAAAATGTCTGAGCCCATATGAAAAAGCTGTGTCCCTCCATCAAGGAATCTGAGCTGCTCTCTGCCTGTTAGGAAGTGCCAATTTAGGAAAAATTCTACAGGCGTGTCTCCTTCGAAAGTGTTTTCTTCAGTAGACACTTATGTAGTGCTGAATGGAAAAAACTTGGAGAGTCTATATACTCTGCATCAAATTACAATGCCCAGTCACATTAATGTGACCACCTGTCAAAGGCCTGAATGACTACTTTATGCAGTGCGAACAGCTGCGACGTGTGCATTAAGAGAGTCAGTGAGCTTCTGGAAGGGACCGACAGGAATGTGGAGCCATGCCTACTGCACTGCTGTGGCCAGCTGCCCTAGATTTCTCAATTGAGGATCCAAGGCACCAAGGTGAAGAAGGGAAGGCGTAGATTAACGCCTATAAGGTTAATGCAGTGTGCGTGGCGTTTCAGTTTGCAGGCCAGAGGCGCCTGGTGAAACACTGGCGGTATGGCCCGCTGCCATATGCACAGACCGCTGTCCACAGGAGCCGGCAGGTAGGAGGCAATTTGTTACGAGCATGTTGCTGCGTGATAAGTGCTATGTGTGTGCCCCGTTGTTTTAAGCGCTTAGTATTCCCGTCCGACACTTAAGGTCAAAGGTTGGTTTGAAGGCGGTGTCTCTGCATAAGTAGTGAAGACGTACCGGAAAATTACCAAGCGGCACTTACCCAAATCCAAATTTTACAGCTGCATTCTTTTCTTCCGGGCAGCGAGAGAGAGAGAGAGAGAGAGAGAGAGAGAGAGAAAATGTGTGTGAAATCTTATGGGACTTAACTGCTGAGGTCATCAGTCCCTAAGCTTACACACTACTTAACCTAAATTATTCTAAGGACAAACACACACACCGATGCCCGAGGGAGGACTCGAACCACCGCCGGGACCAGCCTCACAGTCCATGACTGCACCGCCCCAGGCCGCTCGGCTAATCCCACGCGGCGGGGGTTTGGTTACCAGCGGAGTAAGGTCTGCTCATCTGGTGCCCTTCGAACCACGCACGTAGACTGCAAGCTGTGGGACAAGTTGTCCAGCCATCGTGCCGAGGAAGAAGACCAAACTGCACGTAGGGGTGGATATGGTCCACAAGGACAGATGCATACCGATGTAGATCCACTGCGCCTTCCAAAACGACGAGATCACCCAGAGAAGCAAAAACATTACTCAGAACGTAACATTCCCTCCTGTTGCCTGGGACCCTTAGACGATTTTTGCACGGTGCTTACTTTCAGTCCGATGGAGCATAAAACATGATCCATCTGAAAAGGCCACCTGTAGACGTACAGCTGCAATACTGACGTGCAAATTCCAGACACGTCGCCGGTGAACACCAGTTGGCATCGGTACGTGAACCAGCCGCCTGTTGCGGAGACCCAAACGCAGCAGCGTTCGCTTCACGGTCGTTGAGTAGACACCGTTGGCTCATTTGGGCGGTCAGTTGCTCCACAGCAGCACGTCTGTTCGCCCGACACTTCTCCGCAGCCGTTGTTCACCCCTGTCACCAATGGCCCATGGTGCATCGCAGTTACCTCAGCGGCACTCGAGCAATTTTTAAACTTGGCCGTTTCAGAAATGCTTCCACCCTCCGTCTGAAAGCCAATTACCATGCCCTCATGGACGTCACATACATCGCTCCGTTCCCGCATTACAGCGACTGCAATGTTTCACGCGTCTCCCCGGCGACACGCTTTATGTACCATCAGCTGCTGCTGAGTGGTTATTGGACAGTGACTTCGAACATAGTCAGTGGTTACATTAATGTTAATTTTGCGAAAAGATACGTTTCTCTCAATCGGTGCTTGTTGCAAAGCTGAGGATCAATTTGCTTCTGAAAGCTTTCAACTCAGAATGCGCTGCTACCGAAAGACTGGAACCTGCAACGTTGTTTTCCTCGAGAAGGCTTCCTGATTCAGTATTCCACCACCTCCTACCTATATTGTAGAAAAATTGACCTGGAGCTTCAAAAATGGCTCTGAGCACTATAGGACTTAACATCCGAGGTCATCAGTCCTCTAGAACTTAGAAATACTGAAACATAACTAACCTAAGGACATCACATACAGCCATGCCCGAGGCAGGATTCGAACCTGCGACCATAGCAGTCGCGAGGTTCCGGACTGAAACGCCTAGAACCGCTCGGTCACAGTGGACTGCACCTGGAGCTACTGTGCCCTGCAGAAAGTGCAGAACATGTATCAGTACCGAAACTGTTAACCTCCCACTGTGCAAAGTACCCATTCGACGTCCGAGATCAAGCACAAACCAATCAAGTCGCTCAGAAAAAAATACAAATATACCATGGAAGAACACACTCGAGACAGTGCACTGCGGTGTGTGCGGCAACTGAAAACTTCTGTTTGAGAAATGCGTGTGCTGTTCTGACGACTCTGTTGGGAAGGTTACCGAGGCAGCGATGAGTGAGGCAGTTCGCTATCCAACGTGACGGCCACTTACGGAGCAAGGTGCGGGGAAGTCCATTCATGCGCCGTGACCGCAAGGTCACAGCGGTTACCTCCTATTCAGAACCCAGCTTTCTGCCGCTGGATCCACTGGGAATCTTTTGGGATGCCCTCCAATGTAAATACCATTCGTCAGTAAAGTGCTTGGCAATATCGTTAAGCAATCTCAGTTGCTTCCGCAAGGCTAGAAATGCAGCATCAGTGTTGACGAACAGTTCTTCAAGGTGCTTCGGTGTGTCGCGCCGTCCTGCAACTACATTTCCCTCTCCCTTGCAGTCATTATTTTCATCTACATCTACATGACTACTCTGCAATTCACATTTAAGTGCTTGGTAGAGGGTTCATCGAACCACAATCATACTATCTCTCTACTATTCCACTCACGAACAGCGAGCGGGAAAAACGAACACCTAAACATTTCTGTTCGAGCTCTGATTTCTCTTATTTTATTTTGATTATCATTCATACCTATGTAGGTTGGACTCAACAAAATATTTTCGCATTCGGAAGATAAAGTTGGTGACTGAAATTTCGTAAAAAGGTCTCGCCGCGACGAAAAACGTCTGTGCTGTAATGACTTCCATCCCAACTCGTGTATCATATCTGCCACACTCTCTCCCCTATAACGCGATAATACAAAACGAGCTGCCCTTTTTTGCACCCTTTCGATGTCCTCCGTCAATCCCACCTGGTAAGGATCCAACACCGCGCAGCAATATTCTAACAGAGGACGAACGAGTGTAGTGTAAGCTGTCTCTTTAGTGGACTTGTTGCATCTTCTAAGTGTCCTGCCAATGAAACGCAACCTTTGGCTCGCCTTCCCGACAATATTATCTATGTGGTCCTTCCAACTGAAGTTGTTCGTAATTTTAACACCCAGGTACTTAGTTGAATTGACAGCCTTGAGAATTGTACTATTTATCGAGTAATCGAATTCCAACGGATTTCTTTTGGAACTCATGTGGATCATCTCACACTTTTCGTTATTTAGCGTCAACTGCCACCTGACACACCATACAGCAATCTTTTCTAAATCGCTTTGCAACTGATACTGGTCTTCGGATGACCTTACTAGACGGTAAATTACAGCATCATCTGCGAACAATCTAAGAGAACTGCTCAGATTGTCACCCAGGTCATTTATATAGATCAGCAACCGCAGAGGTCCCAGGACGCTTCCTATCAGTTTATGATGTAGTTGTCGTCATCAGTCCGAAGTCTGCTTTGTTTCAGGTCTGCACGACAGTCTATGCAAGCCTTTTCACCTCAGTATAACTACTGCAAACATTCGTTTGAACCTCCTCACAGAATTCGTCACTTTTCTCCTTCTACAATTTTTGACACCGTACGCTTCCCCCCATTACTAAATTGACGATTGCTTGAAGCTCTACGATGGGTCCTATCAAGCGAACAGTTCTTTTAGTTAAGCTCTGCTATAAATTCCTTTCTTTCCCCAGTTTGATTCAGTATCTCCTCCCTTGTTACTCGAGGGACACACGTAACAGTCAACATTGTTCTGTAGCAACACATTTCAAATGCTTCTATTCTCTTCTTGTCTAAACCTCTAAACTCCTACATTTCACTTTCGCACTGGGCTATGCTCCAGCCATATACACACATCAAAAAAGTTTTGCATCACTCCTGTTACCAGAACGCCTGAAGACAGACGTTGACTGTGGATATTGTATCACAGACACAGTCCCATTGACTGTTCAGAAAAGGCACTAAACCCTCCCAAAGATGTAAATAATCATGCATGACTGGCGCCTATTAGACGGAGGGGGTCCGACAGCCGATTAGTTCCAGTCATTCCACCAGGAAAGAGATCGGCTTGTGTTGTCTATAGTTCAATAATGCCAAATGGTCAATACCGCGGTTCGATCGCATTCGCATTGTTACTTTGTGCCCCACTACATAATCATTATGCCTCGGAGGAACCCTGACAACAACGCCACCATATTGAATAATGCTTTTCGTTCAAACACAGGACGTCGTGTTATGACTCAAACTGTGCGCAATAGGCTGCATGATTCGCAACTTCACTCCCGACGCCCATGGCGAGGTCCATCTTTGCAACTACATCATGCAGCGCGCTACATACGGACCCAACAACCTGCCAAGTTGACCGCTCAGGATTGGCATCACGTTCTCTTCACCGATGAGTGTCGCATATGCCTTCAACAAGACAATCGTCGGAGACGTGTTTGGAGGCAACCCGATAAGGCTGAACGCCTTAGACACACTATATAGCGAGTGCAGCAAGGTGGAGGTTCCTTGCTGTTTTGGGGTGGCATTATGTGGGGCCGACGTACGCCGCTGGTGGTCATGGAAGGCGCCGCAACGGGTGAACGATACGTGAATGCCATCCTCCGACCGATAATGCAACCATATCGGCAGCATATTGGCGAAGCATTCGTCTTCATGAACGACAATTCGCGCCCCCATCGTGCACATCTTGTGAATGATTTCCTTCAGGATAACGACATCGCTCGTATAGAGTGGCCAACGACATCGCTCGTATAGAGTGGCCAGCATGTTCTCCAGACATGAGCCCTATCGAACATGCCTGGGATAGATTGAAAAGGGCTGTTTATGGACGACGTGGCCACCAACCAATCTGAGGGATCTACGCCGAATCAGGAGTGGGACAATCTGGACCAACAGTGCCTTGATGAACTTGTGGATAGCATGCCACGACGAATACAGGCATGCATCAATGCAAGGGGCCGTGCTACTGGGTATTAGAGGTACCGGTGTGTACAGACCACCACCTCTGAAGGTCTCGCTGTATGGAAGTACATTTCATGTCCGACTATTTGCAGCTGCAGTCTTGTTTCTGTACAAGTTGTAAATAGCCTTTACTCACCGTATTTTATTTCTGCGTTATCAGTGTATTTCACATCGTGATAAGGAATGCCTGTTTCAGCAGGTAACAGTCAACATTACTATAACCTAGGAAACAGTGCCTTTATTTGAACATCATATTCCCCCCTACTTCGAGCGAATTGAGAGTCGTACATTGTAAAGGTATTTCACGCACCAGGTAGTTTTCCCCGTTTCCATCGCCAGGATCGTACTAACCTAAACTTCGTCCGAGCACCCCTTGGAAAGCCCAACAGAACTCACCGACCGCCGTGTTATCCTCAGCCCACAGGCGTCACTGGATGCGGATATGAAGGAGCATGTGATCAGCATACCGCACTCCCGCCCCTTGTCAATTTACGAGACTGGAGTCGCCACTTCCTCAATCTTCCTCACAAGGGCTGAGAGCCCCCCCCCCCCCCCCCCCTCCACTTGATAACAGCACTCGGCAGATCTAACGGTGATCCATCCAAAGGCCAGCCAAGCCCGACAGCGCTTAACTTCGGTGATCTGACGGTAACCTGTATTACCACTGCGGCAAGGCCATAGACATAAACGTACTAGATGTTTCCATAAAGATGTTACAGGCCATAAAGTAGAATAGAGCAGCACTGACCATAAAAAAAGGAAACCGTATTCCTGGAACGACCGCGTCAATAGTTTAAATCAAGAACATCCACCTGTAGAGTCCGCATTTTTCTGTTATCTGGACTAAGATTGCAGAACTTTCCATTATCACCACAGAGCAGTGCTCTGAATGTCAACGACAAGGAAGTTCTACCGACTTTGGCAAACAATGGTAGTAGCGACGACATAAACCAAAAGCATGGTCGTCCAATAAGTGACGCACATAAATGAACCAGTGAATTTTCGGTATCCTATTTTTACGACGTTCGGTTGGGAAACACAAATTATCTGCTTAGAGCATTATCCACACATATCTCAGCGCCATCTGTGTGGTTTTCAGTATCGAACTGCTAAATAACTGGAAAATTTTTAAAACAAAACGATTTTGAATATAAAATTGGGCCTTAATCTATTTTGACAATAAAAAGTTTTATTCGACGCTTACCGCAAACGACGGTAATAAGTGTTGGGTAGTCGCATTAAAACACTACTCAATTACAACCACTTTTAAGATACAGTATTTGTAATATAGTAGAAAACTAGTTTACCTCATGCTGAATCTGTCCTTCAGATGACCATTTTCTTTTCGATTTCTTCACATTTCACGCTACAGTTACTACAGATTTTACTTTTAAGGGACTCTAATTGCTTAATTAGAATTTTGAACTTGATCGATCAATTGCAATATTTTACTGTCACCCGTGCTGAAAAATTTCGAACTCTGATCTCAGGTCCGTTATGAGCTCCGACGTACGCCACATCGCTGGCTGAATGCGTAGAAAATCATAGCCGATAACTTACCCATTATCTACACATGTGTCTCCCTGTAATAATCTTGTGGTAAATTTACTTAAAATCATTTGGAATCATGTTACACGGAAAAGGTTCTCTTTTGCACTCTGTATGTAATTTTCGTACCTGTAAATTCAAGCAAACTCTAAACCATTGCTCAACAGTCTTTTTCCCTTCGTGGAAGATACTGAGGATTTATAAATAAACTGTAGGAAAACGTTGCAGCGTCAGTTAGGTAAGAGATTTATTTACGTAACTGGTGAACAAGGAAGGTAACATCCAGCACATGTCGTAAAATAAACCAAGCCCTATGCAGCATTTCAGGACAGCACCTGCCCAATCCTCCCATCGTGGATTTCATGCTGAATATACGTCAGATTCTCCGAGAGATTGTTCGATCATATTTTTCCCTTCAAGGAAAAGAAGAGGTTGCTTGAATGAGCTGTGTGAAAACCGTGGAGTGAAAGTTGTGCAACAGAGCTAAGCAACAGATAAAGCAGGAAAAGTTCGCGGGAAGTCTCCTCTCTTTTAAACTACTCATAGTACCGAAATAATTCAGACGTCATTGCGAGGGCTATTTACCAAAACGTTATGGGGCACATCAGTGACGTAACAGGTCAACGAAATTCCAAACTATCGTAAGGGGACGGTTTCTGCATTTTGAACCTCGTGGTATGCAAGCACAATAGAATAACGAATGGTAAATGCTTTTTTAATATTAACAGGTTTTAAGTTTGTGACACCTACTCATGAGTGAATACATAGGCGTATGACTTCCTTTCTGTCTGGAAACAATTTTACGGCTGCACAAAGGAACCCACGATTAATTTACTGCGCCATACGAGAACCTACCTCTCAGTGTCACGTTATATCATCTGTCATTAACACTGAAAATGTCAAGTTGTCGTAAACCAACGAAAGAAAAGAATGAATGATGAAATACCATAAGTTAATGCTTCATTACTATAAACAGTTTAATAGTTTACCTGAAAAATGATAGGAGATACAGTCCATCGGGGTTTGATGAAGGCACAGTACTGGAGTTAACCTGAAATATTTATGGAAATCCTAGAAACCGTATTTACCGTCTTGAGGCTTTTTTACTGCTACTGCTCTAAAATTTGTATCACTGGCATTAACACTGTGACGCCTTGCTTGGCTGTTGGAAAACAATTAAGATCCAGATAACCAGTACTTAAAGGAATATGTTATTACGCGGACTGTGATCAAGTCCGTAAAGAACGTATCGTATGAGGTGAGTTTTGTTTGTCTCACCCACACTCGCTTACAGAATAAATCGAGTAAAAATTGCCTTAACAGCGAAACGGAACTTCGAAAGTAAAGTCACGAAAACAAAATCAGCTCCGTCTTTGATCACAGTCTTCTTGACCGCATTAGTGAAAAAGTTCTGGCAAAGTGATTGCCAGAGCTCAAGAAAAACCACATTATCGCGTTATTGAACTGAAAGGGAGACTGGTGATGTCCAGACTTCTATTGAAAGGCCCTTCAAGATCAGAAAAAAATTCCAGTGGTTAATAAACTATATATGTTTTTTAAATGAGGAATCTTTTCTCAAGCAGCACCTTTCTTTTCAAGTCTATAAAAATCTTATCACATGGGGTTGTTTCATTTCGCTTATGGAAGATGCCGCAGGCCTTGTTATCAACTGTTGTACTAAAGTTTCAAGCCATTCAATCAGTTAGGTTGTTGAATGTGCTGTAGTGAAGTTCACATTCTCACCATCGAACTAAAACCTGCCACTGCTTAAGGTAGTCTACCGTAGGCATTTCGTTTCATTCACTTGAAACTTTGCCAGTGGTCGCATTTTATGTACGATTTTGCTTTCATCCGAAAGTGCGGCCTGCATGCACATTTTCCAGGTATTCCTACGTTTGACACTGGTGTGCTTGGTCTAATATATCTTTGACTTGCACTGTAACACTTTTTATTATGTAAAAATACGACTGCATACTGCACCAATAATATTTATTTGGTTTCTCGGACTATGAGATTTAAAAAAAAAGATTTTAAGTAATTGGACAGCAACATTGGGCACAATAGCCACACAAACAGACAATTTAAAAACTGCCGCGTGTCATTAACAGTATTCTTTTCAGTCAGGGGATGAAGAAACACGGAACACAACATACTGTGGTCACCGTGAAGTAAAAGATTGCTGATGAAAACTGAACAGTAGTAGCAGATCCAAGAAACGGCCGCCACAGACCGCTAGCCCGTTGGGCGCCTCCCAGTCTTGGAGCAGTGCTACCAGTTGCGCACGTCTCTGTTCGCAGAACAGTGCTTTGTGTTGGCTGGTGCTGCGTGAACGGGCTACAAGGACGCCAGCGTGCAGGATGAACTAATAATTCTCGCTAAATTTACTTGCAGGAGAAAAATTTCCAAAACTGTCAGCGTCTGAATATACTGCAGATTGAAGCACGTGAATGTAAGTAAATAAACTAATTGACTGAAGAAACTGGCGTATTTCCAGACTTCCATTGACTGGGTCTTCTTGATCACATAAAAATTCCTTATGTTAATAAGCTACACATTTTTTTCAGATCAGGAGGCACTGTTCTTTCTCCTGCGTCACAAAACTTTTTTCTTTTTCGTTTTCTCGTTCAAGTGCCCTCAAGAAAAGACGTATTTTTTTCCTGACGTAGAAAGAAAATTCAGAAAAATCGCTGAAGAGGAGACATTTCACAAACAAAAATTAATTAAATCTTACTGTCGAGAGAAATATTCTTCGAACAGTCCATCCCCTATATAAAATGGAAAGCACAGTACTGAGTATATAGTGCTGATTTATTTTGTTATCTGGTGTTCGTCTTACGAGACAATCATCAGACTACCACTATCATCTTCAAAAAAGGTGCTATATTCTTAAACAAGACTGACACTTCGAGAGTGAGGTATGAAAACAGTGTAAATGTCATCTTTAAAACTGAAGGTTTAAGGTAATTAAAAATGTTAAAGTACTACTTAAAAACAAACGGAACAAACCAAAAAACATTGACATGAAATCTCGAAAAAACTGTGATTGTATAAAAATTTAAACTAAATTAACAATTGCTAAAAAAATTAATACAAGGCAACGGTACTAAGAAATAGCTTGAAGAGGTAGCGAACGGTGTTGTATACAAAACTGTCCGTTATAACTAGGATAAGTTTTCTTACTAAAAAGGCAGAATTATGCGTCCATATTTGCTGAGCATGTACTGACTAAGGGCTGCAACTACCGGTCATTGTTCCATGTCCTACAGCTAGGAAGCAAAGACCGAAAACGTAATCAACAAACATCTGGCCTATACTCCAGATTTAATATAAAACACAGTTCAGTACTTCCCCTCTTCTAAACTTCACATAACCCTCACAGATTTGCTGTTCTTGCCACGCAGTCTGTTCCATTCTATTCCTCCATTTTTCCTGTATTAATTTATTTTATCGTGATTATCTACATATTCTACGTACTTTGTTGTTTTATAACACGTACATCTTCCACCTTCCATATGCAACACCCCTTCAACCTATTCTTTTGTACTCTTGTATTAATTTTATTGTGATTGTTAATTTACTTTAAATTGTTATATAGGCATTGTCTTCTCGACGTTTCACGTTTACTTTTTTCTGGTTTTCCCACTTTACTTTTATTTACTGTGTAACTGTAACGTATTATTTATTTTACCACTGCACTCAAGGATGATATTTATTCTGCATTCGTACCTCATTCCAGTGTTATTCACGAATATTGTACGATAGACAGTTAAAGTCTGAGCATGGCATTGTTAAGTTGAAAGCCGGTCAACAAAATTACGATCTAAAAAACAAAAAACAAAAAAAACGGACGCTCCACGAAGGAATTACCCGAAACTGCGAAATGTTTGCAGTATTATGGGCAGGGCTTTCCAACTATCTCGGGATTTTGACGATCTAACTCGCCAATTGGACAGCATTGGCACGATATCCTTCAGGAGGGTCCATCAACTCTATCAATCAATATTATGCTGAATAACTGTTTGCATAATGGCCGGAGGTGGATCAACGCGTTATTGATTTGCTCAATTTATGTAGCTCCTTCTCTCGAATCAATCATCCAGTTTTTCTGAAATTGTAGTAATTTGTTCGTCTATACATTTACATCGCATCTGTCGATTTCCGTCTCACTCAGATAATTCCTTCGTGTGAAACTTCCTGGCAGATTAAAACTGTGTGCCGGACCGAGACTCGAACTCGGGACCTTTCGCGGGCAAGTGCTCAACCAAGCACGACTGATGCCCCGCTCTCACAGCTTTACTTCCACCAGTACCTTGTCTCCTACTTTCCAAACTTCACAGAAGCTCTCCTGCGAACCCCGCAGAACTAGCACTCCTGGAAGAAAGTATATTGCGGAGAGATGGCTTAACCACAGCCTGGGGGATGTTTCCAGAATGACATTTCCACTATGCAGCGTAGTGGGCATTGATATGAAACTTCCTGGCGGATTAAAACTGTGTGCCCGCGAAAGGCAAGGTCCCGAGTTCTAGTCTCGGTCCGGCACACACAGTTTTAATCTGCCAGGAAGTTTCGTATCAATGCACACTCCGCTGCAGAATGGAAATCTCCTCATTCAATTCCTTCGTAGTGTGTCGTTTCTTTTTTCTTCTTGGAGTGCATGATTATCACGTGTGACGTTAGCATGTGTGTTTTTCGCCCGTCTTGTACTTTCGTTGTCTTTTTGAGGTCATACTGCAATCGGAAAACCGTACAAAATAAATCTTTGAATCTTTTTTACATGATAATGTCATAATTAGTATTTTTGTTTGTGTGCAAAAAGTTTTTGGGCCATATTTATGAAATTTACTATAGTTATTATAGACTGGAAAATTTGGAAAAGTTAATTGATCCATTATCTAGTTTGTCACAGAATATTTTCCCCCTTTCTTTTTGTACGTGCAAAAACTTTCAAGTCCTGAATTAAATTCATTGTGTTATTTTTCTGGATACTAAATCACTTAATTTCTTTAAATTTTTGGCCTGTACGTGGTAGCTACAGGAAACTAGATAAACGTGTTATTTTCTTCAGAGACTATATTCAGCATTTGCAACGAAGTAGAATATAAAACCTAAGCGATAATTTTAAAGTCAGCAATGGTCAGTAAAGGTAAAATAAATTTATAGGTGACAACTTTACGTAGATAATGTAATAGACTTGTGGTTTAAGCTTTTTTCTTGTCCGCCTTTGCTTCCTAATTCATAATTCGGAGCAAACACAAACTCTTCTCTTTAGGTAAAGTATCACCATCGTCAGTAGATTCATTTAGTTTCATAGTGTAGCACATTACTGTTTGTCAGGCTCTCTGACACTTGCAATACAGTTGATATTTTCCTCCAGTTTGTCACTTCGTTGTTGATTCCGCACTTTCAAATAGTTCAAATGGCTCTGAGCACTATGGGACTTAACATCTGAGGTCAACAGTTCCCTAGAACCACTTAAACCCGACTAACCTAAGGACATCACACACATCCATGCCCGAGGCAGGATTCGAACCTGCGACTGTAACGGTCACGCAGTTCCAGACTGAAGCGCCTAGAATCGCTCGGCCACATCGGCCGGCTTCCGCATTTTCATGCCTGTGTAAACTGTGCTCTCTAACAAGCACTGCGTCACTCTTCATCGTGGCAGGAATATGTGGAAACAGTGATACAACGTGTGTTTGGAAGCGCAGTTTACATACCGGCATCAAAAAATCAACAAAAAATAAACTGAAACAAAATGTAAGCTGTACTGTAAATGCCGGCCGCGGTGGCCGAGCGGTTCTAGGCACTTCAGTCCGGAACTGCGCGACTGCTACGGTCGCAGGTTCGAATCCTGCCTCGGGCATGGATGTGAGTGATGTCCTTAGGTTAGTCAGGTTTAAGTAGTTCTAATTTCTAGGGGACTGATGACCTCCGATGTTAAGTCCCATAGTGCTCAGAGCCATTTGAACCACTGATACCGTTTATAGAAATGGGGAAAGAGAGATGATGATGATATTTGGCTTGCTGGGAGCTCAGCCAAGTGGATATCATTTGAACCATTTTTGTACTGTAAATGTCAGTCAACCATCACCAATATGTCACACTAAGAAATAAATGTAGACACAGACTATGGTGAAATTCACCGATACTTAATTACATATCTGGAAGCAAACACGCACAAAAAGTGAGCTTCAACGACAACGGAACACTTGGTAGTGTTGGCGATAGCAAGTACGGAATTCAGGAGGAAATGCGAAGTATTCCATGGGAATAAGCGTAATAGTTCGCGGTCGTAAGCACGGCGTGGCGACACGGTTGCTGTCGCCACTGATATTTGCCGGTAGTATTCCACGGGATCCACCGCGGCCGCCTCCGCTCTTGCTGACGTAGACGCCGACAGGTCTGCGTGCCGGAAATCCCGCCTGCAGGTTGTTGCTGCACGCCCAGCTGTCTGCTGTGGCTCCGCTGATGAACGTTTCGATGGAACGAGGCAGCTGCCGTGGGATCGCTTGCACGAACCACCAGACGCCACTGGGTACTCTCGACCCACGGGGTGGCACTGGAACAGGCTCAAATGGTTCAAATGGCTCTGAGCACTACGGGACTTAACATCTGAGGTCATCAGTCCCCTGGAATTTACAAGGGGAGGCCACAGCGTTTGGAACGCGGATTTACTGCAAACTTCGTACATTAGTAGTATTCCATGAGGACAACAAAAAGTGTAAAGCAGTGGCGCGTACTTCTCAAGTGTTATTGAGAAAATCGGAAGATAAATTCGGGCGTCAAATATGTACCTGTGCGTGGCCATTTTTACCATGGAGTAGCGTCAGCCGCGTGGTTAGCGTTCAATCCCCATAATCGATGGATCGAGTCCCGTTCGTCAGTTTTTTTTCTTTCTAACACAGTCATTTTCTTGACTATTTATAATACAGTTGATATAATGGGAAAAATACATGTAATCGGATGAAATTTTATTAAATTTACTATGTTATTTGGCAGTCTACAAATTTTCTTTATCACAAATAATATAATATTCATAACTATCGATTAGTAAACGACCAAACCCATAAAGTGGTACTGAAAATGTATGCTTGTCCGTGTCTTCAAAATTGTTCGTATTTAATCGAAAGAGAACGAGAAAATGCTTCTCGTGAAGACGCTATTAAAATAGTCGATACTGCATGACCAATTATCAGCGCCGATATTTAAGGAAATGCGCTGCGTTATGCATTGTCTTCTTCCAAACAAACGTCTAAAAGATACGTCTTTGAACATGTTAACGAGGTTTGTTTTTCCACGGAAAACCTCAAAAGACCTTGCGTATGCGGTAACATAGCATTTATTCAATGTAGCTGGTGCCTTTTTAACTTATGTTTTCCATGTTTTTACGAAAAATACCACATCCTGCAACTTGTAATGTCGAAAGCGACGATTAATTGTAGATCTTTCGAAAGCCGTCTGTACCGGTCAAAACTTGGAGGTAGCAAGTAGTTTTGGACTCCTTCCAGGTATAAGGGATTTCTCAAATCACGGATAACCATACATTTTCAGTATCGCTTTATACGTTTGGTTGCTTACTAGTCGTTAGTTATGAATATTATATTATTTGTGATAATAAAATTTTGTAGACTGCCAAAGAACATTGTAAAATTAATAAAAGTTCATCCAATTACATTTTTATCATTATATTAATAGCAATGTAAATGGTAAAGAAAATGACTGTGACACTGGACTCGCATTCGGGAGGACGACGGTTCAATCCCGTCTCCGGCCATCCTGATTTAGGTTTTCCGTGATTTCCCTAAATCGTTTCAGGCAAATGCCGGGATGGTTCCTTTGAAAGGGCACGGCCGATTTCCTTCCCAATCCTTCCCTAACCCGAGCTTGCGCTCCGTCTCTAATGATCTCGTTGTCGACGGAACGTTAAACACTAACCACCACCACGACCAAAATGACTGTGATAGAAATAAAAAAAATGACGAACGGCACTCGATCCATCGACCCAGCGATTACGGGGCTTGAACGCTAACCATGCGGCTGCTGCCGCTTCATGGAAAAATGGCCACCCACAGGTATATATTTGACGCCCGAAATTATCTTGCGATTTTCTCAATAACGCTTGAGAATTACGCGCTACTGCTTACACATTTTCTTGTCCTCGTGGAGTACTACGAGTGTACGAAGTTTGCAGTAAATCTGCGATCCAAACGTTGTGGCCTCCCCTTGTTAGAACTAAAACCTAACTAACCTAAGTACATCACACACATCTATTCTAGGGGGAGGATTCGAACCTGCGACCGTAGCGGACACGCGGTTCCAGACTGAAGCGCCTAGAACCGCTCGGCCACAACGTCCGGCCACTGGAACAGGAGCGGGTCGTCCGCTGCTTGATCTTACGTGTATCTTAACGGAAATGGATTCCTGACGCAGCACATTCAAATCTACGGCGATTTGATTCACACTCTGCGCGATTGACGCGGCTTTCGTTCGTCAGGTACTTGTGGTCAACCTTGAAGGGGTGGTATACGCGTATGGAAACATTGTCTCTGCGATGCTGAAGATTCACCGTAGACACTGTTGACCTCGGAAACCTGAACTATTTTGCAATCACCGATATGCTACGACCGATATGTCTCGCCTCGAATATCATACAGCGTATACATTCAGTTTGTTCGCGACACGCTGTCTTGTTAAATACACTCCTGTTTGTAACACGCTGCACATATAAAGCACTGGCCATTAAAATTGCTATCAAGAAGAAATGTAGATGATAAACGGGTATTCATTGGACAAATATATTATACCAGAACTGACATGTGATTACATTTTCACGCAATTTGGGTGCAAAGATCCTAAGAAATCAGTACCCAGAACAACCACCTCTGGCCGTAATAACGGCCTTGATACGCCTGGGCATTGGGTCAAACAGAACTTGGCTGGCGTGTACAGGTACAGCTGCGCATGCAGCTTCAACACGATACCACAGTTCATCAAGAGTAGTGACTGGCGTATTGTGACGAGCCAGTTGATTGGCCACCATTGACCAGACGTTTACAGTTGGTGAGGGATCTGGAGAATGTGCTCGTCAGGGTAGCGGTCGAACAATTTCTGTATCCAGAAAGGCCAGTACAGGATCTGCAACATGCGGTCGTGCATTATCCTGCTGAAATGAAGGGTTTCGCAGGGATCGAACGAAGGGTAGAGAAACGGGTCGTAACACGTCTGAAATGTAACGTCCACTGTTCAAAGTGCCGTCAATGCGAACAAGAGGTGACCGAGACGTGTAACCAACGGCACCCCGTACCATCACGCCGGGTAATACGCCAGTATGGCGATGACGAATACACGCTTCCAATGTGCGTTCACCGCGACGTCGCGAGGCACGGATGCTGCCATCATGATGCTGTAAACAGAACCTGGATTCATCCGAAAAAATGGTGTTTTGCCATTCGTGCACCCAGGTTCGTTGTTGAGTACAACATCGCAGGCGCTCCTGTCTGTGATTCAGCTTCAAGGGTAACCGCAGATATGGTCTCCGAGCTGATAGTCCATGATGCTGCAAACGTAGTCGAAATGTTCGTGCAGATGGTTGTTGTCTTGCAAACGTCCCCATCTGTTGACTCAGGGATCGAGACGTGGCTGCAAGTTCCGTTACAGCCATGCGGATAAGATGCCTGTCATCTCGACTGCAAGTGATACGAGGCCGTTGGGATCCAGCACGGCGTTCCGTATCACCCTCCTGAACCCACCGATTCCATATTCTGCTGACAATCATTGGATCTCGACCAACGCGAGCAGCAATGTCGCGATACGATAAACCGCAATAGTAATAGACTACAATCCGACCTTTATCAAATTCGGAAACATGATAGTACGCATTTCTCCTCCTTAGGCGAGGCATCACAACAACGTTTCACCAGGCAACGCCGGTCAACTGCTGTTTGTCTATGAGAAATCGGTTGGAAACTTTCCTCATGTCAGCACGTTGTAGGTGTCGCCACCGGTGCCAACCTTTTGTGAATGCTCTGAAAAGCTAATCATTTAAATATCACAGCATCTTCTTCCTGTCTGTTAAATTTCCCGTCTGTAGCACGTCATCTTCGTGGTGTAGCAATTTTAATGGTCAGTAGCGTAGGTTCTGTACTCGCGTTGTTTTCCCTATCTAGCCGCAACATATGAAAGTCATACACAGCATATCTTGAAATCGAACGACCCTGTGATTTTCGGCCACTTGGTTTAAATGTAAAGTATTAGCAAAAATTCGCGGTAATACCCAGTACTCTCCTATTACACTACTGGTGATACATAATAATTCAAAATACACCCTACTGGAACAGCCTGTACTGAAACAAACGCACATAAAAATTTTAGGCATAAGTTCGTAGCATTTTTGTTTCGCATGTTGGATTCCTGTTGCTATGGGATTATTTATCGATTTTCACGTTTTATTTCTAGTTCACAGGTGCTATCTGAGTTGACGTATTGTCATTTTTTCATTTGGATATAGTGAGTGGAACTGCGAACATCAGAAAATAGTGACAAGTGGAGAAATCGGAACGCTTCCGATTTATTCCGGCGTATTGAGTTTAATAGAGGACTGACGGCAGCGGTGGCAGCCAGAAACAATTGCGCCATATATGGGGATAATGACACTGGACAGAGCCCAGGAATAAAATGGTTTTCTATTTTAAGGAGAATAGTTTTGACATTAGTGACTCTTCACGTTCGGGAAGACTTTTGCGGTTTGATGAAGGTAGTTTAAACGCAATAATGCGCAATGATCCACGTCAGTGTACTAGAAAACTGGAAAATGTGGCCGGCCGAAGTGGCCGAGCGGTTCTAGGCGCTACAGTCTGAAGCCGAGCGACCGCTACGGTCGCAGGTTCGAATCCTGCCTCAGGTATGGATGTGTGTGATGTCCTTAGGTTAGTTAGGCTTAAGTAGTTCTATGTTCTAGGCGACTGATGCTCAGAGCCTTTTTTTTTTTTTTTTTTAAGAACTGCTGAGGGAAGAGATGAATTGTTATCTCGAAGAATATAGCTATAAAATTCCTCATAAGGCATATCTTTGAAATTTACTTAGCCAGTAATATTCTTTTAGCTGTTTGCTTTTCATTTGCCTGTGAACTTGCACTGTCTTTTTCTGCTGCCACTATTTACCTATCTGATAAGATGGCGTAGTTCTAATTAGTTGGATGCAGTCGTAAACACCGACAGTACTTCATTAAAATTCTCACTGGATCAGCGCTTCTAAGCACGATAACATACGAAAACCCCAACTTCAAACGATTAACTAACAAGCTTTTGTTGCAGAGCGTGAAAATATCGCGACAATCCTAGACAAACTACAACATCTC
This sequence comes from Schistocerca gregaria, assembly GCF_023897955.1. Taxonomy (NCBI): domain Eukaryota; kingdom Metazoa; phylum Arthropoda; class Insecta; order Orthoptera; family Acrididae; genus Schistocerca; species Schistocerca gregaria. The sequence continues at coordinate 919,396,296 of NC_064921.1, forward strand.
GAATCGAGATATCGTTCATGCCGACTATGAACGCAATTTTCTCCAAACATTGATAGCGAATATCGTGAGAAACACATAGCCCAGTGTGTGCAGCATAAATTCAGTCCAATCACGCTACACTGAAATGCGTTAGCTCAGCAAACGGAACTTTGTTACCAAAAAGCCGGACATCAAAAAATTAAGTCGCAAGCATCGTAAAGTCAGACGCCTGGTAACCCTCCTTACAAAGCACTCGTTCGATCGAGTCTTGCGTGTTACTCATCAGGCTGGCACTCTTACCACGTAACACTAATAAGAGGGCGCCACGAGCAGCACATCTCTCCCGTGACGTCACTCAGTTTAGAGTTGTACAAGATTGTGTGGAGTACAGTTCAGAAGCAGACCTGTGGAGAACCCTCAGCAGAATCTTAATAGGGGAACTCATTAAGAAGGTACAAACATATCGGTTTTCCTTGGATGAAATCATTCCGGATTATTAGCCGAGCGACAGCGCTGTCTTGAGCAACGTTTCAACGAGTTTTGTATTAGCGATCTTCATGTGAAGTGTTTGTCGTCTAATTCTCGAGAAAATTTCATCAGCACCACAAGATTTCCTGCATTCTCAAACCGTATTTTTAATTTTTCTCAATTTCCAATACCCTCCATGTAGTTTGGAATTTTGTCTAGCGAGATAGCCTCAGCGAGATGGCGCAGTAGTTACCACACTAGGTTTTAATTGGAGAGAAAGGCGGTTCGTATACTCGTACAGAAAAGAAATTTGTTTCTAGTTCTACATAAGACTCATCCCCAATTCAATGGTTATTATGATACTGGAGTTACATCTACGTGTACATCTGCATCCTACTAACACACTTGAACTAGTGGTACATTATGGTAATTTAGAAAGTGCCAGAACTGGTTCTACCCTCAAAGTATAGTCTCTAATATGTAAAAAAAATAGTATACACATAAATATGCACATATTTCATGCTACTGATGATGCTTTTCAACAACTACAAGTGAAACGCGTATGGCTTGGTTAAAATTGGTTTTATTCAGCTGCATTTAGACGGACCTAGCGTGAAAATCATCAGCATATAGTAGGAATTCGGGAAATGGTCTGCAAGTTCAGGTTTCTTAGCATTTAAGTAACGCTCTCCTTTTGCCCCAACAAATTTGTAACTGTTCCTTATACGTAAATCAAAAAAAGTTTTGCATCACCCCGGTTTCCATAACACCTGAAGACAGAGGTTGACTGTGTATATTGTATCACAGACACGGTCCTTTTGACTACTCAGAGATGTCACTAAACCCGCTCAAAGATGTAAACAACCATGCATGAGCAGCACCTACTAGGCAGAGGGGGTCCGACAGCCGAGCAGTTCCAGTCATTCCACCAGGAAGGAGGTGCACGGCTCGTGTTCTATGTAGTTCAACCATGCCTAGACGGTCAATACCGCGGTTCGATGGCGTCCGCATAGTTACTTTGTGCCAGGAAGGACTCTCAGCAAGGTTCAAATGGCTCTGAGCACTATGGGACTTAACATCTGAGGTCATCAGTCCCCTAGAACTTAGAACTACGTAAACCTAACTAAACTAAAGACATCACACACATCCATGCCCGAGGCAGGATTCGAACCTGCGACCGTAGTGGTCGCGCGTTTCCAGACTGAAGCGCCTAGAACCGCTCGGCCACACCGGCCGGCTCTCAGCAAAGGAAATGTCCAGGCATCTCGAAGTGAACCAAAGACATGTTGTTCGGACATGGAAGAGATACAGAGAGACGGGAATTGTCGATGACACGCCTCGCTCAGGCAGCCCAAGGGCTATTACTGCAATGGATGACCGCTACATTCAGATTATGGCTCGGAGGAACCCTGACAGCTACGCCACCATGTTGAATAATGCTTTTCGCGCAGCCACAGGACGTCGTGTAAACGACGTCATTTTTTTTTTCTTTTTTTTATTTCCTTTAAGCCGGTCATTGAAACCAAAACCAGATATGAAGCTTACGATGGGTAAGGATTCAATTCGAGGCTCATTTCGAGCACATTTGCTAAAGTAACAGTCAGTGTGTCAGTAGGCGCATTGGCTTTGTGCAAGAATATTTTTTAAGCTAATATTGCTCGTTTTTGCTTGAGTACAACGTGCAAACGATCCACTAAAGTTGTATTCCATGAACTGGTAACTTTTTTAGCCAATCGGAACCCCAAAAAACACTAATCATGATTTTTTGTGCTTTTAAACTGTTTTTGTCTTTTTCGGTGGACTTTCACTTCCCGCACGTCATTCTTTTCACCGTACCTTTATCTCCGGGTGTTGTGGTGAATCCGCGTTTCGCCATAAGGAAGCAACTTTTCGAAATACTATTTTGAAATGTCCATCTGGAGCTGTTTTCGTCTACAGTCAACATATAAGGTACCCACCGCCCTCTCTTAATATCCAGTATTTCAATTAGACCTATACTCCTTAAGCCACGTCGCCAAACCCGCATATGAGCTCGATTTTCGCGTCGTCATTATTTTGCGAGATGTGTGTTGGAGGAAGTAATATGTTGTCTGAATCTCCTTGAACGAAAGCTCCTGGCATTTTTTACAACAAACCTCTCCGTGACTCACTAGGCCTTTCTTGTAGCATTTGCCACTGGAGCTGGAAGTCCATCCCCTTGCGTTACGTTGCATCATATATGTTATGCTTTTGTGCTGATTTCTCTATGATGATGCATATTTTACCTCCCTATTACTCCCATAACAATCGGGAAAGTCAGTCACGTTCAAACAAGGAGCCGCGTCTCTCGTTTTGCAGACGTCTCACTTTATGCTGATTTCCAGCCAAAATATTCCCTTTTCGGTCCGTACTACTCATTTGCGCAAGATCCATTATGCTTTTAGAGTTATAATTTGTACGACAATATGGGTATACTGGAGTGAGAATATTTGTGAGCAGAATAGATTCCTTAAGCAGGTATAAGTTACTTCCTAAGGACTGTCTCCACTGGGAATTACAAAACAAGAAAGAATAGCCACGTCTGAACAGATTTTTACTGAACAGAAGCAGCACACCGATACGTTATTAAAAGTTAGTGAAAAAATATCTGAAGGAGATATACAAACTTCTCCTTGTCTGTATTTATTCTTTTTTCTTATTTTTCTTTCTTCTATTTTCTTCCTTTTCTTTATTTTGTTCTTATTTGTATTTATTCTTTCTTACGTGGCATATAAAAAGTAATACATCAGGGTATTTCGCCTGTCTCACACACTTGGTGAGCAAGATGTATGAGACAGACGAAATACCCTCAGACTTCAAGAAGAATATAATAATTCCGATACCAAAGAAAGTAGGTGCCGACAAATGTGAAAATTACCGAACAATCTGTTTAATAAGTCACAGCTGCAAAATACTAACGCGTATTCTCTACAGACGAATGGAAAAACTGCTAGAAGCTGACCTCGGGGAAGATCAGTTTGGATTCCGTAGAAATATTGGAACACGTGAGGCAATACTGACCCTACGACTTATCTTAGAAGCTAGATTAAGGAAAGTCAGACCTACATTTCTAGCATTTGTAGACTTAGAGAAAGCTTTTGACAATGTTGACTGGAATACTCTCTTTCGAATTCTGAAGGTGGCAGGGGTAAAATACAGGGAGCGAAAGGCTATTTACAATTTGTATAGAAACCAGATGCCAGTTATAAGAGTCGAGGGGCATGAAAGGGAAGCAGCGGTTGGGAAGGGAGTGAGACAGGGGTGTAGCCTCCCCCCGATGTTATTCAATCTTTATATTGAGCAAGCAGTGTAGGAAACAAAAGAAAAATTCGGAGTAGGTATCAAAATCCATGGAGAAGAAATAAAAACTTTGAGATTCGCCGATGACATTGTAATTCTGTCACAGACAGCAAAGGACTTGGAAGAGCAGTTGAACGGAATGGACAGAGTCATGAAAGGAGGGTATAAGATGAACGTCATCAAAAGCAAAACGAGGATAATGGAACGTAGTCGAATTAAGTCGTGTGATGCTGAAGGAATTAGATTAGGAAATGCGACACTTAAAGTAGTAAAGGAGTTTTGCTATTTGGGGAGCAAAATAACTGATGTTGGTCGAAGTAGAGAGGATATAAAATGTAGACTGGCAATGGCAAGGAAAGCGTTTCTGAAGAAGAGAAATTTGTTAACATCGAGTATTGATTTAAGTGTCACAAAGTCGTTTCTGAAAGTATTTGTATGGAGCGTAGCCATGTATGGAAGTGAAACGTGGACGATAACTAGTTTGGACAAGAAGAGAATAGAAGCTTTCGAAATGTGGTGCTACAGAAGAATGCTGGAGATTAGATGGGTAGATCATATAACTAATGATGAGGTATTGAATAGGATTTGAGAGAAGAGAAATTTGTGGCACAACTTGAGTGGAAGAAGGGATCGGTTGGTAGGGCATATTCTGAGGCATCAAGGGATCACCAGTTGGAGGGCAACGTGGAGGGTAAAAATCGTAGAACGCAAGAGATGAATACACTAAACAGATTCAGAAGGATGTAGGTTGCAGTAGGTACAGGGAGATGAAGAACGTTGCACAGGATAGAGTAGCATGGAGAGCTGCATCAAACCAGTGTCAGGACTGAAGACCACAACAACAACAACATCAGTTACGTACATGAGACACAAGATGTGACACGGTTTTTAACTTTCGTCTACATTTTTATTTCTCATTATTGAGTGCCGTTTCACCACAATATATTAAAATACATTTAAATATCACCGTGACAGATCGAGAGTTTCTGTAGCTACGACATTCGGCTGTATATGCACAATGCAGCCTTAGTTAATTTCAGCACAACCTGATCACATTTTACCGACATCAAAATCGTGGATAATTTTTTTGGTGCTAGTGAAGGACGTTCTGCAACGTGTACGCTGGGTAGAAAGCCGTGCTGCAAGCTACCGCTTGTTGCCGTACCGTCACTGGAGTGAAAAATGACGCCTTTGTTCGCTGATAATTATTTTCCTTTTTCTGCGTCTTTCGAAAGTTAAGTATGACACTGCTACGTAGCAAACCATGTGTTGCAGCCTTGAGAAAGCTTGGCATTTCCTAGCAGACCTTCAGCAACACCAGACGATCTGTGTGTTCGCAATCTGACATTCGTCGTTTGTTTTTGTCTCGCCTCGTTTCTCGCTCAAGCGAGAACAGAAAACGTGTGGACATGCTCTGTCTCCTTCCCCCTCTCTATCGACATCTTCCTACAGATGTCTCTCTCTCTCTCTCTCTCCCTCCCTCTCTCTCACGTTCTCTTCCATTCCCATAACGACGGGCTGTGCTTGAGACTACTTTAGCAACAACAAAGAAATATATTTCAATGCTTTGACTGATTCTTTCAAGCTGGCACTTTTTTTTAGTATACGAAATTGCCAGTAACACGACTATAAGTCGTCTGAAAAACATTCGTCGACCGATACTCAAGGACTGGAATTGGGACTCTCCCTAGGTTGGATCAAGGTGAAAAGCTGTACGATTCATTATGAATCAGCAGTGTCATAGGAATGTTCATCCAATTCCAGTGGAAGAGGCTACAGACAAACTTTACACTTAACTCAGTAGAGTCATAAAACTGCGAGAGCACATTTTGAATGTGCCGTGGCGACGCTTCCGTGCCGCATTAGTGTTACTGCTCTAGCAGCTACACTTACAATAAAGATTGCCTTATTGGCAGGAGTTTATTCTGGCAAGGCATCTTTTCCAGTACAGCAAGCTTCCAACTATCCAGATTATTGCGCACTCGAGATTCCACAGAAATGTCTCACCCTGCACAAGTTTTTCAGTCCTGGGGAGGGCGGGTGCCCACGCCTCCCTAACCTCAGAGAAAAAAAATGTAATCTTCGCAATCCGAACTTGCGTCCTGCATAGACAGAAATATAATTTCTTAAGACAAGTCATTTTTGTGAATAGGCTCTCTCGTCGACGAATATCTACGCAATAGCAATGCCCGTAAATTTGTGGCCCCTCATAGACAAGTGTGAAATTGTTCCTGGTACAATATGTATACTCCACTGCACTGCCAGTCTCTATCTGTCCGGCGAGTCAAAAGTATTCTGGAAGTCAATAATAGACCTCGATTTTACTGGAATTCACCATTCTTTGACGGGTGATTGACTTCATACTGAAACCAATGCACAGAATCTACCATAAAGAATAAGTTGTTATATTTTGTTGTACGCAATATTTGACATCAGTATAGATCATTTATGTAATATTTTTCAATAATGCTCAATTTCTGTTAAAACTACTCACAAAATCTTAAAATTTGCTGCGTCCATACAAAAAAATTGCGGAAAGGTTGTTTTGTGGCTCTGCAGATTTGGCAGTTCTCTGAAGGGAGCAGGATCATATCGAAGTACGATTCTGATTTTATATTAATACAGTAAACAGTAACTTATGTAAAGGCCGTGCAAAGAATCGCGGTTTTGGGGCGGGGGAGGGGAAGGGGGGAGGAGGTTTTAGTGCTAGGTTCCTATTTGAGCTAGCAACATAGTGTAAAAATTCTTTGGTTTAGCGCCGACCAGGGGCCATTTGTATAGCCATCGAACCTCTGTCGTGTTGCATCCATGTTGCAGTATATTAAACAAGGTTTGAACGACTAACCGGAATCTGTCGCTCGAGCAAATTGTGCGAATCATTTAATTCCTTTTGCAAAAGACTTTAATTGGGCTGAAATTAATGTTCGGCTAATGGCACCAATTGTAATCCACCGATCGAAAGTTACGTGCGAAACATCCATCCTCGTTCTGATTTCACATACAAAAACGGTAACTGTTACCTAATTCCGGAATGGAGAGAGACTGATGGTTCAAATTTGGTCCACAGTTGGTCTAAAACAATGTTTAAACATTTTAAGTAAATCGTGCTTATTTGGATTTTACGAGTAAAAAACGCTTTTTTCTGGGATGTTTTCAAAGCGCGACGCTTCTGTAAAGTCACAACGACTTTTTTATCCAGAATCTATATCCGTTGTCAAGATAGAATGGTTTAAAGTCGACGTAAATGTAGCATGCAAACTTCATTTTTACATGAACTAAATGCGTGGAAACGGTTTAAAGTGAATCAAATAAATAAAAAATGCAATCTTACGATGAAATTGATAATTCGCTTTGAAAAATCTAGCTTCTTTCGGATTTTATGTGCGAAAAACACTCTTTGTGGTCTTTATGCGTGCCACATATATATTTCATACTTGAGCGAATCGGTTCAAATTTGGTAAGGAAGTAGACAAATAGATGTTCGTTGTTTTACGAAAGCTTTATCCGTTGCCATGGTGTATGCAACATGATTTGGAAGACAATAAAGAAACCTATACCGGAGCAGTCGTCGACCGAGTCAATAAAAGTCTACATTGGTTCCCAAGCTAGGCGGTCTAATGTTAAAATTATGGTAGAGTATATATTACAACCAGAATGAAAAATGCTGCTATCATACACAAAAAAGGCGAATATATGCTGGGCAGGGTTATGGATATAAAAGAGGGAAACTAGCTTTTCCACTTATCTGGCAGCTTCAAAGACATTAAAATCAACACAGCTTGATATATTCACGCTTCTTTAGTGTTTAAGCTTTTTTAGTTTTAACCCTACTTCCCCAGCGTAGTGAGCTCTCTTAACTGCAAGGTGCTGGCATACCTGCGTCTTGCAGTTTGTAGACTCGAGTCCTTCACCCAATGCCCAGAATCCAGAATATTCGCAACTCATAGTAAACAATATATATCACCACATGGCTGAAGAGCACACATGTAATAGCTAGAAAAGTTTTTCTGTGGGGATGAAATTTCGGTGGTGGATTTTTTCCTGGAAAGACCCTAAAACAATTTTTTTTAATTTCTGGGTGGGGAAGGAGGTTGGTTTTGTCCCCGAGGGGACCATTTCTCAATCAAACCCATCTCCAATTACATATATGGTGTAGGGTGTAAGAACAAATAGAAACAAATTTAAGTGCTTCTAGGGAGAGAGATGCGTCTACAATAGGAAGTATCCAAGAGAGGGAGTGCATCTATAATAGAAAATATCCCGAAATGGGGACACAAATACCCCAAACTTTAATGACACGTTGTGTCATATTGCATGACATGACAAATAGCATGTTGGATGACATGACATCATGTATCACGCTACTTTACTTGAGATGATGCATTATATTACATGACATGGATACTAATACTAACAAGTAAAAAATCACGAATATATAAAAATGTTTTGAGTTAAATGTCTTTGAATCGGCAGGATACGTCGAAAAGCCAGTTTCCTTCTTTGACATTCCTAATTCTGCCCACGGCACATTCGCTTGTTTTAGTGCTATGATAAGAGTATTTTTCAATCTAGCACGTTTTTATTCGATTATCTGCGGAATCTCGGTTCCGCATTAACCCGCATAGTCGGCACCTTCTTGTACTAGAAAAGATGTCTGGCCAGAGTTGATGATAAACCCAACCATTATGGCATCTTTACTGTAAGTGTAGGTACTACGGCAGTAACGCTGATGCGAGACGGTAACACGTTCACGGTACGTGTTACTACTGTTATAATGGAAATGAAATGAGCATATGGCATCGTTGGCCGAGAGGCCCCAACCGGGGAAGTTCGACCGCTAGTCTTATTTCAGTCGACGCCGTATAGGGCGACCTGCGCGCCAGTGATGTGGATGAAATGATGATGACAACACAACACCCAGCCTCCCAGCGGAGAAAATCTCCAACCCGGCCGGTAATCGAACCCGGGCCCGCTTGCATGGGAGGCGAGCACGCTACTGCCCAACTAAGCAGGCGGACACTATAATAATAATTTCTTGTGGCTCAATGCCAAGGTGCGAGTCTTGCAAAACGACCCCACTTCGGAGACTTGCGTGCTCCCAGTCTATCCCAGTTGTCCAACAGGGGAAAGGTGACGTAAAGTGGAACCCAAACCACAACCGAGAGAGGTGGCGCAGTGGTTAGCACACTGGATTCGCATTCGGGAGGACGACGGTTCAATCCCGTCTCCGGCCATCCTGATTTAGGTTTTCCGTGATTTCCCTAAATCGTTTCAGGCAAATGCCGGGATGGTTCCTTTGAAAGGGCATGGCCGATTTCCTTCCAATCCTTCCCTAACCCGAGCTTGCGCTCCGTCTCTAATGACCTCGTTGTCGACGGGACTCTAATGACCTCGTTGTCGACGGGACGTTAAACACTAACCACCACCACCACCCAAACCACGTGCCACTGGAAAATTGGAAATTTGTGGTAAATACTGTAAGACCAAACTGCTGAGGTCATCTGTCCCTAAGCTGACACACTACTTACTCTAACGTAAACTAATTTACACCAAGGACAAAACACACTCCCATACCCAAGGGAGGACTCGAACCTCCAACGGGAGGAGCCGCGCGAACCGTTACAAGACGCCAGATACCGCGCGGCTACCCCGTGCAGCTACGTGTATTTCCCGGCGACTCGTCACATTATTAGAAGGGGAAGGATACATTACACTGAGGCGATAAAAGTCATGGGATAGCAATATGTACATATCCGGGTAGCAGCAGTACCGTGCACACAAAGTATGAAAATGCAGTGCATTGATAGAGCAGTCATGTGTACTCAGACGATTAATGTGAAAAGGATTCCGTGTGATTATGGCAGCACGACGGAAATTAACGGACTTTCAACGCGAAATGGTTGTTGGAGCTAAACGCATGGGATATTCCACTTCAGCCGCGCCGGGCGCTTTACCATGGTTCGCGCGGCTCCCCACATCGGAGGTTAAAGTCCTCCCTCGGTCATGGGTGTTTGTGTTGTCCTTAGCGTAAGTTAGTTTAAGTTGGATTAAGGGGGGATAGGACGTCAAACGGACCGACTTGGAGCAGGAGAGGCACCACAGGACATTTTAATTTCCACTGTCTATCCTTTTACAATTAAATTCATAAAACTTTAACAGCAAGACCAGGAAGGATTCAGGATTCATACTCATTGCAGTGGAAGCTCAAAAACGTAACAAAACACATTTTTTTACGTGTGAAATTTCATCATTTTTTTCACTTACTACTGGCTGCATTTGTTGTTATAGGTACAATTTTCTTCCTAAGTAAGAGAGATTCTTCGATGACTTTTGCACTGCATACAAACCATAGTTACAAGTGTATGAAACTCTAGAAGTTATTTAATTTATGAAAAAATTAATGAACTGTTACATTTTAAACTTCATGTTTAGGAAAAATTCAAGTTTTATAGTTAATTATTTCAATTTTTTCCACAGTTGTTTAATAGATTTGGAACATTCTTGAGTTTCATACACCTGTAACTACTGTTTGTATGTTATGAAAACTTCATCGAAGAATCTCTCTTACTTAGAAAGAAAAGTGTACCTATAGCAGCAAATGCAGCCAGCAATAAGTGAAAAAATGATAAAATTTCATATGTAAAAAAAAGGTATTTTGCTACGTTTTTGAACTTCCACTGCGATGAGTGTGAATCCTCTTGGTCATGGTGACAAAGTTTTATGAATTTATTTGTAAAAGTATAGACAGTAGAAATTAAAATGTCCTGTGGTGACTCTCCTGCTCCAAGTTGGCCCTTTTGACATCCTACCCCCCTTTAAGTAGTGTGAAAGCCTAGGGCCCGATGACCTCAGCAGTTTGGTCCCATAGGAACTTACCACCACCATCTCTATTCCACTTCGGAAATCGTAAGGATTTCACTATTATAATATCCATAGTGACAAGAGTGTGCCGAAAATATGAAATTCCAGGGATTACCTCTCACCACGGACAACGCAGTGGCCGTCGGCCTTTACTTAACGACAGAGAGCAGTGGCGACCGCGTAGAATTGTCAGTGCTAATACACAAGCAACACTGCGTGAAACAACAGCAGAAATCAGTGTGGCACGTACGACTGACATATCCGTCAGGACAGTGCGGTGAAATTTGGCGGTAATGGGCTATGGCAGCGTACGACAGACGAGAGAGCTTTTGCTAACAGCACGACATCGCCTGCAGCGTCTCTCCTGGGCTCGTGAACATAACAGTTGGCCGGCCGATGTGGCCGACGGTTCTAGGCGCTTCAGTCTGGAACCGCGCGACCGCTGCGGTCGCAGGTTCGAATCCTGCCTCGGACATGGATGTGTGTGATGTCCTTAGGTTAGTTAGGTTTAAGTAGTTCTAAGTTCTAGGAGACTGATGACCTCAGATGTTAAGTCCCATACTGATCAGAGCCATAACAGTTGGACCCTAGACGACTGGAAAACCGTGGTTTGGTCAGATGAGTCCAGATTATGGTTGGTAAGATCTGATGGAACGGTTCGAGTGTAGCGCAGACCTCACGAAGCAATGGACCCAAGTTGCCAAATAAGCACTGTACAAGGTGGTGTGGGCTGCGTTTGCATGCAATGGATTGGGTCCTCTGGTCCAACGAACTGGAAATTTATATGTTCGACGACCTGGAAACCGTTTGCAGCCTTTCATAGACGTCATGCTCGCCAACAGCGATGGAATTTTTATGGAAGACACTGAGCCAATCACCGGGTGCCAGTTGTTTGCGATTGGTTTAATGAAACGTCCCCTTAGAAAAATTAATGAACGATTGTGCTGGTAAACCTCTTATATTATTTGATTTTCAAACAGCTGAACAGAACTGAACGTACTCAGACATTACTCTCTTTACTTATCCTGATCAACACTAAACTGACAACATTTTTAGCGCAACGCAATCTGACTTTCAAAAATCCCTACAAAAGAATGGCCATGACTAGCAATAACCTATACCTTTCATGAGTCACTTACCTCACAAAAATCTTCGTTACTCGAATTACTGCAATAGAGCGAGCCCAATACTGCCAGCTAAATAAAAGATTCTAACTACTTAAGGCACTAACTACTGACAGGCATAGTTATCAAATGAAAGATTTTGATAGAAAACAAATAATGTATTTACCTTAACAGTGTACAAAAGTCATAATATGTATAATTTACTCTCTCTGATGGACACACGTCCAGATCATCCGCTGTCAAAACTCCACCATCTCACTCCCCACATCCACCACTGCTGGTGGCTCATCTCCAACAGCGCAACGCTACGCGCTGTTAACAGCCAACTGCCCAACACTACAATAGCAAATTCCAACAATGCCACCCAGCCACAGACTGCACACAGCACAGCCAGTGATTTTCAGCTCGTGGTCGTCCGGTAGCGTTCTCGCTTCCCGCGCCCGGGTTCCCGAGTTCTATTCCCGGCGGGGTCGGGGATTTTCTCTGCCTCGTGATGACTGGGTGTTGTGTGCTGTCCTTAGGTTAGTTAGGTTTAAGAAGTTCTCAGTTCTAGGGGACTGATGACCATAGATGTTAAGTCCCATAGTGCTCAGAGCCATTTGAACCATACAAATCTAAACAGCGTACTTACAGTTTGAAGAACATTCTGGTCAGTTCGAGCGAATGATCTGGCCACCAAAATCGCCCGACATGAATCTCCTCGAACATTTATGTGGCACAATCGAGAGGTCGGTTTTGTACAAAATCCTGCAACGGCAATACTTTCGTAATTATGGACGATTATAGAGTCACCATAACTCAGTACTTCTGAAGGGGACTTCCAATGACCTGAGTCCACGTCACGTCGAGTTGCTGCAGTACGCCGAGCAAAAGAAGGTCCGACACGATATCAGCAGGTAGGACCCATCCCACGGCTCTATTCACGTCAATCTACAGGTGGAGTGAAAATTTCCACATTGAAAATTTCCAGAGTTCGATCCCGTGACCTCTCGGTTTCTAGACACGCGCTTTGTCGTGGACCATCACGCGACACTGAAAACAACTGACGCAGAGTCAGAGAGGCAGTGGAGGCCGCAAGGTTACCGACGAGGACCCGATGTGTGCCAACCACGTGACGACGGCGTCACCTCGGACAGCGCTTTCTCCGCATCAAGGCGAGCGACCGGAAGTGCCGCTCGGCAATTACGGCCGCGGTGACCAGTGGCGAGGAAATTTACCGTCCGAGCGCGGGTCTGCTCGTGGGGAACGGACCGCGGACGGCGTCGCGCCGGCTCGGAGCATGGGCCGCCTGGAACACAGCGGGCCTCGCATGACGGCGCGGGAAGTCCAATCCGTGAGCCGATTGTTCCCACCGGTACAGTTATAGGCCTCATGTGACTCAGGGGCGCTTCCATACCTACTCCGTGTTCGTCCCGCTGCCCGACGAGCGCACCTGACATTTGCATCTGACATTTCAGTCACGTACCGGGAGGTACACGACAATACTATGACCTCACAGCTGCTAGATCAACATGTACATTGCTCTCTACTGGTTCTCAAGGCAAGTGCGTACCGGAGAAGGCGAGTTATTGGCGCTTGTGCAAAGACGGTATCTGTTGTGATTTCTGCGGACCCCGGGACACTATAGGTAATTTTTTGCTTTCACATTCGTTGGCTTCACCAACTCCCAACCAAACTGTAACCTTCCAACCCAACCTAGACCTCGAGCAAGGGTACACATCAGTTTGTCACCAGTGTCTTGCTTTCACGTTTGTTTACTTTTGCTAAAACACAACCAAACTGTCACGTTCCAACCCAACCTACACCTCGGACTAAGCCACAGGACAGTCTGTCACCACAATTAGTATTTCCGCTTTCACATTCGTTGCCTTCGCCAACTCACAACAAGATCATCACGTGCAAACCAACCTCGGCCTCGTCCGGAGATGAGCAAACCAGCCTCAAAATGATGAACGTAAACTATCATAAAAAAGCGACTAGTCGCATTTTTCTCAACCTTTCTACATATATTACAACTAATTCCTAGTAACAAGTGTCAGACTACAGCACGCTGTGTACACCGCCAGACAGGAAACAAGTTCTTGGCGTGCCTGTATACCACTTGAGGAAAGCTGCTTATTCCAGTGAGAGCCCCGGGATCCAGAGAAGTGACTCTCTGCATAAGTGTCACCCGCATTAGCGTTCCAACCGTGGAGAGGGCCGCTGCCCACGCCTCCTCTACGTCTATGAAAAACATGTAATCTTCGCAGTTTGAACTGGCATACTGCCCCGCAACATAGGACAGATATATAATTTCCTAAGATAACCCCTTTTCCTGAGCTTCCAGATCTTTCGTTTTGGGATAAATAACACCTTTCAATACAGTAGAGTCTCTCTAAATTACGAGTTTCCAAAAATCCGATCCTCGTGAAAAAACCTTCTGTACAGTATATCTATTTTCGATCCGTTTCCCCAAGCTCCTCATAGCATATCACCAGTGTGTCAGTGTCATTGGCCCCATGCATGCGTTTCTCCTGAATATTAATTGTTTACAAAAGCAAACTGTTTCTTGAAAGTGGTGTTTTAGCTTGCAGTTGTCGATACAGCGCAGTGCTCTGTTTCGTTTGTTTTGTTTTTGCTTGTACACCTAAAAACGAATGCGCAACCAAAGAAAGGGAATTTTTGGCTTGGAATGTTAAGTCAGAAGCATTGTAACGACTTGGGAAAGGAGAGCCAATAAAAGAAATTCGCTCTCGAATACGGCGTCGGCGAAGTTACTTTTGGTGACTGGTGAAGAAACTGACGAACTGGAAAAGTTTCATTGAAAGAAATGCTACGAAGAATCTCTTAAACGGAAAACTATAAAAATCAGGAGTTTAAAAACAATTACGTGAGGCGTTGTTAGTACGGTTTGTTCAGGTCCCGTTTACCTCGACCTATCGAGAACCCACTCAATCACCAATTAGGTAATTAACTTCCTACCCTTGGACATTATCAAGCCACACCACTCTGAAAGTGTACATGTCTGAAGCATGTTAGGGGTACACTCAGCAGTGTGAGAAGAAACAGAGGAGGGAACAAAGATTAAAGTTTCGTGTCCCATTGACGACGAGGGCATTAGATTATTTTCTGGTCACTTGCATTCACAGTCCAGCAAAGGAGAACAATTTCCGCTTGGTGGGAGATGTAATCCTTTCTGGAAGTCATTAGAGATGCAGCACAAAACCACGGAACCAAAAAGACGGGTGGAGACCGGGAAATTATATGGGGGGTCATGACCCCCTCCATCAAAAAGCAAACGAGTTCTCTGTTGTCCATTATTCTAAACAAATTATTATCATCATATTAAAAGATTTTATATATTTATTATTATTATTATTATTATTATTATTATTATTATTATTATTAAAAATCCTATATATCTGTGCCTCGACAAAGGTGCGGGTGACGGTAAACGAACACGTAACATCCGTCTCTCCCTGAACAAGCATGAATCGACGAAAACTTGCAGTGTAGCAACTTCCAGCACCACTTTCCGACCTCTAGAAGCCTGGCACTGGGTAAAACCCTTCTTCTTAGTAATACAAGGCGACTTCCTTGAAGAGGTCGATAGGTAGAAAGGAAAACCGCTAAGAAAGCGTCATAATTCTACACGCTGCTTATTTCCTGAGAAGCTTAGTTTCCTTCTTAAGACAGAAAAATATTAACAAATCAAAGTAATTTCACGGATGTTTTACACTGCATGTGATGCGAACCAAATTTAATTTATTGATAGATAACCCCAACACACCATAACCCGCTCAAACATACATTTTTAATTTTTCTGTTATTTCCACTCTTTACTTTAAGCAAAAAGGACCTCCGCTAGTTTTCCCCTTGTTGCACAAGTGAGCTAGTGAACTCTCTATAGGCATTCATACAGAAAAGTGACATGAGGTTTCAGTAATGGTGATATACAAGGCATAGTTAATTTGATTAAGCAGAAATTTCTTGTAACAGCTGCATTTGTGTGTCCATAACAACCTCATTTATCAGGACTAGGTTGGTTGGTTGGTGGGTTTGGGGGGGAAGGGACCAAACAGCGAGGTCATCGGTCCCATCGGATTAGGAAAAGATGGGGGAAAGGAATCGGCCGTGCTCTTGCAAAGGAGCCATCCCGGCATTTGCGTGGAGTGATTTAGGGAAATCACGGAAAACTAAATCAGGATGGCCGGACGCGGGTTTGAACCGTCGACCTCCCGAATGCCAATCCAGTGTGCTACCCACTGCGTCACCTCGCTCGGTAACAGGGCTAGGTGGGACCGGATGTTATTCAGATTACTGAAAATCCTGATAATCCAGAAGTAAAGTACTATTTTGAATAAGTCTTGTATGTACTAAAATATACGAAACTTTTGTTTTCTATCCCACGAAAACTTTCACTCGCCACTGAAAGCTGGAGTACTACATGATGACCTTTCAATTTTTTTAACCACCCTTGGCTGGCTGTGATGTTAGGATCACCATCGGGTTGCTTGCTGTTCAAGTTTAGCCCTTTTTCTTGCAATATTAGACCGGATTTCAGAAGACAGGGCTCTCTTTCTTCCATGAATCAAACGAATAATGGTTCAGCCAATGTTTCATTTCTAGCTTTCTTTATTGTACCGCCGTTCTGCATACTGTCCTTAGTCATAATTTGATGTACAATTCTTTAGTTGCTGTTCTGTTCTTCCAGAACACTTTTGTAGTACCTACACGATATTCTGCAGCTATGTTTTTCAGCAGTTCCCCTCCATCTATTCTCTTTAGTGCTCCCATCTTTTGCCCATAGAAATAACCAATTTCTTCCGCTTCTAAGTCATTTCACTCACGCGCATTCGAAACGAGGGTAATAGAACAATACCGGAATAGCCTCTTAATTCCGGAAGAATCAGATCCACACTGACCGTAGTTGACGATAGCTGGCACCGTGGAACCGACGATCTCTATATTCTGCGGTGCCAACATAACAACTGTACATAAACCGTACCGTACCAGCTGTACACCGCACTTTTTCCAGTTATAAAGGAGAGGAAAAGCAAATAAAAAATGAATCCGAATAAACCGGAAATCCGGATTATAGAGGCCGGATGAACGAAGTTTTGGGTACTTTTATCTACGTAACCAAACTCGCCATCCATTTCTAGCAGTGTGTAGCATAATTCGTGTTGATAAGAAAGTTTTAATAAAAAGCTTTCGAATTAACTGCACGCACTGTGCTGCATAATAAAATATAATACGCCAGTTTTCCTACACACTGTTCTGGTATGTAAATTATTTCATAGTAGAAGAAAGGGGTAGCATGTCACATCAGCTTTGAACGTAAACTCGTCACTTACAGAACAGTTCTGCCGATTCCAGAGAGATGTACAAGAAACGGCGAAGAAGGCGCTGGTAGTTTCACATTCCTTGCTCTTCACACACTTACTGATTACATATTATCATGTTAGAAACAGTCGAATGGCTGCCATATTGTTTTACTTAAATATAAATAACTGGGAAGGTGAAACTTCTAAATTATTTTTACTTAAACTGGAATAACTGGGAAGATGAAACTTCTTAATTTAATTCTGAAACTGCTGAGTGAAACTGAACGCAAATGAACCTGCTTAAACAGCTGCGTGAAACCGAACGTACTTTCACTTTGCTTGTCTTTATCATTTCTTATCTGACCTACAGTGATATTCCTGACAAATACAACTCAAACTTATTCATTTATGAGCCACCATACACAACGATACGCAATCTAACTGCGCAAATAATTAACAAAAAAGAAAGGATTAGAAGAAATCCTAACAATAACCCATACATTTCATAAGTCACTTACCCTACAGAAAATCTTTATTACACGAACTATAGCGATACAGCAAGCACCAATACAGCCAGCTAAATAAAAGATTCTAGCTACTGTAGGCTCTAACTACTAACAGGCATGTGGTTAGCAAAGGAAAGATTTTGTTGCGGAGCAGACAATGTATTTAACAAATTTTATCTTAATCAAGTGACAACCAGTTCAAAAATTATGTAATCGTCCGTGGCATCCAGATCCAAAAAATTATATAATCGTCATTAATTTTAAATCTCTTATGACGGACACGTCCAGACCGTCCGCTCGCGCTAACACTTCAGTCCTCTAATCTCCATCTCTGCTAACTCCAACTGCCAGCCCGACCAGCCACACAGTCTCTTACAAAGGGCACACAGCACTGTCAGAGTTATTAATGCAGTCTATCGCGCTGCCAACATACACACATATAAACAGGCTACTTACATTGGTGGCCAGTTACAGTGCTGAATACTGCTGTCAAACTTCCGGCGTTGAACCTATTAAGCATCTCTTGAGATAACTTCAGACATAAAATCAGTAGCATTAAACCACCAATTGCTTACCTACCAACATAATGGCGCTCCTGTAACATGTCCGATACGGCGGACAATCCAGTCCCCAGCCTACAGCAAATATACTGATTAGTAGGACAGGCGACAGTTCTCTGAGATAATTTGCAAAGAACCAACTGCTATTTTTTCGTAGTCACTGTTACTAGTCGCCCGGAACATTTCTTATCTGCAAGAGTGTTCCTTCGTTTTTAAAATTGTCGAACCAACGAAAATTCGCAGCCATTAAATGAGAATAAATCTCAAATGCCAAGTGCAATCACTCAAGGCAATGATTCGCTATCAGATCCTAAAAAAATTCATCGAACATTAGTGCACTGGTATCCACTTTATCAATAAACGTCGATTCACACTAAACGTCAATGGAACGGTAGGCAATGTCACGGTCAAATGCCGGTGAGTTCTCACTATACGGAAAGTCAAGAGAATGGCACTTCGCTAGCCCATAACTGAACGGTGAGGCTACTTTAATGACATTGCATCCGTGATACAAAAAGTCGGAATTAGAATTAAGGAACTGGCAATGCTAAATTTTATTAATTGCAATAGCTTAATTCATAAAGTATGTTCCTGACAAAGTTCGTACGATGAGCTACTGACAAATAAAACAATAGAAGTGTCTCCCACAAATTTCATAACATCTACATATATTTACTGCGGAAATGATATTGTGTATGTACAAACACATGAAATAATAAATTAGAAGTCAATACACAGAGCCTATTTATGTCATCCTCTGTGTTTTTTAACCATCATATGACATCAAAAATATTTTTTTCCTTCAACAAAGCTGTTCATTGTAAAAAAAAATGGGTATTCAAAGAAAATTGTTTCATCAGTTTAAGTTTCTATTTATGCCAAGCCGAGGTACTGTTAAACCTGATACGTTTTTTTTTTTTCACTTTTAGATATCTCTCGTCTTTTGCGGAAGAACAATCATAATATCATAATATCAGTGACGAGGACTGGTTACCTTGCGATGCTAGCAGACGACGCCTCTATGCTCCCCCCCCCCCCCCCCCCCCCGCCCCCAAACTGCATCAACATCAAAACTTTGTTCCCGAGAAACCTTGACGTTTACTTCTCGTTTCGTTCCGTCTGTCAAGCATGAATCGACCTTACTAGCGACGGAAAACAGCGGGAAACATGAAAATGGAAGCCACAGCATAGTTTCTAAATTTGCGCCGTTTTGGTAATTATTACAGTAGCATTCGATCAGTTAGGCTGCTGCTATCGCGTGTTTCTTGGTTGTTTCACATGTGCCTAGTAGTCAGTCATTCTGATAACATAAGAGTGGAGATCCTAGTAACAAGTGTTATGTTCTTATTACGGAGATGTCAGCCACAAGTGTTATGCTCTTATTACGGAGATGTCAGCCAACCTTTCGTTGAGGCCAACACCCGAGGAGATAAACTCCATCTTCTGCAGCTGGAGCTGGTATAAAGCACCTGGTGCAGCAGGCATTTCCTGGTGTCCCAACAACGAGCGCTTGTTAACTAGCGAGGGGACAGTCCCGTGGCCTTGACCTTCAAGCGGTTGCCGCGAATCTGGCAGACCAGACATCTTGCTACGCACGCGCGACTGGTTACGCTTGGGATGTCATCGCCAACAGTCACCAGCTCACCGGTGACGCGCCCGCCTGAAGCAAATCATTCTGGCATCCGCAGTCAGCGGAAGAGATCCAATGAGTCGAGTCACTTGTCTTTCTGTGTCACGGATTCGTGTCACGCCAAGTTATTTACGTATCTACATCTACATCCATAAATCTGTAAAGCACTGTGCAGTGTATGGCAAATGGTACTTTCCATTGTACCAGTTACTAGAGCTTCCTTCCGTTCAATTGACGTATGGAACGCGGGGAAACAACAGTTTAAATTCCTCTGTTCGCTCTACAGTTAGCCAAAACCTGTCGTCGCCGACCGGAGTGGCCGTGCGGTTCTAGGCGCTACAGTCTGGAGCCGCAAGACCGCTACGGTCGCAGGTTCGAATCCTGCCTCGTGCATGGATGTGTATGATGTCCCTAGGTTAGTTAGGTTTAAGTAGTTCTGTGTTCTAGGAGACTGATGACCTCAGAAGTTGAGTCCCATAGTGCTCAGAGCCATTTGAGCCAAAACATGTCGTCACGAACCCTACGGGAGCGATACGTATTGGGATGTAGCATATTCCTAGAGTTATTATTTGAGCCGGTTCCTGAACATTTGTAAGTAGGCTTTATAGTGACAGTTTCTTCAGCAACACTGTGACACTCTACCATTGGTCAAATAAACTTGTGACCATAAGTGCTGCCCTTCTCCGTGTACATTTAATATACCCTGTTATCCTATTTCGTACGGACCTTACATATTTGAGCAATATTCTAAAATGGGATGCATAAATGCTTTGTGAACAAAGCCTTTTGAAGACTTGTTGCATTTTCGCAGTACTCTACCTACACCTGAACACATCAATCGATTTCATATCCCTACAGATGTCTACATTCAAGTATTTGCAAGGATTGGTTCAAATGGCTCTCAGCACTATGGGACTTAACATCTGAGGTTCAAATGTTCAAATGGCTCTGAGCACCATGGGACTTAACATCTGAGGGCATCAGTCCCCTAGAACTTAGAACTAATTAAACCTAAGGACATCACACACATCCATGCCCGAGGCAGGATTCGAACCTGCGACCGTAGCGGTCGCGTGGTTCCAGACTGAAGCGCCTAGAACTGCTCGACCACAGCGGCCGGCTGTAGGAATTAACCGATCCCATTTATAACTCGCCGATATAGTCATAGGGCATTTTTTTTTCGTTTTGTTGAGTTCACAGTACGGCACTGAAGGCAAGTTGTCAGTCTTTGCCCTAATTTGAAATTTTATCAATATCTAAATGAACATTTGTGCATCTTCTTTTTTCAGACAGTACTTCATTATAGATAAGTGCATCATCTTCGAGAAGTCTGAGGTTACTATTAATGTTGTCTGCAAGGTCAGTAATATACCATAAGAACAGCAAGGGACCCAAGACACTTCCCTGGGACACACCCTTAGTTACCTCTTCATCTGTCGTCAAGCCTTCGTCCGTTACAAGATGTTGCGTCCTCCCTACCAAAAACCTCTCAATTCAATCACAGATTTCGCTTGATACTCCGTACAAATGTACTTTTGATAAGCGTAGAAATAGTTTCGGAAATCGGGAATTACTGTATCTACCTGCCTGAATCGGTCCATGTCTTTCACGACGTCATGTGAGATATTTTCGGAATCCATACTGGTTGGCATGGAGGGTAGACGATTCAACAACAAATGAATGTCATATTCGACTTCTGCTACCATTCTTGTACACGGGTATGACCTGTGTTGTCTGTTAGAGAACTATTTCAATTCAGAGATGCTCACCGATACTTAGTCAGTTTGGAAGATTAACATCTGGTGCCATTCGCTCTCGAAAGTCTCCGAACGGATGCTCAGGCGCTAAACTGGAAGGCTTTACACTTCGGCGCGCACTGTGTTTCTTTCATAACAAGCTGTTTGTGGTTTCTTTCGTACACATTACATTACAGACCGTAAATGAGTCATAATCACAGAAATATTGAATAACTGCTCTTTTCTTCACACACAACGTTTTGAAAGTATATGCACTAATGGCTATTAAAATTGCTACACCACGAAGATGACGTGCTACAGATGCGAAATTTAACCGACAGGAAGAAAATTCTGTGATATGCAGATGATTAACTTTTCAGAGCGTTGACACAAGGTTGGCACCGGTGGTGACACTTACAACGTGCTGACATGAGGAAAGTTTCCAACCGATTTCTCATACACAAATGCGTACCATCACGTTTCCGACTTTGATAAAGGTCGGATTGTAGCCTATCGCGATTGCGGTTTATCGTACCGCGACATTGCTGCTCGCGTTGGTCGAGAGCCAATGACTGTTAGCAGAATATGGAATCTGTGGGTTCAGGAGGGTAATACGTAACGCCGTGCTGGATCCCAACTGCCTTGTATCCCTAGCAGTCGAGATGACAGGCATCTTATCCGAGAGGCTGTAACGGATCGAGCAGCCACGTCTTGATCCCTGAATCAACAGATGGGGACGTTTGCAAGACAACAACCATCTGCAGTTACAGTTCGACGACGTTTGCAGCAGCATGGACTATCAGCTCGGAGACCATAGCTGCGGTTACCCTTGAAGCTGCATCACAGACAGGAGCGCCTGCGATGGTGTACTCAACGAAGAACCTGAGTGCACGAATGGCAAAACGTCATTTTTTTCCAGATGAAGCCAGGTTCTGTTGACAGCATAATGATGGTCGCATCCGTGTTTGACGACATCGCGGTGAACGCACTTTGGAAGCGTGTATTCGTCATCGCCATACCGGCGTATCACCTGGCGTGATGGTATGGGGTGCCATTGGTTACACGTCTCGCTCACCTCTTGTTCGCATTGACGGCACTTTGAACAGTGGACGTTACATTTCAGCTGCGTTACGACCCATGGGTCTACCCTTCATTCGATCCGTGCGAAACCGTACATTTCAGCAGGATAATGCACGACCGCATCTTGGAGGTCCTGTACTGGCCATTCCGGATACAGAAAATGTTCGACTGCTGCCCTGGCCAGCACATTCTCCAGATCTCTCACCAACTGAAAACGTCTGGTCAATGGTGGCCGAGCAACTGGCTCGTCACAATACGCCAGTCACTACTCTTGATGAACTGTAGTATCGTGTTGAAGCTGCATGCGTAGCTGTACCTGTACACGCCATCCAAGCTCTGATTGACTCTATGCCCAGGCGAATCTGGGTCGTTATTACGGCCAGAGGTGGTTGTTCTGGATACTGATTTCTCAGGATCTATGCAGCCAAATTGCGTGAAAATGTCATCACATGCCAGTTCTAGTACAATATATTTGTACAATGAATACCCGTTTATCATCTGCATTTCTTCTTGGTGTAGCATCTTTAATGGCCAGTAGTGTATATCTGTGGTGTCTGTTCTTTGGAATACGTCCGAAAGAACTAACATCACATTTATATACAATGATGGGCAGTGATCCTTTCAGTGCATATGCACACCAAGCTCGAACTCTTACCACAATCGGCGAGATGCCGCAAGTAGTGAGGCAAATGAGCAAGGGCACTACATCTTTAGTGTGTGGTATAAGTCATGAATTGTTGTCTGACGGGAGGCGTGTTAGAACAGTTCATGCGGCTGTGCTCACCACTGTCCGGTTGGCGTAGCGGTCAGCGCATCTGCTTAGTAACCCGAAGGACTAGGTTCTAAACCCGTTCCAGTAAAAATTTTCAAAATGCCCCGTTGATATAAATCAATACTCATTGGCAGCTTCCCTGATTTATGAAAGGCCATCGATAATCACAACATTGTCAATTAACAACCAAAATACGATCACACGAAGTAGTTTCACAGTTAAGTGACTTCAGTAAATTTTGACAAAGAGAAACGGGAATGTTATTCTGGACAGCGACAGTTCATCAGAAAGTACATAGGGACTTCAGAAAGTAAGTTACACATGTAGAGTGCAGTCACCGACATTTTCGACTTCAGTGATGTCGAGAGCTCATTGGAGGGTAGGATGGAGGTCTGTGGTGTTTTCTGGTGAAATCTGGTTCTGCCTCGGTGCCAGTGATGGCCGTGCGTTGGTTAGGAGACCAGTTGGGGGCCTGCAACCAAGCTGTCTGAATGCTAGACACACTGTGCCTATACTTGGATTTACGGTCTCAGATGAGATTTCGTAAGACAGCAGGAGCACTCTCTTGGTTATCCCACAAACCCAGACTGCAAATCTGTACGTCAGTCTGGTTATTCAACCCGTCCTGCTGCCATTCATGAACAGCATTCCAGGGGGTGTTTTCCAACAGGATAACGCTCGCCCACATACCACTGTTGTAACCCAACATGCTTTACAGAGTGTCGACATGTTACCTTGGCCTGCTCGCTCACTACGTCTGTCTACAATGGAGCACATATGGGACATCATCAGACAGAAACTCTACAACCTGCATTAACCATCTGTGTATCGACCGGCCAAGTACAGCAGTAACGGAACTGCATCATCCCACAAGCTGACATCCGGTACCTGTACAACACAGTGCATGTTTGCATGAAACATTCTAGCGGTTACACCTGTTATTAACGTACCAGCATTTCACATTTGCAATGGCTTATCTCGCGCTTATATTAGCCTGTGACCTTGAAATGTTAATCATTTAAATATGTTACGTAGACAAATATATTCCCAGAATTCCATTAATCTACGTTAATTATTTTTGGTGTTATGTATTACGTATACGTCACACACGTGGATGATGCTGAGCCGCCATGCAGTACAGATCACGCATCGTGCTATTTCTATCTGTTCGGCAACTGAAAGAACTTCTGGGAGGAAGAGTCTTCCAACGATGACAACGATCACACAGTGTTTCCCGAATGGCTCCGTGAACAAGGAGGGGACTTCTATCGTCGAGGAATTGAGCGATTGGTAGAACATCCCGATCCTTGTTTACAGATACTTGCTATGTTGAAGAATGGTGTCAGATATGTCTCACTGTGAAGTGTAGTGCAACATTCCACAGCAGTTACATCACCGTCTATAGTCCTGACTTTTCAAAGTCCCCTCGTATTACGAGTGAGTACATAAACACCTTATAACAGAGTTCCCGAGGATCCAAGTTCCTGATATGCGCTTGAGGGCAAACACACACAAGAAGTGTTCCACAGGCCCACCTTCCACGAGAAGGAAGGCTTCAGCATGTCTCCTCATCGATGCTCGTACAAGTTAAAATATGCCAGGCATGGTCCGAATGCACTAACATCTGTCCGCAATGTATTCCCGGAATTCAGCGACACTATCTACAGGGCTGGAACGCACCAAAGGTTTCAAATGACCTCACACACAAAAATCCAACGCGTTCAAGTCGGCGGACCTAGAAGGCCATGGTACTGACCAATACACTCGTTGTCGAAAAGCTGTTCACCACTACGCCCTACTCAGGAATCCGTAATGATAAGAAAACCAAGTTAAATGAAGTTTATCACTTTATAATTTACGCCCCACTTGTGGTGTTTAGAAACAACGGTAGCCTTAGATATTAACAGTGTTGTAACACTGGCATGACTGCACTTACGCGTACGTTATGTAGGCAACACCATTGGTTTCCAGACTTATGTTTATTAAGAATATTTGCTTGTTTCATTATTGTCTACTCGTTCCTTTCCTATGTGGCTACATCTGCATCTGTATTACGCAAGCCACCTTACGCTGTGTGGCGGAGAATAATTTGTGTAAAGATTTCACTTCCGTCTTTTCCTGTTCCAGTCGCGAATGACACGCGCTTAGAACTACTGCTGGTTCAAAAATGGTTCAAATGAGTCCGAGCACTATGGGACTTAACGTATGAGGTCATCAGTCCCCTAGAACTTAGACCTACTTAAACCTAACTAACCTAAGGACATCACACACATCCATGCCCGAGGCAGGATTTGAACCTGTGACCGTAGCAGTCGCGCGGTTCAGGACTGAAGCGCCTAGAACCGCTCGGCCACCGCGGCCGGCAACTATAGCTGGTAAGTCTGTGTGTGTGCTCGAATCTCTCTATCTTCATCGTCTTTTCGCGAGATATATGTGGCACCTAGTAATTTATTGGCTGACGCTTCTGGTAACGTACGATCTCGAAACATCTGCAGAACGCTTCTCTTGCAGGGTCTGCTACTGGAGTTAGCTGAGCATCTCCGTGACGCTTTAGCACTTACAAAATAAACCTGTAACGAAACGGGCTTCTTTTCTTTGTATGTTCCCTATTTCCTCCATCAATTCTATCTGATACGGATCCCAGACTGACAAGTAGTATTCATACATCGGTCGAACAATGATTACCTCCTAAGGATTCTTCCAGTGAATCTCAGTCGGGCATCTGCCTTACCCACGATTAGTTTTATGTGGTCGTTCCACTTTAAATCGCCCCGTACGCTACTCCCAGGTATTTTAGGGAAGTAACTGATTCCTGTGATCATTGTGCAATCATGTGTAATCATACAACAACGGGCCTTCCTGCCTATGTATTCGCAATACGTTATGTTTGTTTGTGCTGAGAGTCAACCGCCACTCCTTGCACCAAGACCCTTTGCAGGTCTTCCTGATTTTCACTACAATTTTCTAGTTTTGCGACATCTCTGTATGCAACAGCATCATCCGCAAAAAGCTTAATAGAACTTCCGATGACACATTGTGAAAAACGAATGGTCCTACAACACTCCCTTGGGGCACGCCCGAAGTTACTTTTTACCTCTGAAGACTTTTCTCCATTGAGAACCACAAGCTGTGTTCTGCTTACTAGAAACTCTTCAATCCAGTCACATAGTTGGTTTGATTTCGTTAATTCAATCGTCAGTCGCCCTGTAGACTGTTGGTCCCCATACAGACCGAAGCACTTTTTTTACTTCTTTTTCACATATATGAAGTTATTCTCTCGAGCAACAACAGAAGTCAACGCGTAGCAGAAGTAATTCAATATCGACAACTCGGTTATATGTACAGTATTTAATAATCACTTTCTGAATATAGGAAGTGAACTAAATGGATGCTTAGTTCCAACAGAGGATCACATAACTCTCTTAGAAAACAGTTTTCCGAAACCGTTATCTGAAATGCTCCACCATGATACCAACAAGGAGGAGATTGAGTCGATACATCACTAAACAGTAAGGACTCTTATGGATATGGTGGGGTTTCTAGCAGAATACTAAAGTACTGTTCAGCATATGTTAGCTCAGCACCCAGCCATGTCTGCAACTTTTCATTCGGAATGTTCAGTTTCCTTTAGTAGTGAAGTCACTTTATAGAAAAGGAGAGATGGGTAATGCAGACAATTTTAGACCTATTTCTATTTCTCTGTATGTCCATTTTTTCAGAGATGGATATGGGACTCAGCTGTTGGTCAGAGGGCCTGAAGATGGCGTAGTAAATCACCGAAACTGGAAATTGGGTGGCTAAAAGGTGTTTGGTCTGACACCCTATTTCTATTTTATCGGTGTTTGCTAAAGTTATTGAAAAGACTACATACACAAAGGTAGCTGATCAATTCAATTTACGAAATTTGCTGTAAAATATACGGTTTGGTTTTATAAGTGGATTAACAACTGAAAATGTTATGTTCTCTTTTCTCTGTGAAGGTCTCGACGGATTAAATAAAAGGTTGCAAACGCTAGGCGTTTTATTGTCTTGATCACAAAATGATAATGCAGAAGTTGAACCATTATGGAGTGAGGGGAGTAGCTCACAATTGGTTCACCTTTTACTTTGAAAACAAACAGCAGAAGTTCATTCACCACAGTACTGAGAATGGCGACGACGTGAAGTTCCAGAGGTGCACAGTTAAGTGGGAGGTACCTCAGGGATCGGTGCTGGGGCCGCTGCTGTTTATAATTTACATGAATGATATACCTGCCAGCATTACAGGTAATTCTAAAATATTTCTGTTTGCTGATGACACGCCTTGGTAGTGAAGGATGTTGTGTGCAATACTGATACAATATCAGCTAATTCAGTTCAAGGCATAATACACTCCTGGAAATTGAAATAAGAACACCGTGAATTCATTGTTCCAGGAAGGGGAAACTTTATTGACACATTCCTGGGGTCAGATACATCACATGATCACACTGACAGAACCACAGGCACATAGTCACAGGCAACAGAGCATGCACAATGTCGGCACTAGTACAGTGCATATCCACCTTTCGCAGCAACGCAGGCTGCTATTCTCCCATGGAGACGATCGTAGAGATGCTGGATGTAGTCCTGTGGAACGGCTTGCCATGCCATTTCCACCTGGCGCCCCAGTTGGACCAGCGTTCGTGCTGGACGTGCAGACCGCGTGAGACGACGCTTCATCCAGTCCCAAACATGCTCAATGGGGGACAGATCCGGAGATCTTGCTGGCCAGGGTAGTTGACTTACACCTTCTAGAGCACGTTGGGTGGCACGGGATACATGCGGACGTGCATTGTCCTGTTGGAACAGCAAGTTCCCTTGCCGGTCTAGGAATGGTAAAACGATGGGTTCGATGACGGTTTGGATGTACCGTGCACTATTCAGTGTCCCCTCGACGATCACCAGAGGTGTAGGCCAGTGTAGGAGATCGCTCCCCACACCATGATGCCGGGTGTTGGCCCTGTGTGCCTCGGTCGTATGCAGTCCTGATTGTGGCGCTCACCTGCACGGCGCCAAACACACATACGACCATCATTCGCACCAAGGCAGAAGCGACTCTCATCGCTGAAGACGACACGTCTCCATTCATGCCTCCATTCACGCCTGTCGCGACACCACTGGAGGCGGGCTGCATGATGTTGGGGCGTGAGCGGAAGACAGCCTAACGGTGTGCGGGACCGTAGCCCAGCTTCATGGAGACGGTTGCAACAGTGTCCCTAATTTGCTGGGAAGTGGCGGTGCGGTCCCCTACGGCACTGCATAGGATCCTACGGTCTTGGCGTGCATCCGTGCGTCGCTGCGGTCCGGTCCCAGGTCGACGGGCACGTGCACCTTGCGCCGACCACTGGCGACAACATCGATGTACTGTGGAGACCTCACGCCCCACGTGTTGAGCAATTCGGCGGTACGTCCACCCGGCCTCCCGCATGCCCACTATACGCCCTCGCTCAAAGTCCGTCAACAGCACATACGGTTCACGTCCACGCTGTCGCGGCATGCTACCAGTGTTAAAGACTGCGATGGAGCTCCGTATGCCACGGCAAACTGGCTGACACTGACGGCGGCGGTGCACAAATGGTGCGCAGCTAGCGCCATTCGACGGCCAACACCGCGGTTCCTGGTGTGTCCGCTGTGCCGTGCGTGTGATCATTGCTTGTATAGCCCTCTCGCAGTGTCCGGAGCAAGTATGGTGGGTCTGACACACCGGTGTCAATGTGTTCTTTTTTCCATTTCCAGGAGTGTATGATGGCTTGTAGAAAATAAATTGCTGCTAAATCACAGTAAGAATCAATGTTTACAGTTTATAACACACAATTCAATAAAAACTGACATTTTGATTACACAGTGTGGGTATATGATTAGTGAAACTGAACAGTTCAAATTCCTAGGCGTTCGAATAGTAAGCGGTCGAGGACAGGCCATGTTCAGGATCTTCTTCAAAAACTAAACGCTTCTTCAATCATCACTAGAAAAATTTCTAAAATAAGTGATAGTTCAACAAAAAAGTAGTCTCTGATACAAAAAGGGTATTCCTGGCTCAAGAAACGGGCGGTTAGAGCAATATGTGGTGTAATTTCGCGTATCTCTTGTCGACGCCTGTTCAGTGGTCTGGGAATTCTGACATTGGCGTCTAAATTCATGTTTTCTTTAATGCCGTTTCTTGTTAACAATATTCACAAGAGTTAGCAGCTTTCACTCAGTTAATACCAGGCAGAAATCGAATCTGCATTTTGATCGCACCTCCTTGACTGTTGTACAGAAAGGAGTGCAGTATTCCGCTGCATCCATTTTCAGTAAGCTGCCCCAAGAATTCAAAAATCTTAGATCAAGTCTAAACTGGAGAGTTTCCTCATGGCTCACTCCTTCTATTCTGTAGGGAAACTCATAGAATTTTTTAAAAATAAATCAAGCTACTTTCTGTATTACGTTGTCGATTACGTTTATTTAAACTTATGGCTCATCGTCTTCATGGGATTCATATACGTTTCAATTTAACTATTATGACTTTTATGTTTTTATTTCATGTACTGACTAGTTCCATGACAATTACTCCTCGATTTGGTCCTAAGGAACATGATACGTGTAAAAAAATAAATGAATTAGCTACATCGGCACTCAGTCTGTCAATATGTCCTTTCCACTTTCTCATCTCCATAAATCCTCTCCAGCGTACCTCAGTATCATTGTAGCCTCATTTAAAGTTGTTGGTTGCAGATACGACCAACACTGGGGGCGGCGTGGGCGGATCGTGCTCGGCAGCGGAGGCGGTGGGCGGCGGCGGCGCCATGGCGGCGCCGTGGGGCGGCTACGGCTGTTCCTCTACGTACGCCAGCTACTCGCCCCTGCAGCCCACCTTCTCCTACTCTGGAGCCGACATCGCTTCAGCCTCCGACCCTTCTGGAATCAGCCACTTACCCACAGGTAAACACTTGGCTTCTTCATTTTCAACGTCTTTCTTAGTAGCATATGCACAAAGAAATAATACCAACTAATATTAATCAAACAATTTCTGCATCAGTCACATAGTTATTTTGCCTCTACAGGTTTCGATGTTTCACACCAACATCTTCAGGTGAAGAGTTGTTTAATTACGTTGTTGTTGTTTTTTGTGATGTGCACAGACGCTGGTGTTAGTGAAGAGTACAGGCGCCTTTCCACAGCAGAAGACCAAGTGCAAGTCAGACTAAGTTGCGTCTTTTGCTGGTGATAAAGTTGTATTCATAGAAGAGGCACTGTTAAAGCTAAAAAAAATAAAAATGTGAATCTGTGAGAGCGAAGTGTACTCACAAGGGAAGTAGAGTCGAAAAAAGGCTGCACTTTCGAAAAAAAGCCCTCATATTTCATTTACATGCTGGCGCACGAAATGTGTTACCATTTTGTTTTTGAATATAAACTTTATTGCCAATACAATGTGAAAGGAACATATACTACAATGAAGAGCCGTCCATGGAAATTTATTCTAACTCAGCACATGCTTAATATGTCCACCATTTCGCTTCCTAACTTCCTTCAAACGAACACTGAAGTTAGTGGTTACCCTACGGCACATGTCTACCGTAATTTTACTGAAGGCTCGAAGAATAAGTCTTCTGAGCTCCATTAAATCATGTGCGCGTTTCGGAAAATTTTTTCCCTTTAGGTACCACCAAAGAAAAAAGTCACGTGGACTCAGGTCTGGTCTATTGGGGGGCCAATTTTGTCCGTCATTGGAACGACCTGGAAACCTGAGTGAAATGATCCGTATGTCGAAATGCTCGTGTAAAAACTCCAATGCAGTGTTTGCAGTAAGTGGCCTCGCTCCATCTTGCATGAACCACTGCGTGTTGAAGGGCAAGGCAGTAACAAGAAGCTGTGGAATATAATGGAGCTCAGAGGACATATACTTCAAGCTTGCAGTGAAATTACGGAAGACATGTGCCGTAGGGTAATCACTAACTTCAGTGTTCGTTTGAAGGAAGTTAGAAAACGAAAATGTGGAGATATTGAGCATGTGCTGAGTTAGAACGAATCTCCATGGACGGCTCTTCATTATAGTATATGTTCCTTTCAGATTGTATTGACAATATTGAAAAACAAAATGGTAACACATTTCGTGCGCCACCCTGTATCTTCGTACTCAATGTAAGCAAGTATATCTATGCGTAACATCTTTGAAGTAGCAATGTAAACATAAACTGAGTGACAAAAGTCATGGGATACCGATATGTACCTATACGAATGGCGGTAGTACCGAGTGCACATGGTATAAAAGGGCAGTGGCGGAGCACTCATTTGTGCTTAGATGACTCACATGAAAAAGTTTCCGACGTAATTAAGGCCGCACGACGGGGATTAAAAGACTCTGTACGTGGAATGTTAGTTCTAGCAAGGCACATGGGACATTCCATTTTGAAAATCGTTAGTGAATTCATTATTGTGAGATCCACAGTGTCAAGATTGTACGAAGAAGACCAGATTTTAGGCATTAACTCTCACAACGGACAACGCAGTGCCCTATGGCCTTCGCTTGACAATCGAGATTAGCGGCGGTTGCGTAGATTTGTCAGTGCTAACAGACAAGCAGCACTACGTGGAATAACCCCTGAAATCTATGTGGGACGTACGAAGATTATATCCGTTAGGACAATGCGGCGAAATCCGGTGTTAATCGGCTATGGCAGCAGACGACGGAAGCGTGTGCCTTTGCTAACAGCGCCATATCGCACGCAGCGCCTCTCCCTAGACGATTGGAAAACCGTGGCTTCGATTTCAATTGGTAAGAGATGATGGTAAGGTACGAGTGGTGCAGACCTCATCAAACCACGGACTCAATTTGTTGACAAGGCACCATGAAAGCTGATGAAGACTCCGTAGTGGTGTGGGCTGTGTTAACATGGAATGGATTGGGTCCTCTGGTTCAGCAGACTGGAAATGGTTATGTTCCACGACTTGAAAACCATTTGAATGCTCCCAAACAACGATTCAATTTTGTGAATGACACTGCGAAATATCACCTTTTAAAGATGTAAATGGTTCAAATGGCTCTGAGCACTATGTAACTTAACTTCTGAGGTCACCAGTGCCCTAGAACTTAGAACTACTTAATCCTACTAACCCTACTAATCTAAGGACATCACACTCATCCATGCCCGAGGCAGGATTCGAACCTGCGACCGTGGCGGTCGCGCGGCTCCAGACTGCAGCGCCTAGAACCGCTCTGCCACTCCGGCCGGCTTACAGATGTACCTGGGTAGTAAACTCATGAGCCAAAACATTATGACCACTCCCACAACGTGGTTGAATACCTCCTGGTGGTGTTGCGGGCACATTACACAGTAAGCAAGGAATGTAAGCGGAAGAGAGATGAATGGGCACTCATTATGGCGAAGATATGAGCCACGAATGCGTAAATTCGCTGATGCAAGTGGTTCTGACAAAGAGCGCACAATCTCAGTAATGGCGAAGCTCGGCGCCTGTTGGCGTACCGCTGTCGTGAGCACCTACGCAAAGTGGCTCAAGGATGGTGTAACAACGAGTAGGCCGTATGGTATTGGAAGACCACGTCTCATCACAAAACGTAGAGGTCGTAGGATTCCCCACTGTGTAATCCAGGATAGACAGCCATCTGTGGCAGATCTGACGGCAGAGTACACTGCCGATGCAGGCAGAAGTGTTTCGGCGCACACTTTTCATAGGCCACTGTTGAACATGCAGCTGCACTTCACACGACTTCGATGTGTTCTTGCATGGATCCAACGATATCGCCAGTTATGACAGCAGTGGACACAACATCACTAAGTCTTCGCCAAGGATCGATAGAAACGCGGCGCCTGTCGAATAAATTGCATTTCTTGTTCCAACAGGTCTATAGTTGGGTCGTTACACGCCGTCATCTAGGCGAATGGCTGCACAAAACACACACCCGGCCACTAAACGTACATTGATGTCTTGGCAGCAAATGTGACTGATCTGTACCTACTGGAACACATATCGGGCCCCAGCTGCGTGCCCGTAAACCACCATCACGTAATTTGCGGTAATTGTTTGACATGTGCGTAGGCATCTGGTGCCACATACTTTTAGAACCCTGTCAAGGACTTGTAGAATCCATGTCAAGCAGGATCTGTGTTACACTGTGTTTTAAAAGTGAAACAACACGCCATTCATAATGTTTTGGCTCATCGGTGTATACTCTCTCGCCGATGTATTTTTAATCACTTAAACCATAATTTGAAACCAGTTTAAAATATGATCAAGGGAGATTCATTTATAAATGTTCGACAAAACAATGTGATGTATTTGTGCTAAAGCATAATCTTATTGTGAGGTGTGAAAAGCCAGTCACTCGTGAGCTGGTTTGACGTTTGCTGCTAGAGAGAAGGAAATCAGCTTGTAGTACATCAGAGTGTTATACCAGGTGGAAAAATGAAAGAGGAATATTTAAAGAAACTCTCATAAGACTTAAGAAAATGAATTTGCACTTTTGATGGGCGAAAGCAAACAGTCACTGACATATAGTTACACAACAAAAGATTATTACTGTTTGAAGTGTCTTTTCTTTATAGTCTTCTGGAAGGACTGAAGCGACCCGTCACGAATTCTTCTCCTTTTCTGGGGAATGATGGCCATTGAAACGAAAGCAACCTAGAAGCGAATGCTGAGATCTTTGCATTGCGCTCGGTAACACCTTCACGGGAAGTACAGCGATTTTTTCGTGGACCCTTGTTTTCAGCTCAGCAACTGTCGTTGAGCGAATGGTGTGCACTTTTCAGTTGGTCCCACAAGAAAAAAAATCGCGCTCCGAAAAATCTGTTGTTCTTGAGGACCAGTGACTGTCGCAAAACCGCGAAATTAAATGGTAACAGCTGTCGAACTGCTGCCATTAACCCTATATGAGCATGGGCAGGAAATCAGGCTGTAGTACATCAGTATTGTTGTTATACTTTGCTTGCCTCAACTAAATTGTATTCTCGTCAGTACCACTGTACCGGCTATCCCCCTAGGGTGAGAGTATTTTTATCACCGCATCATTTATGTACGGCTGGCTATAAGTGCTTTTTCCCGTCCGCCCCCGGTAGCTGAGTGGTCAGCGCGACAGAGTGTCCTTGCTGGGTCGGTGATTTTCTCTGCTCAGAGACTGGGTGTAGTGTTGTTCTAAACATCATCATTTCATTGACGCGCAAGTCACCGAAGTGGCGTCAAATCGAAAGACTTGCACCCGGCGAACGGTCTACCCGACGGGAGGCCCTAGTCACACGACATTTACATTTAGTATTTTTTCCAAAAATTCCGGGAAATCTTGCTGAAATCCAAGATTATGAAGATTTTCTGCTCCGAAAGTCTCGATCAGATCCACATATCGTACAGACTGATGTCGTCTTCCCTTCCTCATCCTCAAAGATGTGAGGCCTCGTCACACCTGAGATTGAGACAGCACGCAAAACTATAAGCTTTGTGCTGACTGACAGTCGTTCGTGCAATTGTAAGTTTTCAGGTGCCCAGTAACTAAACTTCTGGTTGCTTACATACCTACTGATGTGTAAATGAGGGTCATCTGACATGAGAAGCTTGTCAGAAAAGCTGAAGTCATCAGTAACATTTCCCAACATTCATTCACAACAGAACCATAGTTGTACCAAGTGGTCTGATAGTTTTTTCCTATGTATCTTAAATTTAGTAAAGGTGAAACTTCATATTCGAAACACTGTGGTGTAATCGACGGACAGCTGCTCGATTTAAGCTGGATTTTCCTAGAAGCAGGAATTCTGCGCTCGCCAAACAAGACAGGTCGTTTCGCGTCGGCAGGAACGCAACACTCAAATACGCCACGCATTTGTGTTTTCCCAGAAAATGAAACCGCAAGCGCATTAATCATTCACTCCATACGTGTAGTCTGGGATGAGTGTTCAAAGTGCTGTTACTTCAACGAAAGTTCTAACTGTGCGATATTAGGGGACTTGAGTAGCAGCACTTAGGTTTGCTGTCAGTATATCAAAAACTAATGAAACGTACTTTACTTATCAAACTCTTACTATAGTTCGCCTCCTTCTGACACAAATGTATTTTTCGTGTGCTTGGCGTCGTAGTCATTACTGCTGACAGATTTTATCAACAGAAGACATACAGTCTGTATATGAGTCCGCGATCATTTTATTTTTATCACTTTTATTTTCACAAGTCCGTCTTGATCACATAGATTTCTTTACACTTTATGACCGATTTCGGATTATCGCCATCTTCAGACCTGTTGTAAATATAAATATTGTGTAAACGTGTAGGTTCAATTAATTAAGATTAAAAAGTACACAAGTCTTAGTGATGCATGAAATATAAAATATTTTTAGCCATGTATGTCAGTCATACATACCGTTAAAATATTCTGATGTAAATCATCGTGAAGTTAAACATGTGCGTGCTAATACTCAGATTGCTTCAGTAGTTATAGAAAAACGTAATGCCAGCAGAGAGCACTTTAGCCGCAGTACATAGTAAACCAGTGTCGCGAACATAAAGATAAAAAGCGGTATGCACTGTCTTTAGTTAAACTTTTGTGGAAATACTGACGCAATCTGAGTATTAGCACGCACATGTTTAACTTGACGATGATTTATATCAGAATATTTTCACGGTGTATATGACTGCCATACATGGCGATAAATATTTTATATTTCATGCATCACTAAGACCTGTATACTTTTAATCTTAAATAATTGAACCTTGTCGCTTACACACTATTTATATTTGCAACAGATCTAAAGATAGTGATAAGCCGGTCATAAAGTGTAAAGAAATCTATGTGATGAAGACGGACTTGTGAAAATAAAACTGTTGACAGTAATAATAATGTAAGACCGTACTTGTGTTATTGTTGTTGTGGTCTTCAGTCCTGAGACTGGTTTGATGCAACTCTCAATGCTACTCTATCCTGTGCAAAGCTTCTTCATCTCTCAGTACTTACTGCAACCTACATCCTTCTGAATCTGCTTAGTGTAGTCATCTCTTGGTCTCCCTCTACGATTTTTACCCTCCACGCTGCCCTCCAATGCTAAATTTGTGATCCCTTGGTGCCTCAGAACGTGCCCTACCAACCGGTCTCTTCTTCTAGTCAAGTTGTGCCACAAACTCCTCTTCTCCCCTATTCTATTCAATACCTCCTCATTAGTTACGTGATCTACCCATCTAATCTTCAGCATTCTTCTGTAGCACCACATTTCGAAAGCTTCTATTCTCTTATTGTCTAAACTATTTATAGACCACGTTTCATTTCCATACATGGCTACACTCCATAATAATACTTTCAGAAACGACTTCCTGACACTTAAATCTATACTCGATGTTAACAAATTTCTCTTTTTCAGAATCGCTTTCCTTGCCACTGCCAGTATACATTTTATATCCTCTCTACTCCGACCATTATCAGTTATTTTGCTCCCCAAATAGCAAAACTCCTTTACTTCTTTAAGCGTCTCATTTCCTAATGTAATTCCTGCAGCATCACCCGATTTAATTCGACTACATTCCATTATCCCCGTTTTGCTTTTGTTGATGGTCATTTTATATCCTCCTTTCAAGACACTGTCCATTCCGTTCAGCTGCTCTTCCAGGTCCTTTGCTGCCTCTGAGAGGATTTCAATGTCATCGGCGAACCTCAAAGTTTTTATTTCTTTTCCATGGATTTTAATTCCTACTTCGAATTTTTTCTTTTTTTGTTTCCTTTACTGCTTGCTCAATATACAGATTGAATAACATCGGGGATAGGATACACCCCTATATCACTCCCTTCCCCACCACTGCTTCCCTTTCATGCCCCTCGACTCTTATAACTGCCATCAGGTTTCTGTACAAATTGTAAATAGCCTTTCGCTCCCCTGCCACCTTTAGAATTTGAGAGTATTCCAGTCAACATTGTCAAAAGCTTTCTCTAAGTATACAATTGCTAGAAACGTAGGTTTGCCATACCGTACTTAGAGACTGAAAATAATGCTATTTAGATTTTAAAAATAATGCATTTTTTGAATTTGATGACGACGCTGTATTGTAATATAGTAGACTAATGGATTATTAATATGTATTATTGAAAATATTGATAGCAGACACGTTAAATAATGCTAATAAAAACTATTAGTAATGAATGATAAATTAATAAAGAAGTAGCATGATTTATCCAAAAACATAATTTTATTAAATTATGAAATAAATAAGATGTTTAATGAGAGTAGCAGGATTCCCAAAGAAAAGTTTGGGAGAGGAGGTGGGACCTGGTGGTGACGGCACTCGTGTGTCCACAGTCTTGCCGGACCACGCGGCGGCGAGCGGCGGCGCCGGCAGCAGCAGCGGCGCCAGCGGCGAGTACGGCAGTATGTTCTCCAAGAGCCCGCCGGCGGGGGCGGGGCCGGGCGGGGGCGGCGGAGGCGGCGGGGGCGGCGAGCTGGAGCCGCTGTCGTGCGCGGGCGGCATCGTGCCCACCGCGGGCCTGCCGCCGCAGCCCGCCGCCTCGCACTCGCCCTACAGCACAACAGGTGAGGCGCTGCCGCAAGCGAACGTCTTCTGCTTCGTCGACAAAAGGGCCTTACAGCCCGATCCTTATCGACTTTCACCGTACTTGCGAGATTTCAAATTCAGTATGTGCGTGTCTATTTCCCAAAGCAGTACGTTGCAATAATCCAAACATGCCTTCGAAGACGGGCTTCCGATCGCTTTTAAGTAATAACATTTCAAGCTCATCAGTGGAATCGATGGTAGCAGACTGTGTAGCGTCAAAGGCGTTTGACTGTGTGAATCACAGAATTCTTTTAAGTAAATTAAAATATTATGGCGTCGCTGGTAGTGCTGCAAAGTGGTTTCAGTCTTCTCTTACTAATAGAAAACAACGGGTGTCATTAGGTAACACTTCAGCAGTAGGCAATGAGACATCATCTGACTGGGAAGAAATTGCATGTGGTGTTCCCCATGGTTCCATGCTAGGTCCACTACTGTTTCTTGTGTATAATAATGACCTGTCATCTGTTACATTACCAGATGCCAAGTTTGTCTCATTTGTAGATGATACAAACATTGCAATAAATAGTAAATCAAACATAAATTTTGAAAGGGCAGCCAATAATATTTTTACTGACATTAATAAGTGGTTCATAGCCAATAAACTGTCATTAAACTTTGAAAAGACCTACTATATGCAGTTCAGAACTTCCAAGAGATTTCCTTTTGGTGTGTGTATAAAATATGATGACATGGAAATAGGAGGGTGTAAAATTCTTGGGATTACAACTTCATAATAAATTCAATTAGGAGCAACATACTAATGAACTGCTAAAGCGCCTTAAACAAGTCTGTGTTTGCAACGCGAATGATGTCCGACATAGGAGATATAAATATTAAAAAACTGGCATATTTTACTTATTTTCACTCCATTATCTCATATGGTTTCATATTTTGGGGTAACGCCACAAACAGAGAAAACATTTTTAGAGTACAGAAGCGTATAATATGAGTAATGAGTAGTGTAAATCCAAGAACATCATGTCGAGACCTATTCAAAGAATTGCTCATATTAACCACAGCTACTCAGTATATTTATTCCTTAATGAAGTTTGTTGTAAATAATACATCTCTTTTTCCAACTAACTGCTTAGTACACAGTATCAATACTAGGAATAAGAACAATATACATAAAGATTTAAAATCACTTACTCTTGCCCAGAAAGGAGTCCAGTATTCAGCAACGCATATTTTCAATATGCTACCAGCAACCATTAAGAGTTTAGTTTCAGACAAGGCACAGTTCAAACATAATTTAAAAGAATTTTTGGTGGCCAACTCCTTCTATTCCATCCATGAGTTTCTCAACAAGTGCAGTAGACCATTTTAATGAACATTTATTGCACTTTAATTTTTGGAAATACTTGGTTGTAACAGCCAAGTAACTACCTACTGCATGAATGATGGATGTATGGAAAGCAGATGTAAGTCTTAAGTCTGTAAATAGTGGGAGTATAATTTTAAGTCTTGTACATAATCTGACTGTTCTTAACTGAGGATCACTGAAATGAATAATTTAGTTTAATTTTTGACAATAGTTGGTTGTAATAGCAAAGAAACTAGAAAATATCTGAATGATGGATTTAATGAAAACGGATGTAAGTATTAAACCTGTAAATATTAGAAGTTTAAATTTAATTCATGTACATAATTTTACTGTTTATTGGCTGAGGATCACTAAAATGAATGAAACTCAAGTTTTTCCAATTACATCTTTTTAAGATGTTTATCTGACATGTTCCACACCCAGGAGAATTCCCTCTTTTATGGGTCTATGGAATGAATAATTAATCTAATCTAATATAATCTTATTACTGTTATGTCGCTCGTTGAAAAGAAAGGTGGTAATAACTTTTTTTTACTTTTTTTTTTACTTTTCTACAGGGTGTCCATAATTAAAGTTACGGTTTCAAAACGCAGTAGCAATAGAACCACTGCTCAGAATGACGTCAAATTTGCACAGCATATTATTGACGCATGGGGAAACGTCACGAAATAAAAAGAAAACAAAAACCAAATAAACGGAAATATACTGTCTTAACGTAAATGGGGTCGGCTACAAATGACAGATGAATCGCAATACGACGACTATGGTTTGAGCTGCACATTACACCATCAGCACTGCTTAATGTGCGTGACTTCATAAGTTCATGAGTCGAACAAAATGGCTCTGAGCACTATGCGACTTAACTTCTGAGGTCATCAGTCGGCTAGAACTTAGAACTACTTAAACCTAACTAACCTAAGGACATCACACACATCGATGCCCGAGGCAGGATTCGAACCTGTGACCGTAGCGGTCGCTCGGCTCCAGACTGTAGCGCCCAGAACCGCACGGCCACTCCGGCCGGTCCAGGAGTCGAACAGTTGTGGCACTGTTAGTTACGTACGTCCATACACAACGGCAAGGTCGTAACACATCGGCTGGCAAAAACCGGTATTTAATTGTCCTGGTGCCGTAACTGCCTGTATGCAGTCGTCAGACTGGTACTAGATGTGTTCAATTAACTGTCCACGTGTTCAATTAACTGTCCACTGCTTTCTGCCACAAGTTGAAATCCACGACAGATCGGAGAGCCTCGCGGGCACGTTCAGAATGCGTTGAGCTTTGCATGTCTTCAGTTCAGCTACATTCGTAATTGCAGCAATGAACATCTTTCAGATAACCTCATTGCCAGAAGTCTCTCGGGTTAATATCAAATGATATGGACGGCCAGACTGAAGGGAAATGACGGCTGATAATTCTAGCATTTCCGAAATGCCTCTGCCGCAGCCACTTCACGGGCTGTGCTAATGTGGGGAGGAGCTCCAGCATGCGTAAAAGCTATTGAAGGTTTGGAATGACGTTGATGCGCAAAAAGACTGTCACAGCGTTTAGCAGCGACTGTTAAGGCAACAGGACCCGCAGGATTCACCTCTTTGGCAAAATAAGGGCCTACGGTAAACGATGCTGTCAACCTGCATCACACAGCCACCTCTGCAGAATGAAGTGATACCGGCTGATGGCGTGCGGATTTTCCATGGAACATATTCTGCAATTATGGGTATTGACATGTCCTTGGAGATGCAAATGGGCTTCGTCTGTCCACAGAATGTCCCATGGTCACTCATTGTTCACTTCCATATAAACAGGAAATTCCAGAGCAAATGTTTGTCTTGCTGCCAGGTCAGCCGGAAGCAACTCCTGAACAAGGGTGATTTTGTATGGATAGTAAAGCAGGATGTTTCGTAGGCTTTTATGCACCATGCTCGCAAACATTTGGGCAATTCTCTGTGCACTGCATGTCTACACCTGACACATGACCTTCTCTGCAATGCTGTGGTCACATCTTCGACAGACGTCGGATCACCTGCTTTCCTCCTTCTTCCAAACTGCCTTTCAAAAGAACCTTTGTTTTCAAATTTTGTAATCATTTTCTCCAGATCCTTGGTAGATAGCGGACCAGTGCCTTTACTTATATCTTTGAGTGTCCGGAGCTTCTGCTGGGCTACTGGTGCGCAGTCACCGTTCTTGTAAAAGAGCCTGCATGGAGGCTCATTTTAGGCGTCTCAGACGCCAACTCAGCAGCAATAGTGCGCCGGGACTCCTTTGGTGTGCGTATTCTGACGTTACAGCAACTGTTGGTCAAATTTTCGCTACTTTTTTCTTTGTTCCATGTCGTTTCCCCCTGCGTCAGTAATATACTGTTCAAAATTTGACGTCATTCTGAGGAGTGGTTCTCTTTCTATATTGTTTTGAAACTGCAACTTTAATTATGGACATCCAGTATATTAAATTCTGTATTATTACCAACTGCTGTGATAATTGACAACCACTGAATCATAACCTTTTAATGAAAACAGCATCGTTTTAATTTTAATTACTAATCGTATGAGAATGAAAATTGGTACCAAAACCCAAAACATTAAATAGAAAATAAAATACTTTTCATCTCTAGAGACTGAACAATATTGTCGGCGTATTTACGTTTTAAAAGACATTTCGAATTTGTTCTACCAAATTTTAATTTATTTTCGTGTAATCAGCAATCACAAATAGACTCGATCCAGTAACTTTACTGTTACAAGACTTTTACGCTATATACGCGGCTACCACAGATTCTGTTAATATGCTTCAAATGTTACTACTTAACAACGGTCGGAAGTCTTCTGATCTTCGAAGCTGATTTTTTTCGAGGTTTTCCTTTTTTAAAAAAGAATTCCGTTACACTGGTTTATGAAACTGATTTCCAGGACTGACCTCTAAATCCTAACAGTATGAAGAAAATGTGCCGTTGTGAGATCCCACTTTTAACGAGGCAATTACTGAGGAGCGCTAGTTCAATTTAGTAAGGATAAGTTAACGCCAGTAAAAAGTGATTTTCTATGAATTCCATGCCAAATAAAAACTTAATTACGTACATTTTTAGATGATAATTTAAACTTTCTAATTAGCGAAGGCTACGAGCTTAAATCGTAAAAACACTTTAAAAATCGAAATAACAAATACGTGCTATAATACAAAAAATAAGGACATATGCACAAAAGCAGAGTTCGGTTTTATGGCCACATAAGGAGACTGAATGACTCCACACGGGTGGTATGCACCTTCAACACTTTTCACTTCAACCGATGAAGAGCTAGAGACAATGGGCATACAAACAGGAGGCGCACAAAACCTAAGCAAATCCACAATGGTTGTAGTGATCCTTCAGGCTTTCTCCACGAAAGTGATGATTTACTTGTTTCTCAATTTGCTGCCGAGTTGCCACGTCATCTTCACACGATGTTTCGAGAAGTTCCTTGTGACTACATTAGTGGTCATAGTTCACGCCGTTCAACTGTAACTAAAGCAGATCGTAAGAGGCCACTGAGATACAACGCACTCCATTCTGCCCGCGAGTCTGTTCTGCATGAAATTGCCCGGAAGGCTCCATCGGCAGCCAGTCCAGCTCGTCATACCGCCGGACAAGCTACAGTAGGTCGAACCAAAACAATGCAATATGGTAGAATGGAGTGTGGTGAGGAGGGGGTACGGCCAGCGATGAATCTGTACCAACATTTTTGTCAGAAAGAAGCTGATACGTGTAGACACAGTCCGTTGCACGGATAGTATGAATTGTTGATGGAACGTCTGTTCTTGTGTTACGTAAGGCCGGTGTTTTTGTTATGTCTCTTCTTCGTGTTCGTCAAGTTTTTAATTAAAAAAAAGGTCATGTCTCACTTACAGTGATGCCTTGTCTGCATTGCAGCAAGTACCCTAATCTCTAGTCTACAAAGCGAACTGAGGACCTCATCAGGATGGCAGCGCCAGTCTTTCTACACCCGAAAAAAGGGAATGGGCGGTAGTAACAGCGTAACTGCAATTTTTTTACAGCGGCTGGCTTTCACGTATTGAGATGTAGTTTACTATACACTGGAACCAAGGGAATGGGCGGTAGTAACAGCGTAACTGCAATTTTTTTTACAGCGGCTGGCTTTCACGTATTGAGATGTAGTTTGCTATACACTGGAACCATCAAATGGCATTCGCTTTTATTCAGTTGTCTTCAAAATTAGAAATTTCATATACCACTTTAAATCAGAGTGGCACTTTCTTACTATGTGTATCATACACTGAGATAACAAAAGTCATAGGACAGCTCCTAGTATAGTGTTGGACCTCCTTTTGGCATGATCTCAACAAGTCGTTGGAACTCCCCTGCAGAAATATTGAGCCATGCTCCCTCTACAGCCGTTCACAATTGCGAAACTATTGCTGATGCAGGATTTTGAGCACGAATTGACATCTCTGTTAGGTCCCATAAATGTTCGTTGGGATCCGTGTTGGGCGATCTGAGTGGCCATATCATTCACTAGAACTGCCCAGAATGTATTTTATGCAAATCGCGAACAACTGTGACCCGATGACGTGACACATTGTCATCCATGAAAATTCCATCGCTGGTTGGGAACATGAAGTCCTTGAATGGTTGCAGATCGTCTCCAAGTAGCTGAACATAGCCATTTGCACTTAATTATCGGTTCAGTTGAACCAAAGGACCCAGTCCATTCCATGTAAACACAGCCCACACTATTATGAAGCCACTACCAACTTGCACAGTGCCTTGTTGACAACTCAGGTCCATGGTTTCGTGGGGTCTACGTTGTACTCGAACCCTACCATCAGCTCTTACCAATTGAAATCGGGAGTCATCTGACCAGGCCACGGTTTTTTCATCGACCAGGGTCCAACTGGTTATGAACGCAGGAGAGGCGTGCAGGTGATCTTGCGCTGTTAGCAAAGGCTCATACATTGAGCGTCTGCTGCCATAGCCCATTAATGTCAAATTCCGGCGCACTGTCCTAATGAAAACATTCGTCGTACGTTCCTCATAGATTTCTGTGGTTATTTCACACAGTGTTGATTGTCTGTTAGCACTGACAACTCTACCCAAACGCCGCTGTTCTCGGTCCTTAAATGAAGGCCATCGGTCACTGCGTTGTCCTTGGTGATACGTAATGCCTGAAATCCGGTATTCTCGGCACACTCTTGAGACAGAGGACCACGGAATATTGAATTCCCTAACGACGTCCGAAATGGAATATCCCATGCGTCTAGCTATAGCTACCATTCTGCATTCAAAATCTGTTACATCCCATTGAATGGTCATAATTACTTCGGAAGTATTTTCACTTGAATCA
This sequence comes from Schistocerca gregaria, assembly GCF_023897955.1. Classification (NCBI taxonomy): domain Eukaryota; kingdom Metazoa; phylum Arthropoda; class Insecta; order Orthoptera; family Acrididae; genus Schistocerca; species Schistocerca gregaria. The sequence goes on from NC_064921.1 coordinate 919,440,837, forward strand.
CCTCAGTACAAATGACAGCCCGGCCAACGCACTGCCTTCTTTACACCTCTTGAGCGCGATCTCTGTATTTGCCTATCGGTATCCCTTGACTTCTGTCAGACCCGCTAGGTTAGCCGAGAGCGCTAATGCGCTGCTTCCTGGATTCGGATCGAATCAGCCCGGCGGATTAGCTATGAAGGCTGGTGTGCTGGCCAGCCTGGATGTGGTTTTTAGGCGGTTTTCCACATCCCACTAGGTGAATATCGGGCTGGTCCCCAAATCCCGCCTCAGTTACGCGCCTCGCAGACATCTGAAACACGTTCGCACTATTTCATGGTTTACACTAGACGCAGACAGTTGGGGGTACACTAATTCCGTCCTAGGGGGGGGGGGGGGGGGGGGGGTTATGGGATGGCGGCAGGAACGGCATCCGGACACCCCACAAAATTAACCATGCCAAATCCGATTTAACTGTGCCGACCTTGCGAAAAGCTGCGGCACAAGGTGCTAGCAAAAGAATGAAAGAAGGAATCCCTTTACTTCTGTCACCTCAGTGAAAAGTGGCAGTTGCTGTTGTTGTTGTTCTTGTGGTCTTCAGTCCTGAGACTGGTTTGATGCAGCTCTCCATGCTACTCTATCCTGTGCAAGCTTCTTCATCTCCTAGTACTTACTGCAACCTATATCCTTCTGAATCTGCTAAATGCATCATCTCTTGGTCTCCCTATACGATTTTTTACCCTCCACGCTGCCCTCCAATGCTAAATTTGTGATCCTTTGATGCCTCAGAACATGTCCTACCAACCGGTCGCTTCTTCTTGTCAAGTTGTGCCACAAACATACATAGAAAGATAGATCCCTTATCATTTAGCTACAAAATAGCAGGTCAGCAACTGGAAGCAGTTAATTCCATAAATTATCTGGGAGTACGCATTAGGATTGATTTAAAATGGAATGATCATATGAACTTGATCGTTGGTAAAGCAGATACCAGACAGATTCATTGGAAGAATCCTAAGGAAATGCAATCCGAAAACAAAGGAAGTAGGTTACAGTACTCTAGTTCGCCCACTGCTGGAATACTGCTGAGCAGTGTGGGATCCGTACCAGATAGGATTGATAGAAGAGACAGAGAAGATCCAACGGAGAGCAGCTCGCTTCATTATAGGATCACTTTATAATCGCGAAAGCGTTACGGAGATGACAGATAAACTCCAGTGGAAGACACTGCAGGAGAGACGCTCAGTAGCTCGGTACGGGCTTTTGTTGAAGTTTCGAGAACATACCTTCACCGGAGAGTCAAGCAGTATATTGCTCCCTCCTAAGTGTATCTCACGAAGAGACCATGAGGATAAAATCAGACAGATTAGAGCCCACACAGAAGCATACCGACAATCCTTCTTTCAACGAACAATACGAGACTGGAATAGAAGGGAGAACCGATAGAGGTACTCAAGGTACCCTCCGCCGCACACCGTCAGGTGGCTTGCGGAGTACGGATGTAGATGTAGATGTAGAAACGCCTCTTCTCCCCTATTCTGTTCAATACCTCCTCAGTTACGTGATCTACCCATCTAATCTTGAGCATTCTTCTGTAGCACCACATTTGGAAAGCTTCTATTCTCTTCTTGTCCAAACTAGTTATCGTCTATGTTTCACTTCCACACATGGCTACACTCCATACAAATACTTTCAGAAACAACTTCCTGACACTTAAATCTATAGTCGATGTTGACAAATTCCTCTTCTTCAGAAACGCTTTCCTTGCCATTGTCAGTCTACATTTTATTTCCTATTTACTTCGGCCATCATCAGTTATTTTGCTCCCCAAATAGCAAAACTGGTATTCCTTTGGTAAATGATAGGCCTACATTTTGTATGTCAATGCAGTTGTGAGCTACTCTGAAACCAATACCAGAAGCAGGTGTCGTACTACGGTGCGTTCTCCGTTTGTTGCAGCGCCAGGACTCAGCTGTGGCGGCACGACGTACCACCATCCGGCGGCGGCGGCCGGCTGGCCGGGCCACCAGACCGGCTCGTTCATGCCCCACCACCACCACCACCCCCACCACCACCCCAACAACTACAACTACTACGGCGCGGCCCAGCCGGCGCCCGGCCCGTACCTCAACCCGCCGCCGCCCACCGCCGTGGCTGCCGCCGCGCCGCCGCCCCCGCCTCCGCCGCCGCCCCCGCCCACCATGCTGGTGTACCCGCACCTGTACTCGACGGTCAACCAGAACCAGATCCACGTGCACCTGCACGCCGACCGGGACTACTCCCACGACCCGGAGGCGGCGGCGGCCGCCGCGCGCGCGCTCGACGGCCTCGTCGTGTCGTCGCACGACGCCTCGCCGCCCGGCGACGTCATCAACAGGTATCCGGACCGGCACGCCGACCAGTCCGTCTGGAGGCCCTACTGAGGGGCGCACTGGCTGATCTCAAAGAGTCCGGCGACGGAACGCAGCCGGGCGATCCACTCGCGGACGCTACAGACATTCCAGGGCCTGCAGACAGACTCCTCAGTGGGGACGTACCTCTGTCAAGACTTTCATTACACTGCAGTGCTTCTCAGTCTACCGGAACAAACATCTGGAAATTCAGTTAACCTTTTTTCAGCATTTTGGACACACCTACATTTCGGTGGCCTTACCGTATTGGTCTGGAGACTGTATATTGACCGAAATGGTCAGTTGTACCAATTTACTGGAATATTCAGTAACACATGAAAATTCGATGCGTTATGTACCACGGTGTCCCAAAATGTACGCTTACAGTTTAGATTTACTCTTCTAAAGATGCTTCCTTGTTATTCGTGTCAGGTTGTGTATTTTACCTAATTTATAGTGTTCACTCCTGTTGTCACAAATATATTGTACCGATCAAAATCAACAGAAGGAGCTCCGTTTTAAGTAGGTGTAAGGAGCGCTAAATATTCAGAAGAAGTGCCCTCTTCTTCATCCCTGTCGTAATTTTACTGACTGACTGCTAGATGGCTCTGATTTCGTTCTGACGAATACCGTGTTGTTCAGTCATTAAGTGTCCTATACAGTCTATGGAGAGATGCAGCAACTGTTAGAAAGCTGTAACTATTTATTTATTTCAGTCGCAGTTACGATTTACAACAGACGATTACGTGTTTCGGCCGTCATCGGATTTTTTTATTTTTTATTTTTTTTTTTTTAAAGAAAGCTTTGTTACAGTGTAACGTGTGAACGTAGTCGCTTTACGACTTCCTCCACATTAAAATATTATTTCTTATCTATCGACGTAGCACTTGGGAGCTATCTTAATAAATAAAAAAGATAAAGATTATCTGAAGGTGCACCTGTTGTGCGAGCTGTTGCATAGCAAAAAATTTCATTCTTGGAAAAGAAGTATGTGCATAACCTAACTTTACGTTTACAGTTGAGAACTAAAGCTACCTGTGAGAATAAGAAGCAAATCTGCGAGAATGTAAATGAAATATGCCCTGTCTGAACCAAAACTGTACAGACACACAAAAAGGACTCTGAATTTTAATGCGAATGATTAAACTGAGCAACGTAAACTGACCCTGTGAAACTGAAAACTCGTATCACATGTATTTGGCTTACCTGTGTCGCAACGGAAAATGCCATGTAACTTCTTTCGTAGAATAAGAAGAAAAAGCAAGTCTCTATTTCTGAGCTGCTTCTAACTGCAGAGAATCGCGGTAGCGCAATGCGTTCTCTTAAACACACCCAATGCAAAATTGGTTCTCATAAAATTCATCTCATAAAAAAGAATGTTCATCAGGTAATGTGAGCTGAATAATGACATTGAGTAATCTGAGTTACTCCCTGTATAAAAATTCTTCTCAAGACACGGTACTCAAGAAAATTCATCTCAGAAAATTTTCTGACACTACCCCATTTACAAAATATCATCATCGAAGATCTAGCAAGGATTGACACTGGAGAAATATAAAAATGTAACTCAACAAGAAAATTTATTCGACACAAATTCCTTTACAATAGTGATTAAATTCTTTTCGTCTTTTCAAATCCATTAACAATGACTTTGATAAAACTTTATAAAAATAGTAAGAACTTCCTGATTTGGATGTCTGTGTTGAATCAAGAATAGGTAAATAAAATGTTGCTGCAATAAAGTAAAATATGTTTTTATTCGTTCCCTTAAATACTAATCGTTTCAAAAGAGTATCTATCTTAGCAATTCCATTTCATTCAGGGCATAATGACAATATTCCTTTCGTAATACTAATACCTGCATCAGATCGATAAAATAATTCACAAGAGATGTGTAGCCTAAGACAGACAAAAACAAGAAAATGACCTATAATATTACACAAACACACACATACACAGACCTTTCACGCTAAACCTTTATCTCTTGCACAGTTGCACCCTATTCAGCTATTTCGGCGCGATACACTGTTACAAAGTCTGTTGCTTTGGTCTCGCGGTTAGCGTTGCTGATTCTAGATCCCTGATGTCCAGGTTCGATTTCTGGTCGGATTGGAGATTATCGTTGATCAGCGACTGGGTGCTTGTATAGTCGTCAAATAGAAAAACCACCAGTCGGCCGAACTACCCCCAGAAGAGGTACCGCGGTCAATAATGTAACAAAGCTGAAAAGATCTGAAGATGGTAGATAAAGGCCGAAACCGAGAATCGACTCTTTAAATCGTAACTGGGACTGAAATAATCACCTATATCACTGCGCTTCATCTCCCATTTTACTGCATCCCCTCCGCTGCTGCGCTCTGATCTCGAAGTACAACTTATGTGGACTGAAGAAAAACAGTATTAGCCCACAAAAAAGCAAATAGGCAGTGCAAGATTAAAAGACAGCAATAAGAAAGAAGGAACTCCCTTCTGGTGTGTCTAGCAAGTATCAAATTCTGCATCTGTATCGACATAATGCATCCGCTAACAATGTTGGTTGTGTGTGAAATGCTAGCGTCTTATACTTGATACTGTGGCTACACAGTGAACAATTGGAAAGTCACCCAAAGCTGGGCAAGTATATGCGGGCAGGGCTCGTCTGTATTGCACATTATTTGTATAAACAAAAAAAAAACATGACAGTGGATTTTATATTTGTACACCATTTCTGTTATTTTTGTTGTGGTTGCAACATGAGCTACAGGTAAGGAGACTTGTGTTTGACTATTACATTCGTCTGCGGTACAACGATCTTATCTTGACAAAAGATAGACCAGTAGAATTTTCAGACACAAGGAATCTGTTTAACAAAGGGATAAAACAGAAAATGAAACTAAAAGTACACTTCTGTGTCTCATAATGTAATATACCCACTCGAACTTCGTCTAATACCAAGACCCATGTTTACTGACAGCACATTCGTTACATTACAATTATTTTGAGTAAAATCAAACTGTATTAAAATCTCTTGAAGGCTTCTACTACAGACATTATTTGTACGTTGTACTGCATCACTTTCCACATATTCCTCGATGAAATATTTATTTGTTTTGAACACCTGATAGAGTTAATTCTGTGTTTATCAACAAAGTACGATTGCAGAAAATTAACGTATTCTGTACTTCCGAGTTCATTCTTTATAAAATTGCTTCGAAAAACTTTAAAACAGACTGGACTCCAAAATTATAACTGCAGACTTTATTGCCGTCAGTGTGCGATTAGAAGAGATGGATGGATAAACGGAATATATTGTCGCATAACTCGAACTACGCTCCCATGTGCCACAATAACTAAAAATTAACTTTGATGATCACATAATACGTCACTACATTACCATAAAATGATGAATGTACTTAAATTATATTGTTAGGTACACTGCAGTAAAAATTTATGTTTTCCCTCATCCTATGACTTATGTTGTAATCTTCATGATAAACTATGTTGTTTCAGCATCTGTTCATATTAAGCAAACTAATGGAAAATTCATCCGCTAATTAGCGATGACAATCATAACGTTTCTACTTTTGGCTCAAATTGCAACCACAACGCTACTGTAAAATATGGAATTCCTAAAATGTGTTCTGTGTTTCCTATTTTATTTTTGAATCTGTGTAATAAATACGTGAATGTATGAAGTCAGTTGTGATTTAATTTAAACGGATTCCAATATAATAATGTCTGTTGCACCAATCAAAAAGGAATAATCCTCAATAACGCCAGAAGAAAAATATTTGTTATGGCAAATTAAATCAGAAGAACAGCTCTTGTTCTGTATTGATGGTTTCAAGGGCTGTCTGGTCTACATCATGAGATACACGATGAAACAGAAACTTCGTTAGTCGTTATAATTTCTTAGCTTTGTTGCAAAATGGTTTTAACTAGTGAAGTAGGTAAATACATACTTACATACATCTACAATTATATACGTTCTTCCGATCCATCAAATAATGTGTGCTGAGAGAACAGAATCTGAGACTTTCATGTCTCTCCCTTACCTTCCCCCCCCCCCCCCCCCCCACACACACACAACCTTTTTTTTTTTTTTTTTTTTTGTAAGTTCGAATTTCGCTAATGTGCCGCGTTTGGTAGCCGTGTGGTCTATGGCGCCTTGCTCCGGTTCGCGCGGCTTCTCCCGTCGGAGGTTCAAGTCATCCCTCGGGCATAGGTGTGTATGTTGTCCTTCGCATAATTTAGTTTAAGCTAGATTAAGTAGCGAATAAGCCCAGGGACCGATGACCTCAGCGGTTTGGTCCCATAGGAATTACCACAAATTTCCAAATTTTTGCTAATTTACCATCCTGGTCAGTAGAATACATGTATTTGGGGGGAGATAATATATTATGACCTCGACATGTATCGATTTCTTCCAGAAATGTCAACCAACCGTTCTATGACAGTTTTACAGTTTCTTTCACTACACTACGCTTAGCATTTTTGTGATGTCACACTGACCGGCTACACTCATGAATAATAGCACGTTATATTTTACATACTATCACCGGTAAGTTAGCAACGTTAGTTAAATAATCTGTTGACTGTCTTCCGATCGTGATGGTTCGAAAAAAGCTTTTATGATAACCTCTGTTTTTATAGTTACTGGTAACTATAAAAAATTAAAACAGAGTGATAGTAAATCAGAAGACAACTTATAATGATACACGGTAAACGGTTTTTAAAGATTCCTGTTTGTATGATTGAAATAAAGTCTCTCAGATAAATTGCGCTTCTCATTCTCCCTAGGTGTGCCTCACCACATACCAAGGCAGTAACACTGCAGGAAAACCTTTCTGTACTCACACTACACGTGTACTACCGTAATTGTTTGATGATGAGAATCGTCTCCTTGAAACAAGAACAGTAACAAAAATCTAAGATATAAATAAATCGGTGACTGGTAGTGATACTACAAAATTTAATTTATTAATAGGGGTCAACCAAATTGCAGTTGGCAGGGTGATGAAGCAGTGCATTTGTAAGTACTGTGCTGATATTGGCAAATAGCAGGTTTTGTAGTATTATCCTGGTTTTATTAAGTGTTTTTGTAGAATATTCAGCTTTATAAACAGAATCGTACCCTACCACACCTTGGAGCCGATTCCTTCATATTTTTCTCGAATCTAGAGAACTGTATCTCATGTCAAGCGGTCTCGTCATCTAGATAGTATACTAAATAGGAATAATTTATGCAGAATTTTCGTTGAAGTGTCCAAAGACTTGGCCTACAGTTGCTGCCACATTTGACGAAATTTGCGACTGATTCCAGGCACAAAAACAGGAAAGAAAGAGAGAGAAATAAAATACGTTAGAAGCTTGTTCTCTCGCTACGAAAATTTGTAACACTTGCGTTGGGCCTTATCTCCTCGCCCAAAATTTAGCTCAGATTTGTAGTGGCTGAAGGGACTAGTAAAACGAATTTTGGTCGTGCGTGTAAACAACAAATATTAATTTCGTTCTGGATCCTACATTTTTCGTGAATTTTGTGGATGATCTCGCCGATGAAATTCAGGTGATCAGCACCAAGGAAATATAAATTTTCATTTCATGGCGAATGAGCGCACTTTCATCGAGATCAATAAACGAGTCGCTAGAAACTGCGTATGTACACGCAATTTCTTAATGAGAGTTCACTTTAATTCTTCGTATATTCTTACAATAGGTACAAATGTGAATTTTCCATCGATGAAGATCGGTCAATATTTGTGCAGATAGTCATTTACTGAACCACTCCTACGGTGGAAGCCGTTACGAATTTCATATTAAAAAAAGTACCGCAAATATTAGCAAGTAAGCCAAAAGCGTATAATTCCAGATAACTATCACTTGCCGCATCGACGGTCTTACGAAATAAAACCGCACGCCCCATTAGCCATTAGATAAATGGCTTCAACAACGCGATGAGACAACTCATAAGCGAGACACTTGATCCTAAACCAGTAACAGATTCGATCGTGTAGACAGGTGTTGCTTAGAGCGAAATTTCCGGTCGTCAAGCGACGTAGGTTACGAATGCAAAACAATTGTCAGAAGAATTCGAAAAATATGTTACAATAGGTAAGCAATCACTAATATTCTACAGGAAAGCAAACTGAGAATATTGAGTTCAAATCTCAAAAAAAAAAGAACTTCCGGCGAAGCACAAATACATCAAAAAATCTCGTTCTGGGCAAATATGCACCAGTTAAGGTAATGAGTGATACTACTTGGGCCTCATGTGCAGCATTGCGAAGGTGATCATTTGAGACGGTCGAAACCGGAAAAAAATATGTTGTTGTGGTCTTCAATCCGAAGACTGGTTTGATGCGGCTCTCCGTTATAGCCTATCCTGTGTACTGGATCACTACTGCACCCTACAGCCATTTGATCTTGCTTACTGTTCTTTCTGCAACTTCCATCCCCCGGCCCCCCTCCCCCCAAAATTTTCTTCCATTGCCAAATTGACAAATCCTTAATACCTTAGTTTATGTCATATCGACCGATCCCTTCTTTTAGTCGAGTTGTCCCATAAATTTCATTTTTCCACAACTCCATTCAGTGCCTCCTTATGTGTTAGATACCCATTTAATCTTCAACATTCTTCTATAGCGTCACATTTCAATAGCTTCTATTCTCCTCTTCTCTGAACTGCTCATAACCCACGTTTCAGTTCCATACGAGACTACACCACACACAAACACCTTCAGAAAACATTTTCTAACACTTAAATTTAAGTCAGATATTAAAAAATTCCTCCTTATCAGATTTTTTTTTCGAAATGTAGCCAGTCTCCATTTTATAACTTCTTACTTCGCCACCATCGTTATTTTGTTACCCAAATATCAAAACACATCTACTACTTTTACTATCTCATTTCCTAATCTAATTCCCTATACATCACCTGTTTTTATTCGACCATATTCCGTTACTTTTGATTTACTTTTGTTCATGTTCGTCTTATAATCTCTTTTCCCAAGACATTGTCTACTCCGTTCAACTGCTCTTCCAAGTACCGTGACGACTCTGACAGAATTACAATGTGATCGGCAGACCTCAAAGTTGTATTTCGTCTCCTTGAACGTTAATTCCTACTCTAAATTTGTCCTTAGTTTCCTTTAGTGCTTAGCCGGCAGCTGTGGTCGACGGTTCTAGGCTCTTCAGTCCGGAACCACGCGGTTGCTACGTTTCGAATCCTGCCTCGGATTGTGTGATGTCCTTAGGTAAGTTAGGTTTAAGTAGGTCTCAGTCTAGGGGACTGATGATCTCAGATGTTAAGTCCCATCGTGCTTAGAGGCATCTGAACCTTTACTACTTGCACACTGTACAGATTGAATAACATTGGGGATAGTCTACAACCCTGTCTCATTCCCTTCTCAACCAATGCTACCCTCTCATGCCCTACGATTTTCATGACATTGCTTAGTGTGGCTTGCCATCTGAGCTCCAGATATGTAATTTTCCTACAGGCTCCATTTTTCTGCAGCCTTGCATTTGTCCTCTAGCCGTTCCTGCTTAGCCATTTTGCACTGCCTGTCAGTCCCGTTTTCTGGACATCACTGTTCCACTTCGCCTACTTAATTTCTGAATTTTTATATCAATAAAACTACGTGTGGCTCAATGACGGGCAGAATTCTTTCGACTTGGACAACTTGCATGCCTCTAATCCATCCCAGTTATCCAATCGGGGAAGAGGATGTACAGTTTATGGTAGAATACGAACCATATTTCATTCTTGGCGGCTCCTTCCATCGTTGAGAAGTGACGGCAGACTGAGAATTTTCTTGTTCCATTCGGGATTCGATTCCACGACCTTTTAGTTTCCATCCACGCACTTTACCTCTAGACCACCTCTATATCTCCCTTCGTCAGTTAAATTCAATATAGCCTGTGTTATCCAGGAATTTGTACTAGACCTTGTCTTTTTACTTACGTGATCCTTGGCAGTTTCTTCCGTTAGAACCTGCAGTTAACAACCAATAAAGTATGGTCAGAATACATATCTGCCCCTGTAAATCTCTTACAGTTTAAAATGTTGTTTCGAAATCTCTGTTTGCATTATGTACACAATCTGAAAACTTCCAGTGTCCGAGATCTATATCTAATGTTAATGAGAAAATATAAATGCGGCTTTTTTGTATGTAAAAATTATTTGAACAAATAAAAGATAATAAAGACTCACTTTGGTTTAATGGTCCCATTCGGAGACTGATGCCAAATCGGACTGTTACGTTTTTGCTTCAGAGAAGGTTGGGAAACTGATGGAGATAACGTAGACATAATAGACATCAGTGCCTCTGGATGATGGGCTACATGAAAATAATATGACAATTTCCACAGTCACTCCTCGATGAAAAGTCTTACAAATAAACTTAAAAAGTTTTAGTGTTACGTAAAATCGACGAATGGATTGAAATTTTCCTTTGTCTCATTTAGACCTGCCTGGTGTCGAAACACAAGACAACAAGACGGAAAACAAAGATCCATTGTTGGCTGAGTCATAAGTAAAACAACGGTTATTCTAAAATAAGATCTCATTATCGAGCCGCGCGAAATGGCAGCTCGGTTACAGACACCACGTCGCGGATTGCGCCGCTGCTCCCGCCGGAGGTTCGAGTCATCCATCGGACATTGGTGTGTGTGTTGTCCTTAGCATAAGTTAGTTTAAGTAGTGTGTAAGTCTAGGAACCGAGGAACTCAGCAGTTTGGTCCCTTAGGAATTCACATACACATACACATAATTACCGAGGTTACGGCTATTCTAAGCTCGAACATAACCACATTCCTAGAAGAAAAATAAGATTCTACCAAAGAATCTGCACTCGTTCAGAAACACCACTCTTAAATTATCACACCACTCTTAAATTATCTCACACCATATCTTCCGAGAAGGAGAAGCACTACAACAGGTAAGTTCCGTGTTTTTCCGAAAGGTATTAGAGTTTCATCCTGTCGAGGTGAACTGCTTCCACAGTGTATCTTATGTAGATTAGGCGTCATTGAAGTAAAAAGGTTTATTTGAGCATATGGAGACTTGCTCAGTATGCGAATACAATTAACTGCAGAGGCACACTTGATTGTGTAGATACAGAAGCACCATTGCCCAAGAAAATAATCCAACTTACATATCACATAAAGAACGGAAAAAAGGTAAACTGAAGGGGTCGTAAAAAGAAAGTACTAAACCACAACATCGTATTCTGAGTTATTACATGTTATATGTTTGATTAGATTCACAGAAAATAACATAAATACGATAAGACAAAAGAATCTAAGTAGACAGTCTTTTTTTCTAGTGGTACATATGGGACTACGATGGTAAGTCAACGATTATCCGCAAAGTAGTTATAAAATTTTATTGTAATCAAATAGGAAACTTACAAGAACATCATTTTTCGACATAGTCTCCTTGCGTTTCAACGCAGTTGGTCCATCGTTGTACAAGCTTCCTGATGCCCTCATAAAAGGTTTTCGGTTGAGCTGCGAGCCAGGAATGCACCGCTTCGTTCAGTGCTTCGTTGGAGGCAAATCGACGGCCTCTTAATGCCTGTTTGAGTGGACCAAACAAATGACAGTCAGGAGGGACAAGATCGGGACTATATGAAGGATGATCCAGTACTTCAAATTTGAGTTTCTGGAGCGTTTCAGCAGTGTGGGCAGCAGTAGGCGGACGGGCATTCACGTGCAACAACACAACACCTTTTGACAACAATCCTCGGCGTTTGCTCCGAATTACAGGCTTTAGCCTAGCAGTAATCATCTCACTGTAACGTACACTGTTTACTGTTGTGCCCCTTTCCCCATAATGTTCCAATACTGGACCTTGTGCGTCCCAAAAAACCGTAAGCATCAGTTTTCCTGCCGACAATTGGGTCTTGAGCTTTTTCTTGTACGGCGAATTTGGATGTTTCCATTCCATACTCTGCCGTTTACCCTCTGGCTCGTAATGATGGATCCATGTTTCGTCACCAGTAATGATCCTCCGATAGTAATCCCAAAAGTAGGGTCTCCTATTTTTTTTTATAAGTACTTAAATCTGTTTGTTTCCACAAAGGTTTACATCAGTTTACAGCTTGAACATTTAACTATTTTTCGATATAATCACCATTTCTGTCGATGCATTTTTGTAGACGCTGTGGCAGTTTTTGTATGCCCATGTCATACCATCTCGCCGCCATGCTGTTCAAAAAGTTATGAACCTCTTCTTCCACCTAGTCGGCCGGCCACGGTGGACGAGCAGTTCTAGGCGCTACAGTCTGGAACCGCGCGACCACTGCGGTGGCAGGTTCGAATCCTGCCTCGGGCATGGATGTGTGTGATGTCCTTAGGTTAGTTAGGTTTAAGTAGTTCTAAGTTCTAGGGGACTTAAGTCTCATAGTGCTCAGAGCCATTTCAACCATTTGAACCACGTCGTCGTCGGATCTGAATCGCTTTCCGGCCAAATGTTCTTTTAACCTAGGGGACAGGTGATAGTCAGTGGGCGCTAGGTCATGACTGTAGGGTGCGTGGGTGATTATGTTCCACTGAAACTGTTGCAGGAGAGCAACGGTTTGCCGAGCGATGTGTGGGCGAGCGTTGTCATGGAGAATATGTACGCATTTGCTCAACATTCCACTTCTCCGGTTCTGAATTGCCCGTTTGAATTTTTTCAGAGTATCACAGTACCTGTCAACGTTAATTGTTGTCCCAGCGATTCAGGACCGACGACGAGGTGAAAAAAGAGGTTCATAACTTTCTCAAAAGCATGGTGGCGAGCTGGTATGACATAGGCATACAAAAACTGCCACAACGTCTACAAAAATGCATCATCAGTCCCCTAGAACTTAGAGCTACTTAAACCTAACTAACCTAAGGACATCACACACATCCATGCCCGAGGCAGGATTCGAACCTGCGACCGTAGCAGTGGCGCGGCTCCGGACTGAGCGCCTAGAACCGCGAGACCACGGCGGCCGGCGACAGAAATGGTGATTCTGTCGAAAAATAGCTAAATGTTCAAGCTGTAAACTGATGTAAAACATTGTACAAATAAACAGGTCTATGTACTTATAAAAAATAGGAGACCTTACTTTGGGATTACCCTCATATCTGAGAAGTTGTCCCCTTCGTTACCATAACGATCCAAATGTTTCTTGCAGATGTCCAAGCGCTTTTGTTTATGTATCTGTGTGAGTTGTTTTGGGACCCATCTTGCACAAACTTTTTGAAACCCAAGTCTGTTGGGGATGATTTCGTAGGCAGAACCCTGACTAATTTGCGGACGATGTGCCACTTCGCCAATAGTTAATCGTCTGCCTAAGAGTATAATTTCACGTGAACGCTCAATGGTTTCTTCATTTGTGGCGGTCAACGGTCCTCCCGGTCTTTCACCGTGCGCAACACTTGTGCGACCATTTCGGAATTTGTTCAATCCATTCGTAGACACTCCGTTGTGGCAAAACACTGTTCCCGTTCTGTACCGAAAGTCTTCGATGAATTTCGGCCCCTGATACGCCTTCCGACCACAAAAAACGGATAACTGAATGTTGTTCTTCTTTGGTGCAAATAGACGGCGCAGCAGCCATGATTTACAGCAGCTTGAAAATTGCAAAGATATAACAACAAATAAACAAAGCATGCGTCATCAACGTAAAACGACAGTACTACCATTACAAACAAAAATATAACTAAACTGTGGATAATAATTGACTTACCCTCGTATATATCACCAGTATGTGGTGCATTCAGAAATACTACAGATGTCGTAATGGGATTAATTCTTTCTAAGTGGTGGGTTAGCACCTTCACCGAACACAAAGAAAAATGAATATTCAAGGGCATACAGGAATAATCTGTATACTGAGAAAGCAGTAAAGAAAACCAAAGGGAAGTTTTGAAAGAGAATTACAAATCAGGGAGAAGAAATAAAAGCTTTGAAGTTTAGTTTGTAATTCTGTCAGAGGCAACAAGGACTTGGAAGGCCAGTTGAATGGAATGGACAATGTCTTGAAAATAGATTGTAAGATGAACATCAATAAAAGTAAAACAAGCGTTATGAAACGTAGTCGACTTAAATCACCTGATGGTGACGTAATTAGCTTAGGAAATGAAACACTAAAAGTAGTAGATGAGTTTTGTTGTTTGTGTGATAAAATAATGGTTCAAGTCGAGAAGATATAAAATGCAGTAATTTGTTAACATCGAAAATAAATTTAAATGTTAAGAAGTCTTTTCTGAAGATATTTGTGCGTAATATAGCCTTGTACGGAAGTTAATCTTGGACCATAAACAGTACAGACAAGAAGATAATGCAAGCATTCGAAATGTGGTACAACAGAAGAATACTGCAGATTAGATGAGAAGGTCGAATAAATAATTAAGAGATACTGAATCGAATTGGAACAAATGGAAATTCATGATAAAGCTTGACTAAAGAAAGGGATCGGTTAACAGAAATCCTAAGGCATCACAGACGAGAGGGAGGGAGTGAAATTTGTAGAGGGAATTCAAGGTTGCAGTAAGCAGGAGTTAGAGATGAAGAAATTTGCACAGAACAGACTAGCGCGAAGAGCGGCACAAGCCGTTCTTCGGACTGAAGAAAACAACAATAACAACATCAATTTCAGTAAAATAAACCACGAGATCAACAGTTCAAGAATTCAGATACATTCTCGCTAATAATGAGAACACCTCTCGTGAATACTTAACGGAACGCCACCATAAAACACTAAGATATGAAAGAACGGTGGGAATCTAGTAATAACATCATACTGCGCAACCTGTACTATTTTAATACCTCGTCTCAGTATATTCTGCAACTTGTTAGGAAGAAAAGGAAGTTTAAAATTAAGTATTCCGTTGCCGTTGATGTCATTAACGAACACGAGATCGGAGCGGATAATGATGATGAAGGAAGTGGCCTTTTTCGGCAACGCTCTCGGCAATAGCCACAAGTGATTCAGTTACACCATGGGAAACCAAATTCAGGATTACAGAGAGGGAATTAAAAACCTTCTCTTCTCAGTCGTTACTTAAATGGCATCGTCTGGCTGTAACCGATAACTAGCGAGGATTAGAAAACCTGGTTTGCGAAGCAGATAACAAAATTTTAATAAGCTGTTACCACATTTTCAAAAAAAAAATGACGTAGCTTATTTTCTCATTCAATTGGCAGGGCTACGAATGAGAATGTGGAAGTAAGAGTTCTTGTGAAAAACAAAACTAAATTTTGCCAAAACGGTTTTACTGTTTTATGAAGTCATAATGAGGAAAGATGTGAAGTTCTGAATCGAAATTGAAGCAATATCCTGATGATTCGGTGGTAGAGCGTTGCTTACGAGCAACAGAGAACGACCTTCTAGTGGTTATACAGCATACAGCTGTGTTCCAGCAGACAGCTTTATAAGAACTTTCCAGCAGGAAAGACTGTTAATATCACTCTGTCGTAAGATATATTTTTGCATTAGTCGACTTCACCTGTACCTAAAACCGAAACATTGCTAATCCGTAACCTAAAATTGCTTTTATAGTATCTTCAGATTTCAGAAGTACTAGGGCGGATAGATAAGGCTAGTACTGTTATACAAAGAACGAATACCTTATTAACGGAACGACTATCGTAGAATAATTTTGGAAACAGATAATTTCAGATATTCAGACAGTGGCAAGACGCAGTATTTGTTATCAATTATCTTAGTCTTACAAGTTTCGATCAATCACGCAATAAGATATTTTCACACATAGGTGCCAAAGTCACCGGATATCTAATAATACCGTGTTGGATCTCCTTTTGCCCGGAGCAGTGCAGCAAGTCATGGACTCAACAAGTCTTTGGAAGTTCCCTGCAGAAATATTGAACCTTGCTGCCTCTGTAGCCGTTCATAATCGCGAAGGTGTTGCCGGTATAGGATTTTGTGCACGAACTGCCCCCTCGATTATGCCCCATAAAATAGAATAATTTTGGAAACAGATAATTTCAGATATTCAGACAGTGGCAAGACGCAGTATTTGTTATCAATTATCTTAGTCTTACAAGTTTCGATCAATCACGCAATAAGATATTTTCACACATAGGTGCCAAAGTCACCGGATATCTAATAATACCGTGTTGGATCTCCTTTTGCCCGGAGCAGTGCAGCAAGTCATGGACTCAACAAGTCTTTGGAAGTTCCCTGCAGAAATATTGAACCTTGCTGCCTCTGTAGCCGTTCATAATCGCGAAGGTGTTGCCGGTATAGGATTTTGTGCACGAACTGCCCCCTCGATTATGCCCCATAAAAGTTCGATGGGCTTCATATCGGGCAATCTGGGTCGTCAAACGATCCTCTCGAATCGTCTAGAATGCTCATCAAACCACTAGCGAACAACTGTGGTTCGGTGACATGACGCACCGTCATCCATAAAACAGTCCATCGTAGTTTGGGAAAACGAAGTCTATGAATGGTTGCAAATCGTCTCCAAGTAGTTGAACATAACCATTTCCAGTCAGTGATCGGTACAGTTGAACCAGAGGACCCAATGCATTCCATGTAAAAACAGTCCACACCATTATGGAGCCACCACCAGATTTCAAAGTGTCTTGTTGACAACTTGGGTCCATAACGTATGGGGGGCTGCGCCACACTCGAACCCTAGCATCAACTCTTACCAGCTGAAATCGTCTCCAAGTAGTCGAACATAACCATTTCCAGTCAGTGGTCGGTCCCGTTGAACCAGATGACCCAATGCATTCCATGTAAAAACAGTCCACACCATTATGGAGCCACCACCAGCTTTCAAAGTGCCTTGTTGACAACTTGGGTCCATAAAGTAGGGGGGGGGGGGGGGGGGGGGGGCGGGCTGCGCACACTCGGACCCTAGCATCAACTCTTACCAGCTGAAATCGTCTCCAAGTAGTCGAACATAACCATTTCCAGTCAGTGGTCGGTCCTGTTGAGCCAGAGGACCCAATGCATTCCATGTAAAAACAGTCCACACCATTATGGAGCCACCACCAGCTTTCAAAGTGCCTTGTTGACAACTTGGGTCCATAACGTAGGGGGGGGGGGGGGGCTGCGCACACTCGGACCCTAGCATCAACTCTTACCAGCTGAAATCGGAACTCACCTGACCAGAAGACGGTTTTCCAGTCGTGTAGCACCCACCCGAAAAGGTCACGAGCCCTGGAGAGGCGTTTGCAGGCGATGTCGTGCTGTTAACAAAGGCACTCACGTCGGTCGTCTGCTGCCATAACCAATTAACGCTAGATTTCGCAGCACTGTCTAAAGGATAAGTTCGTCGTGCGCCCCATATTCATTTCTGCAGTTATTCCAGGCAGTTTTATTTGTTAGGACTGACAACTCGCCGCGCGGGATTAGCCGAGCGGTCTTGGGCGCTGCAGTCATGGACTGTGCGGCTGGTCCCGGCGGAGGTTCGAGTCCTCTCTCGGGCATGGGTGTGTGTGTTTGTTCTTAGGATAATTTAGGTTAAGTAGGGTGTACCCTTAGGGACTGAGGACCTTACCTGTTAAGTCCCATAACATTTCGCACACATTTGAATTTTTTTTTTTTTTTTTTTTTTTTTTTTTTTTTTTTTTTTTTTTTTTGACAGCTCGACGCAAACGCCGCTGCTCTCAGTCGTTAAATGAAGGCCGTCTGCCACTGCGTCGTCTGTGGTGAGAGGTAAAGCCTGAAATGTGATATTCCCGACATACTCTTGACACTGTGGATCTCAGAATATTGGATTCCCTAACGAGTTCCGACATCGAATGTCCCACGTGTCTAGCTCCAACAACCATTCCGTGTTCACAGTCTGTTAATTCTCGTCTTGCGGCCACAATTAAGTCGGAAACGTGTTCACATGTGTCACCTGAGCATAAATTACAGCTCCGCCAATGCACTGCCCTTTAATACTTTGTGTACGCATAGCCACCGCTTTCTGTTTACGTGCAGATCACTATCCCATCAATTTTGTCGCCGCAGTATATGCCTGTAGGTTTAAAAGAAAGAACAAAATAAAAACAAATGTAGACTACGAGACAGATGAGATGACTGAAAGTCACAGAGTTTCTGCACCTGGCTGGTAGTCTAGAAACGACGGA
This sequence comes from Schistocerca gregaria, assembly GCF_023897955.1. Lineage (NCBI taxonomy): Eukaryota > Metazoa > Arthropoda > Insecta > Orthoptera > Acrididae > Schistocerca > Schistocerca gregaria. The sequence goes on from NC_064921.1 coordinate 919,459,269, forward strand.
GAGGCTCCGTCCCCGCCACAGCCACAGTGGTCCACAACATATACTACCGCAGTCCACTTCATCCCTCCGCCGCCCCACACCGAACCCAGGATTATTGTGCGGTTCGGCCCCCGGTGGACCTCCCAGGGAACGTCTCACACCAGACGAGTGTAACCCCTATGTTTGCGTGGTAGAGTAATGGTGGTGTACGCGTACGTGGAGAACTTGTTTGTACAGCAATCGCCGACATAGTGTAACTGAAGCGGAATAAGGGGAACCAGCCCGCATTTGCCGAGGCAGATGGAAAACCGCCTAAAAACCATCCACAGACTGGTCGGTTCACCGGACCTCGATACAAGTCCGCCGGGTGGATTCGTGCCGGGGACCAGGCGCTGCTTCGCGCCCGGAAAGACTGGTAGTTACCAGACATGTGAACTTAATGACTCGACTTTTTAATTTTGCATCTAGGGTCACGATTTTTGCTACTCAGTACCTCATCATCTTCCCTTCTTGCAAATGTATTCGATATATGCTGTCTTGAGAAAGTGCATATTAGTATTGAGTACGGATAATAATTTAATCTGACGACAATAGCTTGTATGCGACACAGCGACATTAGTGTAATAAGACAATATACTCATCGCATAGACGCCGAGAAAAACGGGGCATAAATCCCATAAAATTTAGAAACTATGATTAAAAAACACTTACCGCTACACTTATTCCTGAAGAATACATTTATTAAAACAGAAAACAGGGATAAAATGCAGGGAGCGAAAGTTACCTACAATTTGAAGAGGAACCAAATTGCAGGAAACCAAATTGCAGTTATAAAAGGGAGCAATTGCTGGGAAGGGAGTGAGGCATGTTACTTAATCTCTGAATTGTGCAATCAGTTAAGGAAACAAAAAGAACTTGGGAAAGTGAATTAAAGTTCAGAGACAAAATATAAGAACTTTATATTGAAATCTGAATGAAAGACGGTCGAAACGTTCGTTTTATTAGTGGTTTCAGTCTCTAAAGAATGCGGATTAAAGGATGTTTCGAGATTGACGCTGATCATGGAAGCCTTCGTATTCAAATACTTTAAGGTATGCCGACGATATTGTTATTCTGTATGAGACGACAAAAGACTTAGAACGTTAGCTGTACGGAACGCATAGCATCTTGAAAAGAGACTGTCAAATGAGCGTCGACAAAAGTAAAAAAAATGAAAACTGAGTGCAGTCGAATTAAAGAGAAGTATTTCTCAGTAAGAGAAATTAGTTAACATAGAATACAAATTTAACTGTCGGGAATTTTTTCTGAAAGTATTTTGTTTAGAATATAGAATCGAACAGAAGTGAAACTTTAACACTCAGAAGTACAAACACGAAACGAATAAAAACATTTGAAATATGGTGCCACAGACGGATACTGATGATTACATGGGTAGATAGGATAATTAAGGAAGAGGTTCAGAATCCAACTGAGGAAAAAAGAATTTTTTTGGTACATGAATGGTACAGCTGATGGGACACATCCTGAGGTGTCAACGAATTGTCAATTAAGTTGTGGAGGAAGTGTGGAGGACAAAAAATTTTACTACGTTAATAGCAGGTACAAGCGAACTTGGGTTGCAGTACTAGCTATGTGAAGAGGAAGGGATCGCAAGGGCTAGACAAGCGTACGCAACTGCAACAAACTAGTCACCGGACTGAAGGCGACAATAACGTTGTCCAAATACAAATACGAGAATATAGTAATAAACATTTAGAAGCTATACAATGCTGTATTCACAACGCAGCTGAATTGCAGATCACTGGAAGAGGAAATCAGTGGTATTTTTACCAGAGGTGTACACATTCCTCTTTTAACCCATGCTTGATTGTTAGCGAGGCAGACAAGCTGTCGCAGGTTACCAGCCGAACGGGCTGGTTGCTTTACTTTCATTCAAGCCAAGCTACGCTCAACCCAAGCAGCGTAAAGGAATCATGCTTACCGGCCTGTCTTATCGCAGTGCTACGCTACGTAGCAGTATACTCTGCATGCCTTCATTGTAATGTTATGAGTGGGGTTACGAAGTTTTTTACCTGAGCGTCGCAAGACAAGGCCCACTGTAATATACTGTATATTCATTCTGCGTCACTACAGGTCAGAAACTTACGGATTTTACTTGCCCTTTTTTTAGTTTTCGGTCTATTTCGGTTTTTTTTATTTCGATGTGGATGCTTTTCCCTGCAACTTCACTGTCTTTTTATTACTACTGGCTATTCTATATTCGAAACATCATCAGCTCACCTATAATGCATGTTTTCTGCAGCAAGCAAAACCATCTCTGAAAGTCGACATACTTTGAACTTAAGAACCTGAAGATGTTTGTTCTATTGCTACACCAACTAAAGTAAAGTTTTGAAAGTCTAGTTTCTGTAACGTCAGTGTATTTCAGCCAAATATGTACCTAGTTATACCAATTTTAATTACTTTTTCCGGGACGTGTATTGCGAGTGGCCAAATAGTTCATTCAAAAGTCCCCAAACGCAAATTAGGAAACACAAAGTTCGTTTTCTTGTTATTTAATTCAAAAAGTACATTCTGAAAGAAGAAGCTTTTCCTTCATACCAAGCTCTTTCGCATTACGTTGCATACCCCCAGACTGTGGTTTTCAGTATCCACTAAGTCATGTTTCTTTTCCTATTTTAATTAATGTTTGGCCTAAATTTAGAAAGTCTATATACCGCCAAATGCCCTCAAGTCGCACATTTCCACACAATATCAGCCACTAAGTCCTTGTCCTCTTCCACAATATTTATGGAGTGAAGAAATTGATGGTCAAATTTACAATCATGTCATAACATACTCGAGGTTCCCGAATGAGTGTTTTGAACTTCTTAGACAATTTCCATTGCGAAACACCTACCTACTTATTTGGAACTTATTACACATACACAAAAACTATTACATTTTGGACTTGGGCTCTGTTTCATGATTGTTACAATTATGTCTCCAGTTCTTAATTTCTCCTCAGTCCCTTTTGAGTGTGGTTTGTTCAATTTGCTGCTCCCACCGTTAAGATAGCTGAGTTGCAGTCAAACTACCTACGCAAAAAAATGGTTCAAATGGCTCTGAGCACTATGGGACTTGACATCTGAGGTCATCAGTCCCCTAGAATTTAGAACTGCTTTAAACCTAACTAACCTAAGGACATCACACACATCCATGCCCGAGGCAGGATTCGAACCTGAGACCGTAGCGATCGCGCGGTTCCAGACTGTAGCGCCTAGAACCGCTCGGCCACCCCGTCTGGCACCTACGCAAACATATACCTTGTCATTATGTAGTCACGTTGGATTGATAGTGCAAACTGTTGTCAGTTACAGCAGGCTGAAACAGTCCCGTGAAGCATGCCAGGCTTGCGGAAACCCAAGATGTCCTACTTTAACCACTGCGCTTCAGTACACACGGACTTCTACGTCTACGTTACGTCAGGTTGAGATGTTTTAATGGTTGCTGCGGAGATAGAGGCAGGCAGGCTGGAAGAAGGATTTGTACATCTCTGACATTTGCTAAAGTATTCGTGCCAGCAAACACATTCCATATTCATACACATATTGTTAAAATGCAATAGAAACAGTTATCACAGCACTTGTAACGTTCATACGTCAATCAGCCACTGTTGTGTAATGTGGCAGCAGAAATCGAAGATGCAAAGTTTAAATAGAACCATTTTCGCTAACTAACGCATTTACCGCAGAAGAAACGAAACTGGTTTGCAACTTCAAATTTTTTCATGCAGTGAGAGGTACTCAAACTCTGAAGCTGCAAGCATGTTCTTTGTTGGCGCCTTCCTTTTCTCATAAATAGGTATACTTCCATGCTCATCTGTAGTATGTAAACGAATTTAATACAAGCTAATCCATCCTCCAAAGGTCAATGAGAGAAGCTTTTCGCAGCCTCGCTATGCCGATTGAGTTCGTTAGACATGTCGTTACTCCATGGTAGTTGGTGTTTGCCAGTAGTAATTATATGCATTCAATCAGTTTAAATAGTAGTTGACATAATCCAACTATGCGTTTTGAGAGACAATGTTCTCAGGTTCTTGACATTCAATTTTTGAAGTTCCCTACATCAAACAGAATAAAACAAAAAACACATTGGATTATGGGTCCTTGTCTTACGTAAATTCGTCCACTTCACACATCACAACCGCGCAGGAAACCGTGTTCTCTTTTTCAGCTGGCGGTAACAAGAGTCCCCTCTTCATGATTCTCCATACAACTGAGGGCAGTTATGAGCTTGAGCGCTACCTATTGATTATTAACGCTAGTTCCCACTAGTAATGTAGAATGCTAAACTCACCACTCCCGTGGATATACTTAGGCGGTACTCGTTTGTTGTCCTAAGTGCAAGTCCATGACTTCATATATATGCTTGAGCCGATCTTTTATGTTTTATAAATGAGAAACAAACACTTCGAATAATCTTCGTTTATTATTGTTCTGCACCTACACAGTAACAGATCGATGCACTGAATGACAAGTGTACTTTGTTGCCTCAATCCGTTAGTGTTGCCACATTCACCATGTTGATGACGTTGAACAGAAAACTCATATGTCAAAAATTTAGTTTTATGAGACAGTGGAAAAACATTGTTATTACATCGATATCAAACAAATGAAAAATTATCATTATAATACATTTGGTTAATAAAATATAAAATGAAAAAGATGGGAAAGTGAATCTCAAGCCATACATTAAATAAAAATAGCCATACGATGTCCCTATATGAACAAACTTGCATACAAGTTTGCAGTTCGACACCATCGATATACAAAAACAGTGCAGCGCCATCCTGTTAAAAAACGCGCATCTGTCATCTGATCACAACTACTTCTCAAGGAAGTGCTAGTGTCAGCAGAGGCTGTAGCTTTTGTTTTAGGGCCTAGAGACGTAATGGCCAAGGCATCAGTACGTTCTGAGTCAGAATTACATGTCTAATAATTAAAATTAATTACTATGAAAAATTTAATCGACATTGATGACTAATAATACAAATAATTATGGGCATCAAAATTACACTGGGGATGCCTAATAAATTTCTGGTCCTGGTTGCACGCAAATTATATTTACAATGTGTTTATCGAATCCAGTTAAAAGGGGTGGAAAAGCTTAAAAACATACAAAACAACAAACTGTCAAAAACTGCCAAAATAAAAGTCTAACATAAATTTATGGTAAAGCACAGCAAACGATTGTGTTTGATCAGAGTATTATCAACTTTATCACTATACCTTTATCAATGTTTCAGTTAATTAATAATAAATAAAACATTGGTTTTTAACTGAAACTAGTTGTCAGAAGTGAGATATTTTGACCTAATGCTTCTATTGAAATACATCAATTGCTTCAAAACTCGCTAGTAAATAAACAAGTTTCAAACGTAAAGTGAGTAGTGTTCTCATATCAAGTGTTTCAGGATTATTTGATGTAAGCCATCCCCTACAAAACCTCTCGTGTCTCTCTGAATAAAAGGTGGCTCTGACTTCCAATACATGTTAGTAATGGTGGTGATAATTCTGAAAGAGAAACGAAGAAAGAGGAAAGAAAAATATTCTAATGACACAGATGGAGCTGATAAAGTAATCAAGTCAAAGGATAAATCTGAAATGAGACGAATAGTTTCAAGCAGTTTATGCAGTGGCCGAAAGTGTGTTTTATCTTACATCAGAACCAACTTTTAGTATGTTCATTAGGTATAAAACTGAACATATATTTGTGAATAATAACTAACGTAAAAAAATGAAATCACAATAATACGAAAATGACATATTGATACAATACTGCTTTCAAAGAAAATTGTTCTTTATGTACAGATATTTGCGAATAATAACTAACATACATATATATAAAATTTGCTACACTGTCTTGCTGCTCTCCAATGGCACGTGGTCAGTCTATGTAGTGGGTTTTCACATCACACAGTCTTAGAATGTGTCCTTATAATCTACAAAATCGAATGCATGTCTTAAAATCGTGGCAGGTTGTGAGCTAACATTAATGTCAGCATGTAAGGTGGTGACATTGAACAGAATGACTGGAGTATAAAGCAAAAAGAAAGGAATGTTTCAATTTAAACATTGGTATCCTGAATCGGGAGGGTAGATTAGAAAATTTAAGAAGGGACTAGTGGCAGGAGGAACAGGACTTCTGGTCAGGTGAGTGAAGGGTTATAAATACGAAATCAAATGCAGGTAACGCAGGAGCAGGCTAATAAGAAAACAGGTATGCTGGTAAGTTACTATGAGCAGCATAGCGAACACATTACCATAGCCAAGATAGACACAAAGCAAACACTTACCACAACAGTAAAAGTTTATATGCCAACTATCTCTGCAGATGATGAAGAGATTGAAAGAATGTATGATGAGATAAAAGAAATTATTCATATATTTAAGCAAGAGGAAAACGTAACTGAGATGGATGACTGGAATTCGGTAGCAAAAAGAGAAGGAAAAATAGTAGGAGAATATCTAGATCAATCTTGCACAAAGCATAATTTATTCAATCGCTAACACTTGGTTCGAGAATTATGAAAGAAGGAAAAGACTTGGAGACATTGGAAGTTTTCAGACTGATTAAATAATGGTAAGACAGAGGTTTTGGAGCCGGACTTGAAACTGTAAGACATTCATTTACATGAAATAGAGAATGGGGAAAGGAAGGGAAGGGATGGGTGGGAATTTGTGACTTCCAGCACCACAGGGCATTGTGGTAATGCAATGGTGAAAGTTGAAAATTTGTGCCAGACCTGGGATCGGATCCGTATTTACCGCTTCTCAACAGCAGTTGCCTTAACCACGGTTTTATGGGCAAGTGCTCTACAGTATTATCCCTTCTTTGTTGAATTATTTCTACTAAAATTATACATTAATTCAGTATACAATATAGCTATCCATTCCATCATCTTCGTGAGGAAGGTGTGGTTTACCCGATCGAATGCCTGATCAAAGTCGACAGAAATCATGGCTGCATGCAATCTACCGACTGTCGCAATGGGAATGAAGTCTCTACAATCACATAAAGTCAGTTGTATATTAGTATCTCCTCCCAAGGATATTTGTGCAGGCGACAGGAACTGGTACAGGACCTGTCTGAGAGGCATAGCGAGGAGGCAAGTAAAAATCTTAAAATCTGAATTTAGTATAGTAACTGGCTGATAGCTGTCGGCTAGTTGCCCTCCAGAGGACAAGGGTACCGGAATCATTCGACCCACCTCACATTCCGGTGGTGGCTTCGGCACCGTAAGGGACAGTATCTTCTGGTACATTTCCCTCCATCGCAGCAGTATAAAGTCTTCAAAAGTCCTATAAAATTCTAACTCAGTCCGTCTGGTTCTGATGATCCACTGAGAGGTCGCTTGGCGAGCACATGACGGACGTCTTCAGTGGAGATGTTTGCTAGAAAAGAGGCCACTGCTTGTCAAGGGTACGATGGACCATCAATGGTATGTCTGTAAGTGTTGCAATATTAGGGTCTTCTTCTCGATAGAAGCGACAATAGTGAGCTTCGAAGGTTGTTGCGATGCCAGCCAGTGATACCAGCCTTCAGCCATCAGGTAAATGTGAAGAACGAATTACCACTTGTCGGCGTCTGAGATCTGCGATGACGTGATGAACTTAGCGCTTTTCTCCACTGCTGCTGTCCTGTTGGGGTCTTCAGTGCACTGCTGTGTTCTAGAGCTAAGCGGTAAATTATCCTGCCCATGATAGGGATGGGTACCTGCAAGTGCGCATGAGAGCTCTTTCTGGGAGTCATCTGGTGGGTATGTAGCGAATACATCCAGAAAGTATGACCCCGACTCTGCTGCCGATGCCATTCCCCTCTTCTTGCATCGTCTTGGTGGCCTCTGTTTATGAGGATGTGGTTCTGAGTCAGACTACGGAATTCAGGACTTAGGGCAGCTGTGGGCACAACTATGGGTTCGAGATCAATGTCACCTTCAAGTAGGCCCAATGTCTACATCTTCATTTGACGTGGGGATTTGTGGGCAAGGGGATGATCGCTCTTGTAGATGGAGGGCCTCCTCTCGTTCAGTCTCCGGAGGCTGTGAAAGATTTTGTGGAAGCTGCTGTGCAGGCGTTTGCAGGGAATCGGGTCTCAGTGCCACTGCATAGGTGAGTTGAAGGGATGTCATAGCCAGAAGGGGAGAAGTGTCATTGGTATGCAGCTGCATACTTCTGCATTGGAGGCATTCGTTTTGCACACGTCCTTCATTACTAGATCCAGAACAACTCTTTGGCTGCCCATCGCATATGACTATGACCCAGCAACCACCAATGAAGAGGGGGGGATGGGACAAGTTTCTTTAACGGGCTTTCACCTGCCATTCAAAACTGCATATGGACTGAAGTGTGCCCATTTCTTTGTTACATGCCCCTGTACAGTTCCACAAGGATGCAATGCCACCATTGCGTCTTCCGCCGATATTTTAAAAGGGAGTTCGGAGATAGGAACCACACATAATCCCAGGCAGGAATGTTCAGCAATTACTGGGTCGATGTGGCCGTTGAAATTCGAGAATTTGAGTCTGTCGTTCGTTTGTACTAAATTTTTTCACAAGTTTGATGTAAACCACGCTACTAACGACGGACAGGCATATTTTCATAGTGTTTCAAAGGGGGTATTCACTTTATCATGTAGAAATTGTTCGATGGTAAGGGCTTTTAGCCACGCTTATTCGTTCGAGAAGGTGAATTTCAGTGTGTTATGGTAGGATCTCAATGAAGCTTGTGAGGAGTATGGGATGCAAATAAACACAGCAAAAACAAAAAGTATGGTCATCAGTACAAGACGCAGACTGTCCCATATTAAAATAGAACAATTTACCATTAGCCAAGTAAGTGAATTTAAATATCTTGGAAGCACAATAACTGAAGACTTGAGATGTCACCAGGAGGTGAAAACTCGAATTGCCATAGCGAAGTAGGCATTCAACAGAAAGAGGAGACTCTTATGTGGCAAATTAGACAAAGGGCTATGGAAAAGTCTTGACAAATGTCTTGTCTGGAGCGTGGCACTATATGGGACAGAAACATGGACGCTGAGACGAGAGGATGAAAAAAGATTAGAAGCATCTGAGATGTGGATGTGGAGGAGAATGGAGAGGATAAGCTGGATGGAAAGAGTGAGTCATGAAAGAGTATTGGAAAGGGTTGGTGAGAGGAGATGTCTGTTGAAGGTTGCAAGAGAAAGGAAAAAGAACTGGTTGGGACATTCATTGAGAAGGGAGTACTTGCTAGCAGATGCTTTGGAAGGATTGTTTTGTGGGAGAAGACTGAGAGGAAGAAGGAGATATGAGATGATAGATGACATAAAGGGAAGAGGAGATTATGCAGACCTGAAGAGAATGGCAGAAGACCGGACAGTCTGGAGAATTACCATGTGAAAACATGCCTTTTGGCAGAACACTGATGATGATTATGGTAGGAGTTAATCATTGTATCATTGCTCATCACACGCGCAAATACCACTGCGAAAGTAAACAACTGAGAGGGACAAGCCGTGGTGAGGACGTAAGCAGCTCCGTCTGCACCGCATCGCTGCCAAAAGCAGACTGAACTGCTTTCGGGCATAGTCCCTGACAGACTCAAATCTCCAACTTACCACGTGCTGCGATGCTGTATCTCTCATCCACTAACCACCCACTCGCAAATTATTGATTCCCGTAGGAGTGCAGACAATACTAAAGCATCAACACTGAAATAAACATCAACAGGCCGTCGAAATCTTACAGAAATGTATATATTTGAGTGGTGTTTGTTTTGTCAATCACTCCCAGGGACAGATGTGAACTCTGACCATAATTTATTGTTTATGAACTGTAGATTTAAAATGAAGAACTTATAAAAAATGTAGGAATTAGGGAAATGGGTCCTGGATAAGCTAAGACAACCAGAGATTGTTGAGAGCTTCAAAGCGAACATAGACAATGATTCAGTGAAACAGGAGAAAGGAGTGAAGGAGAAGACGTATGGGTAGCTTTGAGAGATGAAATAGTGATTGCAGAAGAGGATGAAATAGGTAAAACGGCAAGGCCTAATAGAAATCCTTGAATTTCACAGGATTTATTGAACTTAATTGATGAAATCAGAAATCAAGAATGCAGCAAATACAGCAGGCCAAAGGGAATATAAACTTCTAACAAGTGAGACTGACATGAAATGCAAAATGCCTAAGCAGGAATGGATGAGGACAAATATTAGTCTATAGAAGCATGGGGGAAGATAGATGGCGCCTATAGGAAAATTAAAGAGGCCCTTGGAGAAAAAGGAACCAGCTGTATAAATATCCTGAGCTCAGATGGAAAACCAGTACTAAGCAAAGAAGGGAAGGCCGAAAGGTGAAAGGAATATATAGAACGGCTATACAATAGAGATGAACTTGATGACAATATTATAGAAATGGAAGAAGAAGTAGATGAAGATCAGATCGGAGATACAATCCTGTGACAAGAAGTTGGCAAGGCACTGAAAAACCTTAGTCGAGACGAGGCCCCTGGAGTTGATGACATTTTATCAGAACCACTTACAGCCTTGGGAGAGCTAGCCATGACTAAACTATTTCACTTGGTGTGCAAGAGATGAGACAGGGGAAATATCCCCAGACTTCAAGAAGAATGTGATATTCCAATTGGAAAGAAACCAGGTTTTGACAGATGTGAGCATCATTTAACTATCAGTTTAATAAGTCATGGTAACAAAATAGTGACACAAATTATTTACAGAAGAATGAAAAAAATGGTAGAAGCTAACTCCAGAGAATTTCAGTTCAGTATACGGAGAAATGGTGGAACGCACGAAGCAGTACTGAACCTAGGACTTATCTTAGAAGATAGGTTAAGGAAATGCAAACACGTTTATATCACTTGTAGATTTGGAGAGAGTTTTCGACAGTGTAGACTGGAATACACTATTTAGATTTCTGAAGGTAGTAGGAGTAAAATACAGGGAGCGAAATGCTATTTACAAAGGGTATAGAAACTACATGACATTAAAAGAGTTGAAGAGAATGAAACGGTTGGAGTGGTTAAGAAGGGAGTGAGACAGGTTTGTAGCCTATCCCAAGCGTTATTCAACCTGTGCACTGAGCACGCTGTAAAGGAAAGTAAGGAGTAATTTGGAAGTTCAGTGAGAAGAAGTAAAAACTTTGAGGTATTCATTTCAGTCCATCGTAATTCTAGTGCTGCTGCCGGTTAGACCGTTCACCTGCTTGGCATCCAGGCCAACATGGAGCTGCACCGTGCTCTACTTGCTGCTATATAACAGTTCAAAGGTTCCCACAGTTCCTTTTAATAATTCTGATTTTCATCCAGAGAGTTTTTGTGCATGTGGCTGGCTTTGGTAGCCGGAGCAGTGACCTTCATTTCATACTTTTACATAATCTGTTGCTGCCTAACCACGGCGAAACGCATTATCTTTAAATAAAGGTAAATTTGTTACCGTGACTTTTATTTTTAATATAAGCTTTGCGGTTTGTCGATGACATTGTAATTCTTCCAGAGATAGCAAAGGAATTGGAACTGCAGTCGAATCGAATGGACAGTGCCTTGAAACGAGGAGTTATGATGAACATCAACCAAAGTAAATTAAGGGTAATGAAACGTAATCGAATTAAATCAGCTGGTGTTGATATAATATACAGATTAGGAAATAAGACACTAAATGCAGTACATACATTTAGACAACATTGTCTATGGAGTGCAGCAATCTGGTCAAATATTCAGGTTAAAATCAACAGTCGAGATCGCAATAATATTTGTTTATTTAGCGGTTTCGGCTTATGTTAAAGCCATCTCCAGAATTTTGGCCCTGCAACGGTAAGAACATCAAAGTTACAGACGATACTACTAAATAGGGCGTTAAAATAAGATTGAGAAAATCCGTAGCAAAAATTACCAATGGTACTATTATATATGGCGTTAAAAGAAAATAGAGAACGGTTGTAGCGTTTACTTGTATGACGTGCTGGCGGCTGGCTCCTCGGTTTTCTCTTGATACCACGATCGTACGCTGTGACTGAAGGCTGTGGTGCCACGGATTAGATAGAGTGGATTACGTCATCACCAGCCAATGGCAAACCCTTCACACAAAAATCTGAAATGTTGCTGTATGAAATTTGCTTAGTAGGTTTTCGTAGATCATGTAGGAGTACATAAGTAGTTAAAACATTTTAAAGCATGAGGCAACTGGTCCATTATGTTGAAATAAAATAAACAAACGTACAAAACAACAGAAGAAGCAGAGTAATCTATTGACACGGGTGAAACACGAACACATCGTTCTTATTAATTTTTTGTCGATAAACGAATAAAGTAGAGAGTGCTAATTATATGCACATACATAAATTACATGAAGACATAATAACAGGTAAAATTACATTAAAAGATACAATCATTAAAATACACTCCTGGAAATGGAAAAAAGAACACATTGACACCGGTGTGTCAGAACCACCATACTTGCTCCGGACACTGCGAGAGGGCTGTACAAGCAATGATCACACGCACGGCACAGCGGACACACCAGGAACCGCGGTGTTGGTCGTCGATTGGCGCTAGCTGCGCAGCATTTGTGCACCGCCGCCGTCAGTGTCAGCAAGTTTGCCGTGGCATACGGAGCTCCATCGCAGTCTTTAACACTGGTAGCATGCCGCGACAGCGTGGACGTGAACCGTATGTGCAGTTGACGGACTTTGAGCGAGGGCGTATAGTGGGCATGCGGGAGGCCGGGTGGACGTACCGCCGAATTGCTCAACACGTGAGGCGTGAGGTCTCCACAGTACATCAATGTTGTCGCCAGTGGTCGGCGGAAGGTGCACGTGCCCGTTGACCTGGGACCGGACCGCAGCGACGCACGGATGCACGCCAAGACCGTAGGATCCTACGCAGTGCCGTAGGGGAACGCACCGCCACTTCCCAACAAATTAGGGACACTGTTGCTCCTGGGGTATCGGCGAGGACCATTCGCAACCGTCTCCATGAAGCTGGGCTACGGTCCCGCACACCGTTAGGCCGTCTTCCGCTCACGCCCCAACATCGTGCAGCCCGCCTCCAGTGGTGTCGCGACAGGCGTGAATGGAGGGACGAATGGAGACGTGTCGTCTTCAGCGATGAGAGTCGCTTCTGCCTTGGTGCCAATGATGGTCGTATGCGTGTTTGGCGCCGTGCAGGTGAGCGCCACAATCAGGACTGCATACGACCGAGGCACACAGGGCCAACACCCGGCATCATGGTGTGGGGAGCGATCTCCTACACTGGCCGTACACCTCTGGTGATCGTCGAGGGGACACTGAATAGTGCACGGTACATCCAAACCGTCATCGAACCCAACGTTCTACCATTCCTAGACCGGCAAGGGAACTTGCTGTTCCAACAGGACAATGCACGTCCGCATGTATCCCGTGCCACCCAACGTGCTCTAGAAGGTGTAAGTCAACTACCCTGGCCAGCAAGATCTCCGGATCTGTCCCCCATTGAGCATGTTTGGGACTGGATGAAGCGTCGTCTCACGCGGTCTGCACGTCCAGCACGAACGCTGGTCCAACTGAGGCGCCAGGTGGAAATGGCATGGCAAGCCGTTCCACAGGACTACATCCAGCATCTCTACGATCGTCTTCATGGGAGAATAGCAGCCTGCATTGCTGCGAAAGGTGGATATACACTGTACTAGTGCCGACATTGTGCATGCTCTGTTGCCTGTGTCTATGTGCCTGTGGTTCTGTCAGTGTGATCATGTGATATATCTGACCCCAGGAATGTGTCAATAAAGTTTCCCCTTCCTGGGACAATGAATTCACGGTGTTCTTATTTCAATTTCCAGGAGTGTATATACACCTCGTTGAAAATTTACTGGGATATTTACTAGGCAATAAAAATTCAAAACGACGCCGTTGTTTCGCCAACATGAAGGCTAAGATGGCTGTACTAAAAGGGACGCCTTTGTTTTTTAAGAACTTAATATTTTCCCAAAGAGATGGCCTAGGTATGGGGAACTCCATGGCTGGTACCATCGCTGACGTCTTTGTCAATCACATTGAAATTTTATTTTTTAGGGACAATCCACATATTTCTGAAAATGTCACCTACTATAAACGTTATGTGAATGATACTCTTCTTTTATTTAACGGCTCTGAGGGAAAAACTCAATGATCTCACTGATAAATTGAATAATATGCATCAAAACCATGTTTCTACTATTGAACATGAACAATAAAAAAACATTAATTATTTCGATTTAGTGATTTCCAATAGTGAATGGCAACATACTTCTGCCATATATAGAAAGCCTACAACGACTGATGCAATTATATAACCTAAGCCATGTCATCCAAACAAACACAAAAGGGCTTTTTTCTGTTCGGTGTTGAAGTGAATAAATAAGCTACCGCCCTCGTATGATCAAAAACAAAGAGAAATTTCTATTCTCAAACAAATTGCAGCAGCTAATGGTTAGGACTCTAAAATGGTTGACTTTCGATATCATAAGATACAGTTGCAACAAGCACAGCCATCTACAAAAAAGTATTTCTCTCAAATGGTCTAAGTGGGAACTGCGTCTTATAGGATAAACGGGTAGTTTAAAAACACTGACAACATTAGCTTTCTGTAACACAAACATATTTCCGGATAAACTAAAAAAAACGCTATCAGAAATTCAAACTATCGATTCTCAAAATCTGAGGTATATTATTTAACATGTAAGGGTTACCATAAGACATATATTGAACAGACTGGAGGGTACAGCCCGCAGAAAATCTGCATTTAGACAACATCTGACGAGTACTAACCATTCAGAATATGGCATAGAATACGATATGCGAATCTTACATACTGTCCAAAATGGCTTCCTATTATATACTTTGGAAGAATTTGAGTTTTGGCCCCCAAAGAAACGGCCCATCACTTCTCATTAACGAACGCTTAGAATTTCGAGATAAAGCATATTTTGAACTATTTCATAATATAATTTGAACCAAAAGATGCTGTTTTCCCTCCTTGAATTAACGGCTCTTGCCTTATCTAGGTTTTATGAAAATTAATAATTTTGACACTGTTTATTCACGTCTCACATGTATGTTAGCGTCACTTTGTTATGAACAAGCATTTTATCTCGTATAGTTTTCATTTTATAGTGCTCTTTGTGACAAGCTAACTTAATATGTACAGGAGGGTATCTATAGTTTTAACATTTTATATGTTAATTTCCTGTAAATTAATAGAATAACATTAATGTAGCCTAATGCTATTAAGACATATATAGCCTTTTATCATCAGATTACCAACAACACCATGTCATATATGTATTAACGCTTCTGGAAGCCCATGCAATGAAACATCCACACAGGGCTACCACTCTCACACTACAGCACCTTGACAGTAGCACCTACTGTAGTGGTTGATGTGCCAAGACATTTGGCCCCACTAATGGTGCGAAGGATACTAAGTAACTTTCCTACAGCCTTTATTTATGAGTCGTCGGCACAAACGTAACGTCTTTGAAGATATCCACCTGAATCGATATCTTGATCGTAGTCCGCGTCTCAGACGTACTTCTTTCGTTTCTCAGCTACCTTGTCAGCCGTTACATTACCCTGACAACGGCGTCCTTTTCAGTACACACTTCTATGATATCGTGAAGGCCATCTCAGCCTTCAAGTTGCCCAGACAACGGCGCCATTTTGAATTCGTACCGGAGGGCACTGCCTAGTAAATATCCTAGTGAATATACAACGACGTGTGTATATTTTAATGGTTGTATCTTTACTATAATTTTACTTGTTATTATGTCTTTATGTAATTTATGAATGTGCATATAATTACCACTCTCTACTTTTCGTCTATCGACAAGACATTAATAAGACACAGCAACACTCCTCTCATTTGATATAGAAAACACTTATTCCAACGTACCAGTACCAGAAACAATAGAAATTATAGATAAGAACCTGAAATCTTATAGTCAAAAACTCCCTGATTAACAGATAAGGAAATATACACACCAATAAAGCTCATAACAGAACAAAATTACTTCCAGTTGAATAATGAATTTTATTTACAAGAAGATGGATTACCAATGGGCTCCCCAGTTTCAGGAGCCTTAGCAAATATTTTTGTAAGCCACTTTGAACAGATCATTTTCACAAAAATAGTAGCAAAAGAATACAACATATTATATTGGTTCAGGTATATGGATGACATCCTTTGTTTAATAGATGAACCACAAACAAAAATTGAAAAACTTCATACTGACATCAACAAGATACATAAAAATACAAAATTCACAGTTGAAAGAGAACAGAACAACCAAATTAACTTTCTGGATATGACACTCAAAAAACAAAACAATAAGGATATGTTTGAAATTTACCATAAACCCACAGCAACGGACATCATCATTCCCCAATCCTCCTACCACCCACATGCACAAAAGCAAGCAGCACTTCGACACATGTTCCATAGACTCAGCACAGTACCATTCGCCAAAGAAAGCTACCAAAAAGAACTGGACATAATAATGCAGGTAGCTCAAATAATGGTTACAATAATAACACAGTCACAAAGCTAAACAACAAAATTAAAAGTAAAATAAAAGCAGAAAAACTCCAACACACAGACAACAACACCACAGAACCAGACACAAAAACGCAGTCGCATGACAATTACACAGGCTAATCAGACAAATATGAAAGAAAACATAAGATGGTACACAATGACATACAGACACAAACTCACCCAAAAAATCACCAACATTTTCAAAAGACAGAGAATAAACGTAGCATACACAACAGATAAAAACTTGTAAAGGCACATACATAGGGCAAACAGGAAGAATATTTGATGTCAGATACAAAGAACACATGAGAGCCTGGAAACATGGGACAAACCACTCCACATTTGCAGAACGCCTAAGAGAAAATGACCACAAAGCAACCATCAGAGAAGAAGACATGAAAATAATTAGAATCAACAATAAAATACACCTCCTAACCATACAAGAAAATTACCACACACAGAAAACCAAAGCAGAGGGGAAAATCCTGTTAAATGACCAAGTACACAAGCCAAGCAATTCAATATCTACACTAATGCATAAAATCATAGAATAACGTTCGCAAAAAGTATTAATATAATAATACTGTCCAATACAATAATAATAGAACCCAACATCTTTACACTCACTCATCCATGAACCCCTCCACAGAACATTGAAACGAAAAGTCAAATCAGCTGTCACCAAAGTTTTCAACCACTCGCTAACAGCTACTACACCCAGCGTACCCCCCCCCCCCCCCCAAAAAAAAAAGAGCTCGTCGGCTCTATCCCCCTCTATGTCTCACTCATACACACACACGGTATACACATCATAAATAGAAGTTACTCTCGAACATATACTTCGGTAGGTTGGCAACCAACAGAAACACGCAATGGAGTCGCAATATTTACGTTCGGAAAAGCAGTGTACGACGAAATAGTTGTATCGAGTGACAAAAGAATAGTCCACAACAAAAAGAGTGAAAAACATGGTGAATAGTGTGTGTGGAAGGCGAGAACACAAAGATGTGATTATATGGCAGTGATAACAGTGGTAGTGCGACCTCCAGACCATATGTGAGGAAACGCAGATCAGCAAATCATAAGTAATTACTTTTTTTTACAAAAAATCATGAAGTGAACTGCTTAATAATCTAAAACTAACAAAATTGTATCGTTATAGATCCCACTGATGATGCCTTAGAACAGAAAAAGGCGAAACGCGTATGGGATAAATAAAGTAACTAGCAACTGGAAAAGGCTGTTTTATTTGCAAAATAAGTATTTATTTGCTTGCTGTGTAGGATGGCCACACAAACAAACTTGTTAATAAGAACGATGTGTTCGTCTTTCACACCAGTGTCAATAGATTACTCTGCTTATTTTGTTGTTTTGCAAGTTTGTTCATTTTATTTTAACATAAATGACTACTTGCCTCATGCTTTATGATGTTTTCACTTATTATGCATCCTTACACGGCCTACGAAAACCTACCGTGCAAATTTCATACAGCAACGGATTTTCAGTTCTCGTGAAGCGTTTACCATTGGCTCGTGATGACGTAATCCATAGTCGGCGCCCGAATTGCACGGTATTTAACCCGTGCCCCACACCCATCAGTCACAGTGTACGACCGTGGTATCAAGAGAAAATCGGGGAGCCGCCAGCACCAGTCATAGGGGTAAACGCTACAACCGTTCTCTATTTTCTTTTAACGCCATATGTAATAGTACTGTATGAAATTTTTGCTGCAGCTTTTCTTTGTTTTATTTTAACGCCATATGTAGTAGTACTGTTTGTAGCTTTGGTGTTCCTAAACTTGCAGGGCCAAAAATTCTGAAGATGGCTTTAACATAAGCCGAAACCGGTAAATAAACGTATGTTACTACGATCTCGACTTTCGATTTTTACTTAACTAAATGTTGTAGATAACTTTTGCCATTTTGAGTAACAAAATAACCGACAGTGTGAAGTAAGAGGTCATAAAATGCAGTCTGGCTATAGCTCGAAAATAATTTCTCATAAGGAGGAAATTGTTCATATAAAATTTAAATTTAAGTGTTCAAAAAACCTGTTTTGAAGGCATTCGTCTGGGATGTAGCCTCGTAATGAACGGAACGTGGGCGACAAACAGTTCAGACAAGAAAAGAACAGAAGCTTTTGAAATGTGATTCTATAGAAGAATGTTGAAGATTAGAGGGGTAGATCGGAAACATAATGAGGTATTGAGTCGAGTTGCGAAAAAATGAAATTTATGACACAATTTTACTAAAATAATGGTGATTCCATGCCAAATCATCTAATTTCGTAACATTTTCCTCCGCGATCATAACGGATTTCGATAAAATTTTGTGTGTACATTGGCACGTGTTCCCAGTGAACACTGGTCAAGTTTAACGTTCCTTGAAGCAATACTGGCCGGGATATAGTCACTTCTTTGACTCTGCTACCTTGTGGAGGGCGAACGTTGCTGTTTACAACATAATGACATAGAAATTTCATTGTAAGTAACCTAAAACTACACACATCAAAAAAAAAGTTTTGCATCACCTCGGTTCCGAGAGTTCCGGAACTTGTTCAGAAAACTGGAATAGAGATCAACATAAGCATCATTCCCGCCCTTTTTACTGTTCATGAAAATCACGCATTGCATGTTGTACCACCATACAGCGAGACCATCAGAGTTGGTCGTCCAGATTCTGTAGACTGGTACCTCTAATACGCAGTAGCACGTCCTCTTGCATTTAAGCATGCCTATATCGTGGTGGCACAAGTCCATCAAGGCACTGTTGTTTCAGATAGTCTCACTGCTCAACGGCGATTCGGCGTAGATCCCTCAGAGTGGTTGGTGGGTCACGTCGTCCATAAACAGCCCTTTTCAATTCGATCCCAGGCCTGTTCGATAGGGTTCATGTCTGGAGAAAATGCTGGCTACTCTAGTCAAGCGATGTCGTTATCCTGAAGGGAGTCATTCACAAGATGTGCACGGGGGCGCGAACTGTCATCCATGAAGACGAATGCCTCGCCAATATGCTGCCGATATGGTTGCACTATCGGTCGGGGGACGGCATTCACGTATCGTGTACAGTCGTTACGGTGCCTTCCATGACCACCAGCGGCGCACGTCGGCCCCACAAAATTCCACGCCAAAACAGCAGGGAACCTCCACCTTGCTGCACTCGCTGGACAGCGTATTTAAGGTGTTCAGCCTAACCAGGTTCCATCCAAACACGCCTCCATGATTCTCTCGTTGAAGGCATATGCGACACTCATCGGTGAAGAGAACGTGATTCAATCCTGAGCGGTCCATTCGGCATGCTGTTGCGCCCATCGGCAACGCGCAGCATGGTGTCGTGGTTGCAACAAATTGACCTCGCCATGGACGTCGGGAGTGAAGTCGCGGATCATGCAACCTATTGCGCACAGTTTGAGTCGTACAGGACGTCCTGTGGCTACGCGAAAAGCATTATTCAACATGGTAGCGTAGCTGTCAGGGTTCCTCCGAGCCATAATCCGTAGGTAGCGGTCATCAACTGCAGTAATAGCCCTTGGGCGGCCTGAGCGAGGCACGTCATCGACAGTTCCTGTCTCTCTGTGTCTCCTCCATCTCCGAACAACATCGCTTTGCAGAATGAGTTTTGCACTCTGAAACTTTCTGTGAGATTAATACTGTGTGCTGGACTGAGACTCGAACTTGGGACCTTTGCCTTTCGCGGGCAAGTGCTCTACCAACTGAGCTACCCAGTCACGACTCACGCCCCGTCCTCACAGCTTTACTTCTGCCAGTACCTCGACTCCTACCTTCCAAACTTTACAGAAGCTCTCCTGTGAATCCTGAAGAACTAGCACTCCTGAAAGAAAAGATATTGCGAAGACATGGCTGAGCCTGGGGGATGTTTCCAGAATGAGATTTTCACTATGCAGCGGATTGTGCGATGATATGAAACTTTCTGGCAGATTAAAACTGTGTGCCGGACTGAGACTCGAACTCGGGACCTTTGCTTTGGTTCACTCCGAGATGCCTGGACACTTCACTTGCTGAGAGCCCTTCCTGGCACAAAGTAACAATGCGGACGCGATGGAACCGCAGTATTGACCGTCTAGGCATGGTTGAACTACAGAGAACACGAGCCGTGTACCTCCTTCCTGGTGGAATGACTGGAACTGATCGGTTGTCGCACCCTTCCGTCTACAAGGCGCCGCTCATGCATAGTTTTTTACATCTTTGGGCGGGTTTAGTGACATCTCTCAATAGTCAAAGGGACTGAGTCTGTGATACAATTGCCACAGTCAAGGTCTGTCTTCAGGAGTTCTGGGAACCGGGGTGAGGCAAAACTTTTTTGATGTGTGTATAAGAAATCTATCTTTAATGTTTGTTTACTTTACGTTAAATAGTTATTGTGCAGGTAACAGTTCATTGTTCACGTAGTATTTTGCTGTAGGACACTGCCATCCCAAGAAACTTTCATCACAAAGGAAACAGAAAGGCAAAACGTAAACATCAACAAATACATGTCTAAACGTGTACAGCTGCCTGAAGATGAATCTCTCAGCTCGAAACCGGTAACGGATCTATTTGTGTGAATAAACAGTATTATCAACAGTAGTTGGTTGTTGTTTTCTTCTTTGTAAGTACCAACTTGGAGTTTGCACACAGCTACGACCACAAAATTTCAGATTTCGACAAAAAAATAATGGACTAATGTTGCCGTGCGCTTCAAAACGCCCACCTGCCTAGTTGAGAGATCAGCGCACTTCACTGCCATACGTGGGACGTGGGTTAGATTCCCAGCACTGCCAGGAATTTTTCCCTGGTGGGAGGACTGGAATGGTGTGCGCTAAGCCTTGTGATGACAACTGAGGAGCTACTGCCCTAAGTAGTAACGGTTGCAAGATCAAGAAACGTGACAACGACCGCGTAAATACTGCATCCAGGCTTCGGCAGAGGACGACACGGTGATCGGTCGGACCCGATCGGCACGTCCAAGACAAGAACTTACCTTTAATACAGTATGACAGGTAAATAAGGATAAGCCAGCACAACCCTGTGTCTCTCTATTCATAATATCTGTTGTTCCTTTGGATTCGTGAATGACCTCAAGAAATCCCAAGCACTCATTTTCAAACAATATCGGCTTGTTTAGGGCCTATTGTGTCTGCGCTACTGCCCGATCCCTTGTTGTCTACGTTTTCTCTCGTCGGTATTGTTCAACAAGTGACCGAATCTTTTTCTCTTGACAGTTACTTACGATGTGTGCAATTTTCTGTCGCTACACCTATCTTCCGTTTTATTTTTGTAATCTGAGTTTCTTATAAAGGCAGTCCACTTTTGTCCCTTCATTAAGTTGGTAATGTAGTAATCATGTATTGAGAGCACTTCCGCGAAACTTCTTGTACAGCCCACTCTGGTAACTGCGTCCTGCAAGTTTAGAAAATGGTCGGCATTGACGTACGTATGAGACAGCGTTCTGTGATCGCATTCCTTACTGCAAAAGGTGAAACGGCCAATCACAGCCATGAAAGTCAGACGTCAGCACCGTTAGACAATGGGCTTGTTTCTATAGAGAAGCCGAAGTCCAGTTCGCTGATACGACGCGGAGAGGCCGGACAGGGGTGCAGTGACTTCACACAACATGCAGTGTGTCGAACAAACCATCCGTGACGACTGCCACGGTCACAATAAATGAATTGTGTCGCCATTTGTCCACCAGTAAAGGCAGTTTGATGCCCATTATTGACAAACTGGACAATTCCAAGATTTCTGCACGCTGTGTACCGAAAACGTTGACCGACCGCAATGAAGAGGCAAGAAAAACAACTGTACTCAGTCTGTTTCTGTGCTTGAGAGAGGAGGGGGAGGTGCCTTTGGCGAAAACTGTAACTAGAGAAGAGACTTGGGTTCATTTATTTGTTCCTAGCCGTGGGAGCAGGGCCATAATCTTTATCACACACACACACACACACACAAAAATGGCTCTGAGCACTCTGGGACTTAAACATCTGAGGTCACCAGTCCCCTAGACCTTAGAACTACTTAAACCTAACTAACCTAAGGACATGGCACACATCCATGCCGGAGGCAGGATTCGAACCTGCGACCGTAGCGGTCGCGCGGTTCTATAGTGAAGTGCCTAGAACTGCTCGGTCACAGCGGCCGGCTGTTTATCACAAATGTTCATGTTACAAGGTGAAAAGTAACTATGTACAAAGATTGTCATTATATTAACTGTGAAAAGATAATCGTTGGAACTGTTGTCTTGTGTACTTGGAATTTACTGTACTTCCCTTGCAAATACACTCCTGGAAATGGAAAAAAGAACACATTGACACCGGTGTGTCAGACCCACCATACTTGCCCCGGACACTGCGAGAGGGCTGTACAAGCAATGATCACACGCACGGCACAGCGGACACACCAGGAACCGTGGTGTTGGCCGTCGAATGGCGCTAGCTGCGCAGCATTTGTACACCGCCGCCGTCAGTGTCAGCAAGTTTGCCGTGGCATACGGAGCTCCATCGCAGTCTTTAACACTGGTAGCATGCCGCGACAGCGTGGACGTGAACCGTATGTGCAGTTGACGGACTTTGAGCGAGGGCGTATAGTGGGCATGCGGGAGGCCGGGTGGACGTACCGCCGAATTGCTCAACACGCGGGGCGTGAGGTCTCCACAGTACATCGATGTTGTCGCCAGTGGTCGGCGGAAGGTGCACGTGCCCGTCGACCTGGGACCGGACCGCAGCGACGCACGGATGCACGCCAAGACCGTAGGATCCTACGCAGTGCCGTAGGGGACCGCACCGCCACTTCCCAGCAAATTAGGGACACTGTTGCTCCTGGGGTATCGGCGAGGACCATTCGCAACCGTCTCCATGAAGCTGGGCTACGGTCCCGCACACCGTTAGGCCGTCTTCCGCTCACGCCCCAACATCGTGCAGCCCGCCTCCAGTGGTGTCGCGACAGGCGTGAACGGTGGGACGAATGGAGACTTGTCTTCTTCAGCGATGAGAGTCGGTTCTGCCTTGGTGCCAATGATGGTCGTATGCGTGTTTGCCGCCGTGCAGGTGAGCGCCACAATCAGGACTGCATACGACCGAGGCACACAGGGCCAACACCCGGCATCATGGTGTGGGGAGCGATCTCCTACACTGACCGTACACCTCTGGTGATCGTCGGGGGGACACTGAATAGTGCACGGTACATCCAAACCGTCATCGAACCCATCGTTCTACCATTCCTAGACCGGAAGGGAACTTGCTGTTCCAACAGGACAATGCACGTCCGCATGTATCGCGTGCCACCCAACGTGCTCTAGAAGGTGTAAGTCAACTACCCTGGCCAGCAAGATCTCCGGATCTGTCCCCCATTGAGCATGTTTGGGACTGGATGAAGCGTCGTCTCACGCGGTCTGCACGTCCAGCACGAACGCTGGTCCAGCTGAGGCCCCAAGTGGAAATGGCATGGCAAGCCGCTCCACAGGACTACATCCAGCATCTCTACGATCGTCTCCATGGGAGAATAGCAGCCTGCATTCCCCTGCTAAAGGTGGATATACACTGTACTAGTGCCGAGATTGTGCATGCTCTGTTGCCTGTGTCTATGTGCCTGTGGTTCTGTCTATGTGATCATGTGATGTATCTGACCCCAGGATTGTATCAATAAAGTTTCGCCTTCCTGGGACAATGAATTCACGGTGTTCTTATTTCAATTTCCAGGAGTGTAAAAAACACATAACTTTCTGACTGGCCCTAGCACATTACATAAGCACTCCCCTGCCTCATATAATGGCGGCAGCTCGAAAATTTGCTGCCTTGTCCATTCCAATTTCTACTGTTTACGAAAGTATAACTTCAGACGAAATCGCAGCTCGAAGTATGAAGAAGTCGTGTACCGCCAATATGTGATAGCTGACTAGAAATATTTTTTCCTTCGATCTGTACCGACGTTACGATATATAGCTGTTCCTGCGTTTCGAAACACGTTTGCAATGCTTTACAAGCGACAGCCACCCAATAGTAACCAGAAATATTGCTTGAAATTTGTTGAAACTTGTGTGCCCGAGGCTTGACAGAGGTCGTCTTTTTGCGATTTGCCGCTTTTAATATTTAGTTCAACAGTACAAAACGGTAGCTTTTAAAACAACATAAAGGGTGCTGTACGAGATTCTAGTCTAGTTTCAGAGCTTAAATATGTGAACAATTCAGGCGTACTGTAAAGCTGCTTTTCTTCGTCACGAAGCAACGTTTTTATATGCACTTAAAGAATGAACCAAATTCGAGGGAATATACAATTACACCGGGTGGATCCGAACTCCGCCGACAAAATTTCGGAACTTGTTCAGGTATACTTTCTCAGTATCTTGAATAAGAGATGTGTGGTCTACACTATCTCTTCACACAGAAATAATTTAACTATGGTTTATTAGTTTAGTTACCCCACTTACCTACTTTCATGCAAAAATACCTTCACAACAGTGAAAACAACTTGTAATATGCAACTTCGGAAGGAACCGGTTTCTCCTAGGAGCCTACGTACAGATGTAAAATTGCTATGAAGTGGTTACCGTAACTGGGGAAACACTTCAGAAGTTGTTCCTTTCTGTCATTCCAGTCAGTGGACCCATACATATCGACCAACTTCTCATCTGTAAACCTATTCACACTGCTGTGTAACACTGTTAACGTACAGCTAACAATGTCGGAAAAAAGAAATCCGAACCGTACTGAACTGTACTGAATGTAAGTAAAGTGGACATTACTGTTGTCATAAGCAACTACTGTAAGTGGAACAAATTTGTTTCCAGGCAAGACGCACATCACCTGCTGTTAACATTTGCACTCTTTTCCAGACAAAGACACACAGACAAACTGGGGTAAGAAATCAAACGGACTGCAATTATTCGGTGCGCGCCACTTGAGTCGACTGATCCCTCGTTACAAAGTAGCAGAAAAGTCTCTTAATTAACGGCATATCTTAGGAAACCGTCGTGTCCATTGGTATCATGAATGCGAGACACCGTCTGGATCACTATGTTTTTTGTTGATTGTGACCAGTTTTGATATTCAGACATAGTGCTTCAAGTTGCAGTTTGTCAGTAATGGTACGAATCTAACACAAAAACTACGGAAAACAGCGTCTTGAAAATGTTCAAATGTGTGGGAATTACTATGGGACCGAACTGCTGAGGTCATCGGTCCCTAGACTTACACACTACTTAAACTAACTTATGCTTAGAACAACACACACACCGCTGCCTGAGGGAGGACTCGAACTTCTGGCGGGAGGAGCTGCGCAATCCGTGGCATGGCGCCTCAACCGCGCGGCCACTCAGCTCGGCCAGCGTCTTAAATCTGAAGATGATCTCTAAGTTAAATCAAAAATGACCATAATAAAAACATAGTGATCTTGACGGTGTTTCTCATTTACTACACACAGAAAATATACCTGAACGTCTAGCAAAATTTTGTCGGTTAAGACTGAAAGATTGGTTTCAGTCTGGAAAAAAAAAAGAAGAAAACCGGACTCGTGCGAGTAGGACTAGCGCTATGAGGGTTCTGCATTAATTTAGTTATATATGTAGACTGTTCATGTGTAGGTTTTAATAAGAGAGTTTGCGAGAGTGAAAACGTGTGACATAAATGGCCCTAGCTTTCGACTGCATTGACTTCGAAGCTTGAACATCTTAAATCGCCAAGGCATCAATTTCAATTTAATATCTCTACCCGTTCCTGAGAGAAAGGAGTCTTAGGAGACAGACGAACAGACACAGGGTTAACAAATGGCAAAACATATTTTTTCATGTGACTTAAACTAACAAGTCTAGTATTTTTCCTTTACTGTTACAGTGAATTCTTGCATCTTGCCAAATTTCAAGATTCTAGGTCAACGGGAAGTAATCTACATGTTTGGATGTGTGAGTGCGAGCATCAAAATATGTGACATAAGTGGACGTATTTTTTGACTGCTCTGACTTATACTGGTGTCCAAAATTAAAGTAACAAACCGCTATTTCCCTTCTTATATGTAATTCACGATATAATCATGCAAAGTGTCAATAAATGTCCGTACAATCGTGCTCTGCACGGAAGGTGACATTCCGGTCAATGTAAAACCATGCCAACACTGACGTCAGGCCACCTATCAAAGAGGGTAGTGTGTGCTGGGTAGTCTCACATACACGATCGCTGTGTATACAGTCACTGACGGGCCATGTGGCACAAAGAAGACATGTACCACTCTCTGCGGTGGAGGCTTTAAGAAGAATGGAAGCAGGATAGCTTCATACTTATGTGGCTTGATGTGAATCGTTCTGTCGTTTCTCGGATGTGGCGACAATTTATAGAGACCTGGGAGCACAGCACTGTATAGTAGTGAAACACAGAGTGTGGGATAACCGTAACAGAAGAGAATCTAAGCATTCGATATGTCATGTTATTAGAAGAATTTGACTGGAATATGCTCTTTCAAATTCTAAAAATGGCAGGGGTAAAATACAGGGAGCGAAAGGCTATTTACAATTTGTACAGAAACCAGATGGCAGTTATAAGAGTCGAGGGACATGAAAGGGAAGCAGTGGTTGGAAAGGGAGTGAGAAAGGGTTGTAGCATCACCTCGATGCTATTCAATCTGTATATTGAGCAAGCAGTAAAGGAAACAAAAGAAAAATTCGGAGTAGGTATTAAAATCCATGGAGAAGAAATAAAAACTTTGAGGTTCGCCGATGACATTGTAATTCTATCAGAGACAGCAAAGGACTTAGAAGAGCAGTTGAACGGAATGGACAGTGTCTTGAAAGGAGGATATAAGATGAATATCAACAAAAGCAAAACGAGGGTAATGGAATGTAGTCGAATTAAGTCGGGTGATTCTGAGAGTATTAGATTAGAAAATGAGACACTTAAAGTAGTAAAGGAGTTTTGCTGTTTGGGGAGCAAAATAACTGATTATGGGGGAAATAGAGAAGATATAAAATGTAGACTAGCAATGGCAAGGAAAGCGTTTCTGAAGAAGAGAAATTTGTTAACATAGAGTATAGATTTAAGTGTCAGGAAGTCGTTTCTGAAAGTATTTGTATGGAGTGTAGCCATGTATGGAAGTGAAACATCGACGATATATAGTTTCGACAAGAAGAGAATAGAAGCTTTCGAAATGTGGTGCTACAGAAGAATGCTCAAGATTAGATGGGTAGATCACATAACTAATGATGAAGTATTGAATAGAATTAGGGAGAAGAGGAGTTTGTGGCACAGCTTGACAAAAAGACTGGAACGGTTAGTAAGACATGCTCTGAGGCATCAAGGGGTCATAAATTTACCATTGGAGGGCAGCGTGGAGGGTAAAAATCATAGAGGGAGACCAAGAGATGAATACACTAAACAGATTCAGAAGGATGTAGGCTGCAATAAGTACTGGGAGATGAAGAAGCTTGCACAGGACAAAATAGCATGGAGAGCTGCATCAAACCAGTCTCAGGACTGAAGACCACAACTACAACAACATAGGAGAATATTGAAAATCAGTGCCGGCCGGGGGTGGCCGAGCGGTTCTAGGCGCTACAGTCTGGAACGGCGCGACCGCTAGGGCCGCAGGTTCGAAACCTGCCTCGGGCATGGATGTGTATGATGTCTTTAGGTTATTTATGTTTAAGGTCTAAGTTCTAGGGGACTGCCTACCAAATAAAGAGAGCATTGGATTATTTTGTATGAGAGGGTGTAGAGGGTGATGCAAGCAGCCCTAAAATGCAAAGGGAATTTATAGTTATAGAGGATCAGTGTACATTTGACAATCAATTAGCAGTAATGATGAATATATTGACTGACTATGGCAGAAACTTTGGGGAAATGGAAGTAATGCTCGACAAGAAATTTCAAAAGATGAATTTAAGACTAAGTAATATAAAATCTCAATTAGTTGGGGAAATGGGGTCGAACAATCATATTGCGGAATTAAAATTATTTTAAAAGAAACCATTAATTATGTAGCAGCAAGGTCATTTAAAGACAGGATATCCTGTAGGGAAGAGTTTTCATACCAAACCCTTTAGCGAATAGAACGTGGTTTTTTGGCGTCGCGTTAAGATAATTTTCTACATGGAATGAGTGAGGTTGCTAACATTAAATTTGTGAAAGGCAGAAGAGACAGCTCAGACCTTGGTTACTGCCGGCCGGAGTGGCCGAGCGATTCTAGGCGCTACAGTCTGGAAACGCCACGGTCGCAGGTTCGAATCCTGCCTCGGGCATGGATGTGTGTGATGTCCTTATGTTATTTAGGTTTAAGTAGTTCTACGTTCTAGGGGACTGATGACCTCAGAAGTTAAGTCCCATGGAGCTCAGAGCCCATCGAACCATTTTTTTGAAAATCAGGTGGACTGATAAGGTAAGGGATGAGGAGGTTCTCAGAAGAATCGGCGAGGAAAGGCATATATGGAAAACACAGACAAGCAGAAGAGACAGGATGGTGGGGTATCTCTTGAAGCATCGGAGAATAATTTCCAGAATGATATTTTCACTCCGCAGCGGAGTGTGCGCTGATATGAAACTTCCTGGCAGATTAAAACTGTGTGACCGACCGAGACTCGAACTCGGGACCTTTGCCTTTCACGGGCAAGTGCTCTACCATCTGAAGGTAGGAGACGAGATACTGGCAGAAGTAAAGCTGTGAAGACCGGGTGTGAGTCGTGCTTCGGTAGCTCAGATGGTAGAGCACTTGCCCGCGAAAGACAAAGGTCCCGAGTTCGAGTCTCGGTCGGGCACACAGTTTTAATCTGCCAGGAAGTTTCATCGGGGAATAACTTCCATGGTACAAGAGGGAGCTGTAGAGAGTAAAAACTGTAGAAGAAGACGAGGATTGCAATACATTTAACAAATAATTAAGGATGCAAGTTGCAAGTGCTACTCAGAGATGAAGAGGTTGACGCTGGAGACGAATTCGTGGCAAGCCTCATCAAAAACGTCAGATGACTGGTGGTTCAAATGGCTCTGAGCACTATGGGACTTAACATCTTAGGTCATCAGTCCCCTAGAACTTAGAACTAGTTAAACCTAACTAACCTAAGGACATCACACACATCCATGCCCGAGGCAGGATTCGAACCTGCAACTGTAGCAGTCCCGTGGTTCCGGACTGTAGCGCCTAGAACCGCACGGCCACCGCGGCCGGCTCAGATGACTGGTGATTCAAAAAAGATATGGTAAATATGCTGATGTGATAAAACCTGACGTCTAGTCATCACTATTTACCATCCACCTACAGAAGTTCTGAATGTCCTGCCATTATCATTTCAGCTTAATGTAGCACGTGAGCATTTTACTTCTACGAACAGAAGCACACTGCTGAGAAAAAAAGACTAACAACGTTGCGTCCACTGCTATGTTCCAACTTCGATGTACACTGCCCTCAGCGCCTGCAATCTCCACGTACCGAAGATTGTTGGAGACAACAGCGCAATTGCGAAAGGGTAGCCAGCTGCAGATACAATGTAGTCTGCGAAGACATGCACTGGCACCCAGCGGGCTGGCGCTGTTCCTTTTTTTTATGGCGAATGTTTATGCTTCCGAACGCGTCGGTATGTGACAATTAGGGTTCATTGAGGTCGCCTGGGAGCAGTAACAAAGGGCAGCAGAGTTTGGGAAACCGCAAACGGCCGGCCACGCCTCTGATGCACGCCCGCAGGTTTTTGCCCTGCGCACCTGTTGGTTGGGACGTGTAGACCTCACTACAGGCAATGAGACTACTCGTCCCAACATGTGAGCGGGCCAACCGCTCCTGGCCCGTGTCGTTTTCAGGTGCACGCGAGCAAAACGAGCTGGAACGTAGTCGTCTTCTCAGAGGTAGCGCGCGCACACTCATGTACGTGCACGCACACACGAAAACATTCACACACTTTGAACAAAAGGCAAGATGTAGTGATACAGCATTTTGTGCTCTACAACTGGAGACTGGTAGTTTATACGATATGCGGTAAAATAAGCTACCCATATGCAGGGTGTTTCTCGAAGATAGGCAAATATTTTAACATGTTATTCTACAAGCAAAACTAAAGAAAAAATTACGGTGTATTGATAATTTTTACTTATGGACCGTCTGACAGCAACTGAATAAAACACAATTTTAGAGCCATACGCGTTTCGCCTTTATTTTCTGCAAGGCATAATCAGTGACCTGGACTATGTACATATGTTAGCTATTTAATTTACATTTTTATCACTGTGCCTATTGGAGATAAACAGTACTGATGGTTGGTATTTCTTATTAAGTAGTAATGTTTTGATCTGTACTTACAGGTCGCGTGGACAATTTCTTACATATTACGATCCTGGTGCATTTTTGGTGTTCTTCTTCTTATGAATGCCAATTTGCGTTTTTTTTTTTTCACATTCCACAGCACTATGAACTGAGCGCTTGCTTCAATGCAATGTTTTGGTATCTGTTGCCGACTGTCAAATGTTTTTGCCAAAGATCGAATGTTATTCCCAAACTTTCGAGTGTAATTATTGAAGTATCTGTGATCTGTTCGTGTATGCTTTTGTGTGTGTGTGTAGGTGTTGGTGTGATATAATTTTTTGTGCTGTGTGTGTGTGTAATTTGGTGTGGCACACTCTTTTCTGTGGGCTGTGTGTGTGTGTGTGTGTGTGTGTGTGTGTGTGTGTGTGTGTGTGTGTGTGTGTGTGTGTGTGTCTAGATGGTGTGGGGAGCAGTTTTTTTTGTTTCGTATTATCATTTCCTTTATTAAGTGTAGTAGGGAGCCTGTGCAATGTGTGTTTGTTCATTTATCACATGTTTGTTTTCTGCTACGGTTTTCTGGATGTGGAAGTTTTCTAGCGTTTGTTTATGATGTTTGTCATGGTTGCTTATTCTCATTATTTTCATTTCTTGTTCCATGTTTGTGGGATGATGGTTATGGTGTCAGACGGTCCATAAGTAAAAATTATCAATATACCGTAATATTACACGCAACTGAGGAAGACAGGACTAGGTCCGCAAATGTTTAGTTACTGAGTTACAAGTCGGCCTCAGTGGCCGAGCCATTCTAGGAGCTACAGTCTGGAACCGCGCGACCGCTACGGTCCCAGGTTCGAATCCTGCCTCGCGCGTGGATGTGTGGGATGTCCTTAGGTGAGTTAGGTGTAAGTAGTTCTAAGTTCTAGGGGACTGGTGACCTCAGACGCTAAGTCCCATAGTGCTCAGAGCCATTTGAACCATTTGAACTGAGTTACGGCTAATAAAAGATTTTGCCCAAAATTTAGCAACTTCGCTAATATGAAGCCATCGCAAAACTGTACGAGGTTAAAGTAAAGCACGATTTCCATTTATTTGCTTGTTATTGGTCTGGTGAATCTAATAACACATGCGCCAGACGTGTATCTGCAGTAGTTTACAAGAACATCCAGAGAAACAAAGACGTAATTTCGTAAAAATTTTAATTTACGAACTACTTGGCCCAATTTGTTTTTTAAATTCCAGACAACTGCACAAAGGTTTCAATAGAAGTTGTAGAGAATTTAATTGTGGAAAAATGATGGTAATAACCTTAACTGAAGCTGTATGAATGTGTCAGATAATCTGCTTTTATTAATACCATATCACACGTGAATTTGTGTTAAACCGAAAAAAACATTGCTCAGTGTTAAGGAAGTTGTATAGTGTACATACAATTTCACAATACATTCACAATAAATGTTCAAAAATGTCTCGACCGAGTTCAATCCCTTTAGTTGCACGTGTATGAACAGATTTTGTTGCTCGTTTCAGTTTCACAGGGTTGTGCTTAACTTCGTCTATTGCATTCATAATGCGAGCAGGTAATGCCTCACGTGTATTGACTTTGTCCTCATAAAATATGTCTTTCATCCATCCCCATACACAATAAACCATTAATGTTACATCGGGCGATCTGGGTGGCCACAGACGTGTGGCACCACGACCAATCCATTTCTGGGGAAAGTGTTCATTAAAGGGTGGTAGGATGTCAAACGGGCCGACTTGGAGCAGGAGAGGCACCACAGGACATTTTAATTTCCACTGTCTATAATTTTACAAATAAATTCATAAAACTTTGAAAGCATGATCAGGAAGGATTCAGGATCCATACTCATAGTAGTGGAACCTCAAAAATATAACAAAATACATTTTTTACATGTGAAATTTCATCATTTTTTCACGTACTACTGGCTGCATTTGTTGCTATAGGTACACTTTTCTTCCTAAGTAAGAGAGATTCTTCGATCTAATTCGCACAGCATACAAACTATAGTTACATGTGTATGAAACTCTAGAGTTTATTTAATTTATGAAAAAATGAATGAACTGTTACATTTTAAACTTCTTGTTTACAAAATACTCAAATTTTATAGGTATATATATTAATTTTTACCACAGTTTTTAATAGATTTGGAAAATTCTAGAGTTTCATACACCTGTAAGTACTGCTTGTATGCTGTGGAAAATTCATCGAAGAATCTCTCTTACTTAGGAAGAAAAGTGTACCTACAAAAACAAATGCAGCCAGTAGTAAGTGAAAAAAATGATGAAATTTCAAATGTAAAAAAGGTATTTTGCTACGTTTTTGAACGTCCACTGCTATGAGTGTGAGCCCTCAATCCTTCCTGGTCATGCTGACAAAGTTTTATGAATTTCTTTGTAAAAGTATAGACAGTAGAAATTAAAATGTCCTGTGGTGCCTCTCCTGCTCCAGGTCGGCCCGTTTGACGTCCTGCCCCCCTTAAGTAAACCAGACTATCTGACACATTCATAGTTTTAGTTAACGTTATTACCATCATTTTTCCACAATTCAATTCTCTACAACTTCTGTTGAAAACTTTGTGTAGCTGTCTGGGATTTTAAAAACAATTTGGACCAAGTAGTTCATAAATTAAAAATTGTACGAAATTACGTCTTTGCTTCTCTGGATGTTCTGGGAAAGTACTGCAGATATTTTATTAGATTCACCAGACCAATAACAAGAAAATAAATGGAAATCGTACTTTACTTTAACCTCGTGCAGTCTTGCTACGGCTTCATATTAGCGAAGTTGCTAAATTTCAGGCAAAATCTTTTATTAGCCGTAACTCAGTAACTAAACATTTGCGGACCTATGTTTATATGAACTATTTTCTTTAGCTTAACTTGTAGAATAACATATTAAAATATTTGCAAATCTTCGAGAAGCACCCTGTATGTAAAAGGTAGTGTCCTGACTGACTGGCTCACCATCGCCCAGCCGAAACCGCTAAGGAAGGAAACTTGAAATTTGGAGTGGGTGTTGTTCCTCTATTGCAGGCGCCGTTTACGAAAGAATTTTTCGAAATTCCACCTCTAAGCGGAAGAAATAGGGGATGAAAGCTTTCTGAAAATATATTGCTATTAAGGCAACTCTGAAGCTAGAACTACGAAAATTGATACTTGGTTTCTCAGCCAGAAATTAAAGAAATACGTATTTCAAAATTTTCCCACATTCGTGCTGGAGAAGTGGTAGTATTGGTTAAAATTGATAGCCACCACTTGTGGGCCATAGCCATTAATATTCCCGCACTGATCCAGAAGAAGGAGCATTGTTGGTTAAGCTCCTGTGGATATTATTCGTGGCTCATCGTCATTGGGTAGAAAGGCACTATTCCGCACTTACGCTGGAGAAGGGTTATTGGTTGAAATGCCTCCTACTGCTATTGGTTGGCCGTCATCATTGGCTAGATTCTAAACGGGCAGAGCATGAGAGGGGAATGTTGACGACAACTAGGAACCAGAGTTGAATTTTTTAAAGAGGACAATGAAGGCAAATGGCTATGAAAGTTATTCAATCGTTAGGACTGACCGCACAAGCAGAATTGTAAAGGAGATGGTATCCAGACACCTTTTTTTAATAAAAAAAGATAAAAGATCTTTTCCGACCAAAAACGGATGCACCTGATTGCCTCCACAAAGCACGCGTCTATCAAGTGACAAGTGGCTGCGGCAAGGTGTATGTAGGCGAAACGGGAAGAACCGTTAAGGAACGGGAGTATTACGTCGCCGGATTCAAATTCTACTTAGTCGAAGTGCTGCGGTGATTATGAAAGTACAATGAAAAAAAAACGAACATTGAAAAATGTACTGAATCTTGATAATGTAATAAGTTCTCGTTCTGGCCACAATCGAATTAACACGTGTTGTACTCCTTAGCATCTAATAAATCAGACTGAAGTGATTATAGAGATAAAAAGTAATAACATGTTTCCTGAATATTTAAGGAGAAATTAATTTTCAATTTTGTCTTGACAGAAGTTTAATCAACTGCTTCCTTGCATTCTACGAATTGTGTACACTGAAACCAGTGAGAAAAGTTAGAATTAATAGATTTGGTTTGAAACAGATCGCCGAGATCTGTTTCCAAAAGAGTAACTGGTGTCTTTTAAAGACAGTGAGCTATTAAATCACAGTAAATGCAAACTATTTTATTCTGACTGACTGAAAATAACCATCAAGTACATTAGGGTGGAAAATATCTGGTTTCATAATTGAGTGATATCACACAAATTAGTGATTCAGTGAATTTAGCAGAGCGCCATATTAAAATTAGCGTTGCTTGTCTACCTTCACTAAATAATGTTCAAAGCAATCAGATAAATTAATTTTCCGCCAAACTGAAAATTAAAGATTTGCTCACAAGCAGCACTTCAAATATTTCCGCTATTGCACTGTGCAGCTTCCACCATTAATCGCAAAGCGTTGCCTGACTGTGTCTGCTAGCTGCCAAGAAACACGAGACTCAAAAAACCTACGCCAACATTCCTAAATCTAGAAGTAACTTGAATCGAATATACTATAGATTGAAAGTGTAAATTGTGTATATTCCAGCGACGGTTATCTCTTTCCTATGGGTCGTAGTTTGGTCCCTTTTCTTTAGTGCCCTCAGTTAAGATATTTGTTCATGAAACACAAATTTACGAGAGTTAATTAAACATCAATTTTCATCCATTACAATTTAAAATGTTTATGATAATTAATTTATGTAAAAACAGTCTGTTCACATCTGAAGTTGCAGCAAACAGCAGTCTTCATCAGCGGACGCCATTTTTATATTTATTCCTTCCCTTTGGTGACCGTGAAGCTTAACACAAAAAATGACTTTTACTTTTTCTCATGAGTTCCTTAGGTTTGTTAGGTAGACATATCAAACCGGCTGCGCCGCAAAGCGAATTTGGATACAGTAAAACTTCATTGAATTATTATATAGCGCCACAAAACAATCGGGCCAAGTGCAAAGGATTTATTTTACTCACCTTTCTACTTGCTTCATAAAAATAACATAGAATCCTTTACTTACTTATAATAGCATCAAACTTCTTTCCAGTAGATCTCTGGTAAGTGTGACTCAGTTCTTTAACATCGCCTTGTGCCTTCACACCTCTTTTTTTCTTTGTGCATGGCAAATAACAATGAAGCGCAGCATACAGTAAATGTCTCTGGAGTGAGCATTCACATGCAGAACAGATTTTCTGTTCTCAACATACATTGCCGGCCTGGTCACGTGTTCTCGGGACCTCGTGTGTTTGCCCCGTATTTTTAGAATCTCGCTGGATCCCTAATACAGACGGATTCTTTTCGTACGTGTCGTGGATTTTTTATGTATGTTGCGCAGACATTTTAACAGTATCCGTTTGATACCGGGAATAGACCAGATACGTAACTTTTAAGGGCAAGTTATATTACATGCTGGATCTTTGCGATAGGTGTCACAGTTCAGATGCACTCGATTTTTTGTAGTTTTCGGTATGATATGGCACTTCATAGTATTACAGAACCTGACGTACATTTTTGCTGTGATAGTCTTCCAAAACGACTTGACAGTACGCTAGTACTTTTGCAAGTGTCCGAAAAACACCGAATTTGGCACATATTAGCGATTATATGCCTGCTAATTCGTCCTTTTCTTCTGCTATTTCTGCGTATTTATTTTCTCGTTTTTGCGACCTAAAGCACAATTTTTCTTACTGGTGACACATTGAAGTATTTATTTAAGGCATTTTACGTACTTGCTCCTAGTTTATTAAATAAATAGCAGACCGAGTAATCTATATACATGATCGACAAGTCACTAATAAATGATTCGAGGATAGTATTTGCTGAAACAACTAACCATTCCCTTTCCTGTTCCACAAGCAAATTTACGAGCGATTGTTTGTAAGCTTTTGTACGAGCCGTAATATTTATTATATAGTCATAAAATCGTAGAAAAATAGGTCTACAGAATCAAGCCTTAATTATAATGCGTCTCGAAATTTTTAAACATATACAGTGTCTCTTACTAATATGATAACTCTAATTAGAGCTACATGGTATGTACCCATGAAAAGTTACTATCCCTCCTTTCACATATTTTTCTTGGCATCTGTAGCAAAAAC
Source organism: Schistocerca gregaria (assembly GCF_023897955.1). Taxonomy (NCBI): domain Eukaryota; kingdom Metazoa; phylum Arthropoda; class Insecta; order Orthoptera; family Acrididae; genus Schistocerca; species Schistocerca gregaria. Next base: position 919,496,191 of record NC_064921.1, read on the forward strand.
AGTAATTCACCATCGCTATTACACTATAAACAAACGGTGAAACACAACAAAAACTCTTGATATTATAAACTTCAAACGCTGCAGAAAGCACACACGCACAGCGAAGTCCCGATATTTACTCTATGAAGCTCAGCAGATATATAATTGCTTAAGCTAGCTTCGGTAGCACAATAGTCAAGATGAAGTACTATAAGCTTTACAATAAATGACAAAACTAAATGGATCATTTTATGTCACAGCAGGGTTAGATGTAATGTTACACATCTTCAAGTAATGGATTCATGCACTTCATGAAGTGTTATTGCTTGAGAATTGCGAAATAGATGAAATCACGATCGTAAACAAATGTATATTGTCACAGCCCGGATAGAATATCTTGAGATTTCTACAACGAAACTAACAAAAACTTAAGAGTAGGCCTGTGTAGGGTAATCTTATACTTAAATCATAGGTAGGAAAGTATGAGAGATCAAAAGTTTTCCTCTGTGGCTGTACGATCAAAATGTGTTTGTACAGGAGGAAAAGTAAAATGCATTTGATGTTCTAACAACCCTACCACAACAAAGGTCAGAATTTAATAATGATTGTGGTGTTGCTTACGCTGCTAAATGCTGCATTTTCGGGCGACAACAGTAATATTATGTGGCAGGTGTCATTAGAGCACAGTTAATAAAGTCATTTCATGTAATAATCAAAAAACTAGGCACTCATCTTTTTGTGTTTCCCACGCTGGTCTCGTCGTAAAATCATGGCTCAATCGTTGAAAATCTAGGTGGTTATGATTACAAGCTCGGATGCAAAGAGGCCTAGGTTTTATTCTGCTGTATTCAAAAGTTTTGTAGATGCGCTTCACAAACCATTCTTGAAGACTACACTTTTACTGGACAATGGTGATGTAAAAAAATAATCAGCACTCCGAATTTATGTTACACTTCCTTTTGATTGCTTTTATTGCAATATCGCGTAAACACAAAACATCACTTCACTATACAAAACCAACTTGAAAACATCTCTCTCACAGTCGCTGTTAAAGTTCACATTTTATAAGCGGACTACGTTATGCGTCTTCCCAACATGACGTCCAACACCTGACTTTCTCAAGGTCCGACTCTCTAACAACTCCACAACTAAGTAACTATGGCTTACGCGCCCAAAAATCAGAGTTACAAGTACGACAAAGATCATATTGACAAAAGAAAGAATACACATAAAAATAATATCATTGCAATATAAACATATCGATGTATCACAAATGAAATCAAATCTGAATGTTGTCTCAGAAATATGTCAACTACTTTGCAGAAACACAGTAGAATATAGCTGGTATCGAGAGGTTCAGGTGAGGTGCAGTAATGGTTGCGTAATTCAAGTACCACTACAAAGTGCAGTAAAAATAACATTTACCGACAGTTCAGACTAATCATGTTGCGATTTTTCAGCAGGTTGTGTTTGCAAGAAAACTTTTGTATATTCTGCAACGGGAAAAAATATACAACGCATAGCTTCAGGCATCTATCTTACCTTTCCATTGGATATGAAGATGCTGTTGTTAGAAATTTAAGGAACTCATCCCCTCTAACACAAAACATCGTGCAACATAAAATGCTGTTTTATGCATGCTGAGATTCTTTTATTGTTTTGTGGAGCGAAGAATGAGGGGTTGAAAATGTGACAAAGTTATGAACGGTATCTAAAGTACTCTCGAAACAGTGAAGGAAAAGAGCGTATAGAGTAACGCAGAGATGAAGACATCTGCTTCGAATAGACTAGCATGCGGATCTACATCAAACCAGTTTTTGGACTGAGGACCACAACACCAGTGCAGGTAAAAAGGGAAAAACTGAATATGTGGGCATGTACTCCCTAAAAGGAAGAACATCTCTAACTTTGTGGGTGAATCTTCATAATAATTACATGAAACCTGCCTCGCTACGAAAGTAGTTGCAAAGTATTCATAAACATTTTAATTACTTATCAAGATGTATAATTAAAAATTAAAAACAGAAGTTTGCTAGGCTCCATAAACATAAACTGAAAACACTAGTTTCTGAATAAAAAGGCTGGATACAGGTAACATATGAATGATTTTAGGCTGCATCCACCAGTGTGGGCAACTGAATAAATGCAGTTTGCATTTGATCTTCATTGGCAGAATGTGTTGTTGTTCATATGTGTCTTTACTGTTCTGCTGGTAAAGCTATTTTCTGCTTGTACCACAAAGAATTTTTGGCAATACAGCACACATAATTGTACACGCAATCATGCCAGACAAACAACCATTAAAAGGGTATCTTGTCTACGGAATAAATAACCATAGATTTGTTACGATGGAACTTAGCTTCTGTTTATGATAAACTAGATTTCGTTGCAGAGTTTTTAAAACTATTATGAATCATCTGTGACGCAAATTCGAACAGTTTCGAAACGATTCAACTTTTAATCCTAAAAATTCAAAATCAAAGCGAAATGTTATGCTTAGACAATAGGTTGGATTAGTGTTTATGTACTTCACTTGTTACGTCATTCGCACATCATGTTGTGTAACTCTTACCAGGTAGTTGAACCTTCAGGGATATGGAACGAGCCAATCTAGAAACTGGCACGAAAACGTAACTATTAACATTGTGTAGAGTATTTCAAACAATTAGAACGTCATAAATAAAATAATTCAGACAGTTCGCAAATAAGATAACAGAGATAAGCAGTTGTCAGTAATGATTTCTGACGAATATTTATGTAAATAAAAATAGATTGCCGCATGTATGAAAATCATCACGTGAGTGTGTGTGTTCTTAATTTTGGATAGTAATGGTATTTTTTGTGTAAAAAGAAAATAAAAAAAATGCGTTCAGTTTGATAGTTCTGCTGTCACATGTTTTCATAACAAAAAAATCAGGTTGACACTTACGGTGTATATGTAACATAAAAATTCATATGTAATATAGAAAGGAAAAACGTTGTTACCGAAAATCTCGAAAACAACTTGACGGATCTTCTACAAATATTTAAACGATACTCTAATGAACATTGAAACGGAAATGTACACAGCAAGCACAGATAGTTGGGGGGGGGGGGGAGGGGGAGGAGATGTACAGAGATACCGAACATACAGACGAAAATGGACATAGAGTGGGGGCGGGAGGAGATGAACAGAGAGAAGGGAGTGGAGGTTATGCAGAAAGAGATGGGAGAGGAGGTGTTCGGAGAGATGAAGGGGTACGTAAGAAGATGGGCAGAGAGAGGGGGGAGGGGCAAGGAATTTAAGATGTATATGCAATTCCCATACATACTTAGCAGTTGCGAAGCATTCCTGATTACGCTAGTTAAAAGATAAAATGCGCTAAAACTCGTTTTTGTTCACGAATAAACTGATTTCCGAATTGTTAGGCAGTGTGTAGAAAATATTTTTGGTTAACTATCATTCGCGTGACACACTTCATTTGTACTTAGAGACACTAAGTGAGCATAATGCCTGAGTAGCAGGAAAGCAGCTCTTTCAAATGGAAAAGGACATGTTCCTGTGTCAGGTTGTTTCTGTATTTCAATCGAGGACATAATTTCATTCTTCGCTACTAGTTAGTTTCGCCTGCTTGGGCATTATCAAGTCACATCCAATTTTTATATGCAGAATAAAAAAGTGGAAACCCCCATGCTGATTTTATCGACATACCAGCATGCATTGTACATTAAAATTAGTTAGCACAACTCTTGAAATGTAAATGCCCATGTCGTGGTCAGCGTCTGAAAACAACGATAAGATTATTGCTACCAATAAGTGTAAAATTATAACAGTTCTACACAGTGCGATTGTAACGTTACATACATTTTCAGAGGTTTTGCAATAAATGTAGTAACTTCTCATGAGAATAAGAAGGCTTTACAGTACTCCGATCTGTATTATTGTTCAATGAGTTGCCAAAAAGATGTTTTTAACATTCTTTTAAATTTGTAAGAACTCCAAATTTATTGCCTTATCCCTGCAGGTAGCTTATGCAACCTCCTCCCCTTATCATACTTATTCAGAGCTTTACACCAACTTATACAATGGCGCTATGAACCTCAGACCACCATGGTCCGTATTGTAAGCTACAGTGATCCACATTGATAGTGTTCAGATGATATTGGCATTTTTTACTACTCGTGGCAACTGTACGAAATATTTTTTCACGATTAATGGACAACATAGCAATTATAGATGAAGACATATCGATTTGGTATTTCTTTTTCTTTTTTCGTATAGTGAAATACTGCAGTGGTTAAAATACTTGGCGCATTTTTCGTTGTAACGGGGTTCAAGCTCCCATCTGGTTATCAGTTCTTTCATTTTACAAATATCTTATCGCTCTAATATTGAACCTAAATTCGATCGAAGTCGTCGGTCTCTTTCCTGAGTAGAATTCCCATGGAATGCCATGTGCATCAGAAATCTACACTCCTAAACATACTTATATCCACGAGATCCTGGGCATTTGACGTCTAACAACTTTTACAGCTTCTCCCCTAGTTCTCTCTACTGTTGAAAACATTAAGTCTGACAATAAACATATTGAAGATGCTGTCAGTAAATGATTACTTAAGGTGTGTACGGTCCCTTTTTTGGGGGGGACAGTCATGATTCTTGTAGCTCGGTCCAAATTTTTTCAAAGGTTTTTTCCGGCACCTACTTTTCCCGGATTTAACAACTGCAAAAAGTTTATAGAAAATCATTTTTATTTGCCATCTGCCGCGTGTACTAAATTATAATTCGGGTATTTCAACCATCATCAGCTGGAAGACTGAACAAATGGGTTTACCACAATGGGTAAACTAAACTGTCCTCTATGAGAAATATGCATGTTTAAACCAATAGATGCTATGATTTTGTAAGTACCGTATGTAATGTTGATGTTGAGAGGCACAGCTGTTATATTTCCATTTTTTTCTCTGTGTGTATTACGTATGGCTTTTCTGTGTGTTCAGTCTTCCAGTTGATGATGGCTAAAGTAACGGAAGCCGGTCGAGAATAAATATAATACATACAGCTGATGGCAAATAAAAATACTTTTCTATAAATGTCTCACAGCTGTAGTTAGCAACTACAAAAATGCTTAATTATGAAACGATATTCATCAGAGACATTCTTCGGACTCAAACGGAAATGTGAGATGCAACACGTGTTCTTCTAGTTCCTCAATAAGTCACAGTGGACGTGGAGGTATAGAATCCATTCAAAAATGACGACCATAAAAGAGCAGTCTCTGCAGCAGAATCTAGCGTAACCTTAAAATCATTCTTTAAATCTGAGAAATTTTGTCGTTAGGAAGTGAGGTTACCTGCATATCATACAATCCAGCTTAATCATAGGTTGAGATATATGAATATATCTGTGTCAACAGTTCGTAACCAATAGAAAACTAAGTGAATGGATTACTAACCACACATTAATAACTCAAAGATGGATTCATATAATTTCCAATTTCAGCTTAAATCATGTCATGTTCTCAAATTTACTCTAGCTAGTGGAGTTTCTCTTCTGTTTTTCTGTCGCTAATGCTACTACTGAACCGGTATTTTCTCACACAAATAGTATATGGACCAGTGACAAACATAGCTTGCTGTAGAAACACTGAAAGTAATGTTGGTAATCAGAATGAATTATGATGAACCCATGAGCTGCATTTTTTCATATACTGTTGAAGAGTACAGAGATCACAGTGCCTATGAGTACAATTGGTCTGTTCGCACTCATCATCTTAGAACGTTCCTACAGAGTATAAATTAATATACCACTTGTAAATAATTAAAGCGATATTTGGAATTTATAAGATTTAATTCTGAGATTTTTATTTATTACTTATTTCTTTATTTGCAGTATTAGAATTAGCAATGTGTCCCGAATTTGGGTTTAGAAAATATTGCCACATTAACCCTCTGGTAATATTTTTATTATTTGTTCCACTGGCAACACGTGAAATACAGTATGGCGCAACAGGCTGCTATTAAATTCTAAAATGTAAACTTTCACCGCCAAAAATATCACAATTAATTAAATATTCCAGTCTATTACCCCGTTTCATCCCCATCTGCGGAAGAAGTTTTCGCCAAGACTTTTGCACGACCGTCCTAACACACTGTTTTTACCTCAACGGACGAAAAAGCATTCTTGACCAATTCAACGCCAAGCTGCTCTAGTTCTCAGATGTTCCTTGCTCTATCCTCCAACATTTTATGATGCCTCGCTCATGTTGTGGGTAGCGATTCGAATCCCTATGTAGGCAACGGTCTGTGTGCGCGAGTTTTCGGTGGCCTAAGCTACAACCTTCTTTCTTGTTTTTTTGGTTTTAACGTGGAATCCATTCGACCACGACATAACAGCTCGGAATACTTTATTAATCGTAGTTTACAATTTGTCTTACACATCGTATGGTGTGAAACAGTATAAAATTTATTGTGTTATTCGGTGTTAGAATACGCAATAGCGGCCGCAACACACGTATGTAGACATTAAAAAAGTCTCAGTCTTCTTCCTTTACATAAATATTAATAAAATTACAGTCGTAATTAAACAAAAGTTTGCAGGGTTATATGCCTCTTACATTCAGCTTAACTAATGTCGGACGAAGAAGCCACATAGTTTTTCGATTTCGCCGTTTTCCAATCGAAATAGCCACCGAAACATTTATCAGAGGTTCGTTATTTCCCGCAGCACTACGACCCTAGTGTCAAGCTTCACATGGCCCACAATATACTTCTATTAACAACTGCATCTACATCTAAATACGTACTCTGCAAAACACAGTGAGATGCATGACAAAGTGTAAGTCCCATTGGACCAGTTATCAGGGTTTTTTTCCCGTTCCATTCACGTATGGAGCGCGGGAAGAATGTTTGTTAGCCTCTGTGTGTGCAATAATTATCTTATCCTCAAGATCCCTATGCGAGTGATAGTAAGGGGATCGTAGTATACTCCTAGAGTCATCATTTACAACCGGTTCTTGAAACTTTGTTAACACACTTTCTTAGAGTTCACGTCTGAATTCAAGAGTCTTGCCTGTTGGGTTCCTTCAGTGTACGGGACCCACACACTTGAGCAATATTCTAGGATGGATCGCTCGTGTGGTTTGTAAGCAACCTCCTTTGTAGACTGACTGCATTTCCCCAGTATTCTACCATTTGATTACGAGCCTGCAGTGGCTCGGAAATTAGTTAATGGTACAGGGAATAATTGATACCAAAAATCGAAAAAAGCGATAGGTTGCATTTCATACTCATACATCGTCAACACTAATCAGACGTCTCACTCTTTTTCCTACTGTCCGTAAATTCTTTAATACTTATGCTACCTGTCTGATTGAAAATTCTCAACAAATCATTGTAGTTACCAAATGCTTGTAACTCCAAAAAGTACATACAGCATTCTTAATATAGCATTTAAGAGACGATGTTTGCTCCAACGAAGGGTCGTTGTATTTAAAAAGAAGTAGTGAAGCATTTGACCTCGCATTGAAGTGTTTCTATGTTTCTATAATCCAAAGCGTTTACAAAACAAATTTATATCGTTAAAATTAAAAACAAACCAACTGAGAATGACTCAATTGTGTCAAAACATGTCTGACGTCACAAAAGATACAAATCGATCTATATCGACCGTCATGGCGGGAGATATCGATGTTGTTTACAGGGTTAACAACGACAATGATCTGACAACAACTATCAAGCGCATGACTGTCATAGCTGCAGACATTCATTTTGTTTTCAGCGTTGACAACAACAATGACAAAAGATGTACCAGAAAAAAACTGATGGTTATTTAACTTACCGTACTCGTGATCCAGCTCTTCATCAGCGACAATTCGGGCTTTGGGTACGCAGCCGGGAGCGATCCTGTTTTACCGCAGCAGGGGTAGATTCTAGTATTCTAGCTGTCTCTTTCACGAAGTTTGTGACACGTCTCTCCATGACAATCCAAGCAATTCCTAAAATCGTGATTCGTAACTAAATGAAGTCTAAACCATTTTCCTTAGTACACGATCTCTGAATTAACATCCGCACGATAAGAGTGTGCAAGCCGACACTGCAATGGCTTCAGTTCACTCATCTGTGGCACGCTGCTGATGAGACTCTCTGTTAAAACATGTTCCGCTACCAACGCCTTAAACAAATGCAATAACTTATCGATATTTCCTGCCATGACAGCCACGCGCTCGATATATCGCCTGCTTGTGATCTTGGAAATTAGCCAAATCTTTTGTTAAGCAGACCTCCAATAATTTAATTTTAAACTTGGTTTGTTTTCGTCATATGAATACACAGATAAGATTCGCTATTGCTCGTGCCCAACCATGTGAACCGATAAGAACTGCTAACATGCTTTAGTCAGTACTGAAAGTCAGAGCAAGATGTCTATTTTAGCCCATGTTTAAGAAGTCACCAATCAGGTTTTGTTAACATTACCTACAAAATTATGGTAAAATGCAATAAATGTCGCAAATGGTTGAAACCCAGATTAATTAAAATGTGTTTAGTTACGAGTTTCCAAAATTTTGTATTTTAGTATAACAATCAAATTGCGGCGAGGTAAATCGCCATCTCCTCGTCGCAATAATGATTCTCTAACGCAAGAGACGCTAGCACTGAATATTCTGCCGAATTCCTAAGACTTGAACGACTCTCTCAAAATTGTATTTTTACACTCTTTCCCTAGAGCAGAGTTAGTATTCCACGATATATCTAGCTCAAACACGTCAGCATTCATCGAAGCTCTGTTTTTTATCTACAGAGTTCTTCCTTCTGAAAAGGACTGAAAGAATTATTACAATACTTCTCTCTCTCCACATTTCGTGGATAAGAAAGTGAAACGGCAAGCCGGAGCGCGATCACATGCCAATAACAGCCTCTGTGATATACATAAAATATAATAAATATAATAATATGAACAAGAGAAACTCATTTGGAGTTGCAGTTTTACTTTTCTACTGCAACTGTGTAACTTCTACCTCTAAAACCCTTGGAGAAACGCTTACTGCCAACAGTAAAATAAACTTTCTTCAAAGTATTTGCGGATAATTGAGCAATACGAATAAAATGGCCAAGCCTGTCACATATAAATCTTATCTTCAGTTCAACATTATTCTAAATGTGTATGCATTTAACGGACTGAGTACTCGCACACGCTCCACACTGCCATCGAGCGAGATGGCGCAGTGGTTAGCACACTGACCTCGCTTTCGGTAGGACGACGGTTCAAAGCCCAGATTTTAGTTTTCCGTAAATTCCTGTAAATTGCCCCAAGTAAATGACGGTATAGTTTCTCTGAAAAGAGCACGGCCGATTCCCCCCTCCCCAATCTTTCGTACCCTGAGCTTGTGCTTCGTCTCTATTCAATCGCGCTGTCGACTGAACGTTAAATACTAATTTTCCTACCATCCCTAAACTACAGAATTCATCCAGTTGTCTCAAAAACATAAGGCCATAAACTCACGTAAATTGGCCGTGCAATTTTATTTCTTCATTACATTGTGTGTCGATATTGGTCAACACATAAAACACATCTTTCTAGTATGATAACTATAATTATATGTTAAAGGTAACTCCTCCTTCGGCAAATTCGACTTGCATCCTTAGCAGCAACAATTCAGCACCATTTACTGCTATATATAAGTGATTGAAAGCAGGGCAAATAATTGTAATATTCAAGTTTTGTTTTATCGTAGAATTCACTCCATAGATATTCGTACACCATGGGTGTTGCAGACTGTAGTATTGCAGGACTGCACCAATAGGAAGAAAGAACGATAATACCAGGGATAGTACAGCAAAGAGTAAGAGTATCTTTCGTATTAACACAGTTGTTTAAATTTCACGCTAAGAATGATACTATAATGTTACATGTAATTTTCATGATTACAGATTAACTTATTAGTAACAGCATCGGTGAATAAATGCTACTCCTAGGAGTGTAAGTGCACTGTACTATTGACGCCAGGTCGCCTGGATGTCACCTTCTGTTGTCGACAAAAATTCTGTTCTCCGCATATGAACAGACTCCTTGGGTATTCTACTCCATATAACACACACAGAAAATTAACAATCGTTGCAGGATGAAACATTTAACTGGTTTCGGCATGATACTTCAGCAGAGTCGCAAGAGTCCAGAGCTTGATTATTTAGACTCAGTTCCATTTTATTAATATCTGTGGTTGGGTTTTCTAAAACGCAACAATACAAATAGTTTAATTTTCTTCTATACAATTAATGTTAGTTTTGTTAATGTATCGACAAAATTTCACGTAATGCTGCAATATATGTAATATATACATTGCGATTAACCTCGTGTATGGTTGCTGAACCTCTGCTTCTGTACAGATTTATATCATTAAAATTCTCGTAGAAAATCATTTGTTAACCCGAAACCTATGACGTAAGAAAACGAGTGTAAGTGGACTGTACTATTGTCGCCTGGATGTCACCTTCTGTTGTCGACAAAAATTCTGCTCTCCGCATATGAACAGACTCCTTGGTATACAAGATACAGAAAACGATGACTGTGTAGTTACCACCTCTCAACAAGTGCCCTCAGATGAAAACGAAGAAACATTACGTTCCAACGTAAAAGACAATGAAAATAATGTGGAAGACAAACATTGGAATGCATGGTACACATAACTGAGAACGTCTTACGTAAGTAGTAGTCAAGTATACCATTGGAGAATTAAGAAAAGGAATGTTGCTAGAGTCTGTTTGTCCGCAAATAACGCAGTAACCATTATAAGCTTCTCAATCAAACTTAATGCGACACCAGAAAGATATTTTATCGTTCTAAAATTGGAACCTGTCTCACGTAAAATGACACAGTGTAGGATCAATAAACAATTCCTTGTCGTAGATTATTTTTAGTTTTTATAACCACGCAGTTTTCTTTATAGCCATCCTCCACTTCTGGACAGAAGCAAAAAAAAAAAAAAATCATTCTCGGTAGATTACGAAGTAATAAATTGTGGTCTCGCTACGAGGTGGCACTTTCGCGAATATTAACCGGGTCAGAGCAACAAACGGACAAATATCAATTACCGCGGTGTCTAATAAATCTCGGGCGAGATACGCGATGAAAGTATTAAGCCCTAAATGACGCCTAAGGTGCCTGTGGCGGGCAGTAAATATCTCAACGTCAGCCGTCAGCAGTTTAGCACCAAGCTAGGGACATCAGTAACGTACAGCCGGAGCAAACGAAGAGGCCTACAGCGAGCACACTCCCCAGCCAAGGTAAGTGTGAAGCTTCAAAGCTGTTTCTGAAATGATAACCAGCACAAACAAATGTTAGAAAAAGTCATGAAGGTATTCATCTAGTGCTACACTTTTCATGTCTTAATGCATCGTGTGTCACACAAGTCACAAACGAATAGCAGTGCCCAGCTGTGTAGTGGCGCACATTTTGCACTTATCGCGAACCGAAATTAATGGTAAACAAATACTTTGTATTCGATCTTCTGACAATATACTGACCTTAGCAGATTTTGAAGAGGACGTAACTGTAATGAAGTATTCTAGGGTTATCAGATGGGTCATGGTGTAGTTCCGCGGCATCGTTTTCACAAGTTTGGGTTCAGGTGCAGTTCGATACGGACCGTAGGGTTCATGTAAATTTCGCATCGAATTGGACGTGAACCCGACACTTCGCCTGTAGATGACGAGTAGCAAACTTGCCGAAACGTTGCCGCAGAACGACGCCTTGAAGCGGATGATAACCCGAGAAGACTTCATCATAGAAATTCGCCGAGAAAGCCTGCATTATCATATATGACATACCTGAATTTTAAAAGTTACGTCCGATGTCTTTCATAACCACAAACTGAAAATAAAAACAGCAAAATGAAAATAATGCTGACGAAGATATCGAAATGACAAGCAAGTATGAAAATTAAGATAGGAAGTACAACATTAATGCAAGTGAACGTTTTTTGCTACTTCGGAAGTAAGATAAAAATGACAACAAAAGTACATTGTATGTTAGAAGAATTAAAATGACAAAACAAGCCTCCAGAATTAGGAGAAATTCATTAACACACAACCATCTTAATAAAAAAAAGCGAGGAAGAAAGTCATCGAGACATTTGCTCGGGGCATTTTAAGCTATGCTTGTGGACTCTGGGCAAAAGAAAAAAAATTGAAGCGACAGAGATGTTTTGTACTCTACAGTATATTGTTACCTGTATGTTTGTACGTGAAATGTAATGTAGTGTTCTGATCACTCATAGATTAATTTGGACACATCATATATCTCTTGGTTCAGCGTAATTTGTAACGATTTTTTTTCTTTTCTTACCTCCTGACCGAAGCTGTCCCCGTCTCGTTTGTTGCAGGCTCATCGAATCCTCCTCAGCGTCGTGTCAACATTACTCATCTAAATTTGAAACTTTCTCGTAGGCACATTATTAATAATGAACAGAAATAATGATTTTTAGTTGAATCTCATCTAATAAATGTTTCGGCGGAAACCTACTCAGTTTTCATTGATGAGAAAAATACTTTCGTACTAATACAATGATGATGAACATACTTTACCTACTTAGTAGCCTATCCAACCATTTCTTTTCTCTCCTAGCCAAAGCCAGAACAGAAGAAGCCTTAATAATTTTAGTCTTAATTTCTACGTACGGAGATCACGCCCTCTCTGAGATAATATTTAACCATTGTCCGCTAGTCTGAGCGCAGTCGCTGAGTAATGTGTTTACTTCACACTCTGGTTATGCAGTTTTTTCACACAAACACAAGATACAGAAACGATATGTTACAGAGACAGTCGCAAAAACAACTTGGATGGAAAGGAAATCAAATGAACAAATACAGGAAAGAAACGCTAAATTAACTAGTCATCTAATTCGACATAACAGCTTCATAAAAACATATTATAAACAAGAACCCAACGAAAAAATTGAGAGGTAGGACTAGAATGTCCGTACTACGCTGGATGATAAAAAACATGGGACTCCACCTAAAACTGAGCCGGAACTCCTCCAGCCCGACGTAGCGCAGCAACACGAAATGGCATGGACTCAACAAGTCGTTGAAAAGTCCACTGCAGAAATACTGAGCCATGTTCCCTCTATGACCGTCCACAACTGTGAATGTCTTGTCAGTGCGGGATTTTGTACACGAACTGATGTATCGATTACGTCTCATATAGCCGCGCGGGGTAGCCGTTCGGTCTTAGGCTTCTTGCCACGGTTCGCGGGGCCCCCCCGTCGGAGGTTCGAGTCCTCCCTCGGGTATGTGTGTGTGTGTGTTGTCCTTAGCATAAGTTAGATTAATCAGCGTGTACGCCTAGGGACCGATGACCCCAGCAGTTTGGTCCCGCAGAGCCTTACCACAAATTTCCAAAAAAAAGTCTCATAAATCTTCTATGGGATCCATGAGAGGTGATCTGGATGGCCAAATCAATCTCTCAAATCGTCCGGAGTGTTCTTCTAACCAATCGCGAACATTTTTGGCCCAGTGACATGGTGCATTGTCATCGATAAAACTTCGATCGTAGTTTAGTGCAAATGGTCTTCCAGTAGGCGAACATAACGATCTAAAGTCAATGCCTGCTTAGTTGGACCAGAGGACCCAGACCAGTAAACATAGCCCACACCATTATGAAGCCACCACGAGGTTGGCACAGAAGATAGTAATTGTTCTCGGAAGATCAGATACCATTGATAGCGATGCAGCTTCTCTAGAATAAATGATAATTCATTGAAACCCTCAGCTCCCGACAGGTGTTGTTGATATACCTCGATGGGGACAGCTGAGAATGTGTGCCCTGACCGGAATTCGAACCCGGTATCTCGAAAGAACAGTTACTATCTTCATATATATGGCTGTTCTCGAAAAAGCAGGTTCAATTTTCATATGTAGTTAAATGGCTGTTCTCGAAAGAACAGTTACTATCTTCTTATATAGCTACCCGGCCATTGGCCTTCGTCTGTGCGAAAGCGCATAGGTTGCCCGAACTCTTACGGGAATCGTCACCTTAGCGTGCGCGAGTAATGAGTGGATGGGAAAATATCTATTAGGAACATTACGTATGTAGATTGTGGACAGTTGGGAAAGTGGGTCTCACGGGAAGCGTACGAGGGATAAGTCACTGCAGTCACGCTATTCATCTGTGTCCTCGGTGGCTCAGATGAATAGCCAGCAAAGTAGCTTAGCGTGTTCGGTCAGAGAGTTGTGTGCTCTCTGTAATAAAATAAATTAGTCATGGAATCAACGATCAACTTGAACGGATGTCTTGTGACGTCCGCCCAAACCAAACGCAATGAACTATATCGAACAAAATGAAAAAAAAAAAAGATAGATAGAGCGTCTGTCATGCAAGCAGGAGATACCGGGTTCAAATCCCGCCCGGGGCACACATTTTCAGCTGTCCCCATCGAAGTATATCAACAACACCTGTCGGCAGCTGAGGGTTTCAATTAATTATCATTTATTCCAACCAATACGGTTAAGACCCAAGGAGAGGAGCTGCAGGCGATGTTGTGCTGTTAGCAAAGGCACTGACGTCGGTCGTCTGCTCCCATAGCCCATTAACGCCCAGTTCTGCCGCACTGTCCTAAAATATACATTCACATTGGTTTCTGCAATTCTTTGACGCAGTGTTGCTTGCCTGTTAGCACCGACAACTCTATGTGACGCCGCTGCTCTCTGTCGTTAAGTGAACGCCGTCTGTCACTGTTTTATCCTTGATGAGAGGTAATGCTTGAAATTTAATATTCTCTGCACTCTCTTGGAACTATGGATCTCGGAATATTGAATTCCCTAACGATTTTTGAAATGGAATGTCTGATGCGTCTAGCTCCAACTACCATTCCGCGTTCCAAGTTTATTAATTTCCGTCGTGCGGTCGTAGTCAAGTTGGATACTTTTCACATGAGTCACCTGAGTACAAATGACAGCTTTGCCACTGCACTGCCCTTTTATACCTTGTGTATGCGATACTACCGTCATCTGTAAATGTGCATATCGCTATCCTATGACTTTTGTCACCTGAATCTGTGAAATGTTATCAGCGAGAAGAAGTGCAGCAACAACAACCAAATGGTAACAATGGCAAAAGACGGAATAAACAATAACAGTGCGTTGCCTTCATGTGTGATGATGATGATGCTGCTGCTGATGGTGATATGTACATATGCTTGATAAGACGTATTACATGCACAAATGACTAAATCCAAAACATAAAATGCCGTGAGTATCAGGCACAGCAGCTGTTAGGCATATTTGTGTTACACTGTATTCATTATTGTCGGCAGAAGGTTATGTAAAACATTTTTGTAGCGTTCATACGTCTGTGAAATCTATTGTATTAGTAACTACTCATTTATGTTTTGGTACGCTACAGAAAATGCCTGTTTGTGCTTTTTACTACACAATACACTGTAGCGAAAAATATCGTAGTTTTTAATAATTTTTGAAAACATTATTGGAAAACGGCGATTTGTTTAAATAATTTGAAATAACAATCAGTCTTATACGAATGCGTGATTTCGCAGCTATATGTGTACTGACAAAATTCTCCCGAGCTCCCAGCCGCGCCAAATCCTTTAAAATCCACGAGCTTTCGTCCCAGTACTATTTTCCCATTATCAAGTGATGACGGTCTTTTTGGTTGCTGCTACCGTCCTTATACAGCCGCGCTGCCTTCTGTGATGTCACTGATGCTCACTCCAGCGCCGTATAAGCCAATGTTTTCGTTATGCGCCCGCTTGAACCTTCCGATGGCAGAGTCCCAAGGCGTGCTTGGCTGCAGGTCGCCATCGTTATTGAGGATGTTATCACACGATTTTTATCTACATCGTTTCTTTTATTCCTCTATCTCAAGAACTATTAGTCCGTGTAATAACAGATATCTCGTCGAATGGAATACGATGTCAGTTTCCTAGAGCATTCTATCGCTGATTTTTATGGGTACCGAAGGCGTTGTTCAGTAGCACGCACAGTCTGTCCGACATAAAACTGTCCACGCCCACAGAGTATTTTATGTTTTCCTGACGTTCTGAGGCTTACATCGTCTTTCCAGGACTCATGAGTTCTCCAATTTTTTCTGGAGCCCTGAAGACCGAATCGATTGTATGTCTCCTTGGGAGCTGGTTGACCCTCCCTGTTACTGAGTGACAGAACGGCAAAAACACAAGCTTCTCTGAATGCTCCTCGGTGTCCTTCTGCTTATATGTGCCGCGCGGGATTAGCCGAGCGGTCTTGGGCACTTCAGTCATGGACTGTGCGGCTGGTCCCGGCGGAGGTTCGAATCCTCCCTCGGGCATGGGTGTGTGTGTTTGTCCTTAGGATAATTTAGGTTAAGTAGTGTGTACGCTTAGGGACTAATGACCTTAGTAGTTAAGTCCCATAAGATTTCACACACATTTGAACATTTTCTTGTATATTTTCGGAAAGACGGCTTGCGAAATCTGTCGATTATTGTAGTCTTTTTTCTTGTGTAGTTTCTGTAAGTGGCAGAGCTCCTATGACAAGTTTTCAGCGTCTGAGACGGCTTCCGCTAGACGCACCGAGATCCTCAGAACAGGAAGTTTCTGTGCTGGATGGTCGAACTGTTATGCAGAATTTGTGACAACCATCTCAATAAAGATGGCGGCCTGCAGCTAAGCACTTCTTGGGATCCAGCCAACGGAAGGTTGAAGCAGGCACGCAACGAAAACATTGGCTTACATGGCGCTGGGGTCAGCATCAATAACGTCACAGAAGACTTTGCGGCTATATAAGGACGGTATCAGTGACCGGGAAGTACTTGGAAGAAAGCGCGTGGATTCTAAAGCGTCTGACGCATCTGAAAGCTCGAGAGAATTTTATCAATACTCCGTCTTTATAGAAATTTTTTATTAAAATATTTTTTTAAAAATGGCATATCAGTGGTAGCTGGTTTCGATCATATCCAGATCATCATCTGATCATGTCTCTGGAATACGAAGAAAAGAAAATATTTCTCCTTAGACGGTTATAGGTGCCAAAATTATGCAATCCATTTATGGATACCGTACACTATCTCAATAAAATAAAAAGGTTTCAATATCATAATGTGGTGAAAAGAGAGGACGAGAGGAGCGCTGACAATGTCGGAAGACACTCCTGGCAACTGCTAAATACCGTCAGAACGAAATGCCTTGTAAGGGAGAAGCTTAGCCTCTCGAAAGAGGAGTGAACAGAGAGAGACAGGAGGGGGAGGGGGAGACAGAGATCAAATGTATAGAGAAAGGAAAGAAGAGGAGATGGACAGAGAGAGGGGGAAGAAGAGATGGGCTGAGAGAGGGGGAGGAGGGGGAGGTGGACAGAGATACTGGGGAGGAGGAGATTTACTTGGAGGGAGAAGGAGGAGATAGACAGAAGGAGAAAGAGCAGATGATCAGAGGGAGAAGGAGCAGCTAGACAGAGGGAGGGGGGCAGGAGGGGGATATGGTGGGGGAAGAGGAGATGGACAGAGATAGGGGGAGGAAAAGATGACAGAGAGAAGTGGGAAGAGGAGATAGGCAGATCTAGAGGAAGGAGGAGAGGTAGACAAAAAGATGGGGGAGGAGGGGATGGACTTTGAGGGGGTGAGGGGGAGATAAAGGGGAAGGAGGAGATGGAGGGCATAATGAGAAAACAGAGGGCTGAGGGAGATTGACTTAGAGGTCGGAGGACTAGAGTGACAGACAGGAAGGAGCAGAAGGGCAAAGGAGGAGAAGGAATTTGATAGAGAGAGAGAGGAGATGGACAGAGAGGAGAAGGAAGGAAGAGATGAACTAGTAGAAGACTGAAATAAATAGATACCCGACCAACGCCAGGTACTCGGCTAGTACCAATGCTACGGTACTTGTCCGCAGAATTCACAGGCATTTCGATCCGACTGTATGTAGCATGTTTTTGGCACACGGCATCCAACTAGCAGGGAAGCAAGATATTACAGTGACCATTTTCTTAAACAGCACACATGGCCACGCAACGGGCAGAGTAAGGCCTGGCCACAGTGAGTACAAGTTTACATTTTATGTCAGCTAGTGCAATTTTATTACAGCATAGAAAAATCCAGTACGAAGGAAACATTGAATGAGAGTGTGTTACAAGTCGATCACTTTACAGCTCACCAACAGGATAGCTGTCTCGTCTCAAACGTTCTAAGACATCCAATTCGCACAACAACTGCCGGACTAACGGCTACACGGTAGCTAGCATCGACAGTCAGTGTTTCGATAGTTTCTATACGTTGTGACGCAACAGGTGCATTCCACTTACACAGAGGAATGTGACTGGGCGGCAGCTCCTGTTCGTCGTTCAAACTTTGCTTAATATACTGTAACGTAGCTACAGCAGGAGACATGTTCGAATGGCTATACAAACAGCCGGTGGGTCGGGCTAAAGCAAAAACTTTTTACTCCATGTTCCTAGCTCAAATAGGAACCGGGCACCAAGACACCCTTCCCGTGTTGTAATGATATGTTGTCCTGATTTAAGTTTGCGGAGTATTTTTAAGTATATTAAAAATCACACACGAGTGATTTAACAAGCAATTTCAACCATTATTTCTAACGGCACTGTGTGGAAGTACTGCCATGGAAAATAAACTGCTACGTTTAAAAGTAGTGGCATTGAGCTCCGTATATCAACTAGTACTTGTACAAAATAATAATAAACGGAATGAAATTTATCGAACTTGTTTTTGGAGCATTGGCACAGGGAACTATAGGCTATCTTACAAAATACATTCCATTTTTCATTGACTTCAAGTGTGTTGTGTATATTTTTCCATTCTGTATTTCGCAAATCCATTTTAACATCGGGAAGCCTTCCACTCTTTTTTGAGCAAAACGGAGTTCATAACTGATACGACCTCAATCAAAAGTCCTGAAAATTTTTCCCTTTTTATACCAAATTTTGACCCAAGAATGAATATTAAGTGATCTTACTTCGATCTAATTGATGTGTTCAGAAGTAGGAAGTGTTTTCATGGAGCAACGAAAAATATATTTAACATATTGCAACATTATAATCACACCTTTTTATTTCATGGCAAATGTATAAGTTACCTGTTGGTTGAGAGCAATTCAGAAATATTATCAAACAAACGTGGGCCGAAGAACCCGAGACAGAAGAAAACAAGCAATTTGTCAACAAGTGCTCACGATAGCATTAACAATTTAGTAAATCTGTAAGTGTCTTTGTGTTTTCCCTTATAGGAAGGACACATTACACAAGTATGTAAACCCTACCACGTATTCACAAATGAGCCTGAAATACAGTAATCACTGATATTCAGTATCAGCAAGACGTCTCGCAGTTCACAGATTCACTAGTTTACCTTATACTGACTGTAAAATATATGAGAAGGAAAAATGTCTCTGATACCTTGTCACTATTTCAAATGAATTCCAAATAAAAGGTCTTTATTAAATTCGTATTTTATTTCGTGCATTTTTTTTTACTTTTTTTGCGACGCAAACTCTAACATATTCGTTGAAGGCAATTTATACCTCTCGTCCCATTACTAAAATAGCTAGATTTGTTTCTTAATCTCAACGTGGATATTACAAATCTTCAATAATTTTTACTATGTTTAAATTTAGAGAAGCGTTTCTCACAACACGCATTACTTATAGTAGCTGCGAGGAATATTCTCAGCCTTACAATTATTTTAGGTAACCCTTCTTCAAACTTTGGCTTAAAATAAATTTTAACACACCCAGTGGTCCGGGATCAATAAGTTATTTCTTACAGTCCGTTGTAGTCATGAAAACTCGTAGACGCACGCACTCAAACTCTTCTCTGTCAGTATCTTGAGAAGCTTGGTGCTGATTGCATTCCTCATCGTCACTGCCCAGTATTACTACATGCCTTAAGAAAGGCATATTTTTCGGGGAAATTCTGCAGCTGCTGGAACCTTTCTCGAGGTTCAGCAGTTTCTCTGTCTAATGAAGAAAACATTTTTCATTTTAGATCGTCTTCATGGGACAAGCCGACACCTCTACGTCTGTCGCCAGAAATGTGCCTTCTCCTGATTCGTCTTGGAGATTCAACTGAAATGACAAGGTCTTCACACAAGCTTTTAGCCTAACTTAAAGCCTTGTCTACGAATTCCATTCGCTTCTCTTGTACCGCCATGTACAAAGCGTGTATGTTCTAAGCACATTGATCTATGTGAAGTCCCGCCATTTGCAAATAATTTTGGGCATCTTCCACTTCATGCAGCACTTGTTCCCAAAGATCCAGGAAACATAAAAACGAAAATGGTTGCATCCCGACTAACGAAGTTTATGTGTCCTTTGGGTGTGTTCAAGCTTTCTTCTATTTCTATTAATTTCTCAAACTTTCCCAAAATTTCTTTGTAATCATTTTGTGACATGTTTACTGCATCGCTTTTGCGCTCCAAGTGTGCCCTGAATTCCCTTCAATCTGTGGGGCGGAAGCCAGTCAATCTGTTCCCATAGAACTAACTGGTTGAAACATTTAATTTAAAATGGATGTGCTCCAGATTAGAGATTTAAAGGACCTAACAAGAAACCCTTGCGGAGTCTAGAGCACAGGTAGACATCTTTTAGGGTATGGGGTATGGTGAACAGATGGTTAGGAGCTTTTTTACCAGCTCTGATTTTTGAGGGTGAGTGCTTACACATTAACTTAAATTTGTGGAAATTTGGCGTAAAATCAATGACAGTGTTGCTGATCTTACGAACATAAACTTCTGTGTCAGCACAAAACACCAACGTCTCGTTCAGGGTAATTTTCGAGGGTGAGTGATTGCACATTAACTTAAATTTGTGGAAATTTGGCGTAAAATCAATTACAGTGTTGCTGACCTTACGAACATAAACTTCTGTGTCAGCACAAAACGCCAACGTCTCGTTCAGTGTAATGAAGAATATATCAAATTCAAAACGCTTCAAGAATTTTTCACGAAATCATATTTTGAAGTTTTCAGCCAGATGATTGCGTTACTCAAGAGTACATCCGACAATTTGCAATTTTTTTAAAATCATTGCGCATCCTACAGGCGTGGATTAAATTGTAAAATTTTACAAAAATGATTTTGATGCAGAGAGACTGATAAGCGACAGAGAAGTGTTTTTAAAACGTTTTAAGAGACAAAATGAGCACGAACAGAACTTGAGGGAATTTGGAGAGCCCTCAAAAAACATTAATAGACCAATTCCTAACGTGTGTGCACTTTGTTCGCTTACATATTACTATTCCTTTACCACCCTATTCTAATGAGCGATTTTTTCTTTTTTACGTCAATTCGAGTTTTGTTTAAGATCAACAAGGTCACTAAATCATATTATTTTACGTATTCACTGCGGTATTACCGATAAACTACAATTAAATGATTTGTTAACTAAATTTATTTCGTGACACGCAAAGCGCAGCACAGTTCTTACATTATTCAGGTAAATTTTTGTACTGAACAGCATTTAACCAAGTAAATAGTATTTCATGAATCATTTGAATAATATTTACAAGAGGTGACTCTTTTTTGGACAACCATCCACTCACATAAAATATAAGCCTCCAGGCCTAATACGTTGTGCTTCAAAGTGAATGTTAAAAGACCTTTCTTTACAAGTTTTGGAGATTCTGTTTTACCAGAAACGTCTTCCCTTTCGTATAGCAAACTATCCTTCGATGATCGCCATTCCTAGTTCTTCTTGGTGGGCTTCAAGCATTCCATTAGGGCACACTTGTTTTCTATTTGGTAATTATTCGAAAACTGTGTAATAAACTACGCAAGACAAACAGAAGTCAAGTTTTGCATACGGAAATACTTAATGGGCGGCTTGGGCACACAGTAACATCGCATTTCAGTGTTAGAAATGTGATTCAAAGTCACCTGAGCCCAAATCATATGACAAAAAACAATGGACCAAAGTAGCACACTTCTGTGTGTTATGTTGACAAGTTTTAAAATCAACGTGTTTATAAGATTTACTTCGTAAAAACATTACACTGAGTAATGATAAAGTTGTAAAAGGTTTAAAATTCGAAAAAAAAATCACTTGCTAACAACCTGTATCCTTTGATGGAGTCGATACAGACAGGTTTTCATTTTATTTATTTATTTAACCTGATCCAATGACGACCGTCAGGCCTTCTCTTACATAGGAACAAGGTTTCACACACACAGCATCTTTTTTACACCACAGTTTCCTGAACAGATAACCATATTAATATGACGAAAGGTATTAAAATGGCTTGAGTGTCTCAAGTACAATGTGAGTAAATTATACTATAACTAATAGAGCTAATATTGACAGTACTCTTACTACTGCAGCTGCTACCACTAATAGCGTTAAGAATAACAATAATAATAACGACAGTAAAAATGAAGGGCTTATTTCAATAGTGGTACAAGTCCATTTTTGTTCATTCTGAGATACAGAGTCCTAAAGTTAAATGAGCGCTGAAAAATCTGCAGTTGAGATACCAGAAATATTCAAGCATATGGCTTCTTGCTAAAGATGAACCTTTCTTTCTGTTTGTTTGGACCATTAATTTCAGAAGCATTATAGACAGAAAAGTGGAGGTAATGGACTTCTACCACTATTCAAATAAGCTTTTCAAATAACAATGATAGTGCAAGATATAAAAAGAATTTATAAGTGTACGACATAGAAGTCTTCTGATGCAGCAAGTTCTGGGAACGGAAGTTTAAGGAGACTACCCCAGCTAAGAATGCTGAAAAACATTAAGACCTGGTTCAAAAGAAGGATTTACAAGGATAACGACTACGTACAGAGGCAATGGTAATCCTTATTGTTGCTTTAATAGATCAGCCAATAACTGTCTTCTGAAGCCGGAGATATTATTCATTTCTTTAATATAAAGCGAGAGGTTATTCCAAAGTCAGGTTCCCGCTACTGAGAAGGACTTGAACAACGCAGTGGGACAGAAAGGACTTTGCCGTGATGAGAACGAGTGCTTCAACCATGTTGTCCAGGTAAGAGCGTTGAGGTCGAGGAGAGATATGAGGAACAGATACCAGAGAATACGGAGGGGTATCGAAATCTATGCATTTGCAGCCAGTATAGCTGTGCATATGATGGTTAAGTATGGTCAAAGAATCGAATATCACAGATATGAGGAACACAGGCATTGACAGTTAGTTCGAGGCTTTCCTGAGTAAGGCCTTGCAGGGTAACATAGCTGTAATCAATACCTGGACGTGATGAGGAGTAAACGAAACAATAATTTTGCAAAACGTGTGTTGTGACCCGTTGGAAATGCCTTTGAATGCAAATGGAGGTACTTAATTTGTATCTTCTATTTAAAGAACCGGATACACCGGTTCGTGAGATTACCGAAGTTAAGCGCTGTCGGGCGTGGTCGGCATTTGGATGGGTGACCATCCAGGCCGTCATGCGCTGTTGCCGTTTTTTGGGGTGCACTCAGCCTCGTGAATACTATCATTACGACCGGGAGAGCCGGTGTGCTGACCACACGCCCCTCCTATCCGCATCCTCTTCTGAGGATGACACGGCGGTCGGATGGTCCCGGTAGGCCACTCGTAGCCTGACGACGGAGTGCTTTTTATTTAAAGAACGACAGTTCAGAGACCATCTTCAAGGCACCTACCCGAAAACGACGACCCATTGCACTTGACAGACACCTATTAACACTACGTTAAACTTAAAGAAGATTGCCTGGCCTCAAATACGTAACTGATTTTTGTTGCTGTATCTGAAATAAATAATTGAATATTACATACGAGTACAATCATTAAAATATAGAAAACATAATATGTATATCTATTATTCTGAATGAAGCTGACACCGATTCAAATATATCACATTCACGAGCTTCTGTTACGACGGGACTTCAAAAAGTGAGCTACACATGTCGTACCGCGCTGAGACCATTGCACAACAAGGATGGCGCGCTGTCAGAAGAGGGTTCACGTTCCGCGTTTCGTGCAGAGACAGTTCTGGTGCGATATGGATAACAAGTGCTTTACAGTGTGGGACTGAAATGGCGTGGCGGCTGAAAAGCAATTAGAAGTTAAAGTATACGTGACGCTGCTACCCTTATCAGCAAAAAGTCTCAATTGCACACAGCCTGGCCTTGACACTCTGGCGGCACATGGACCAAATGCAGTATGTAGCGTCCAGCCGAAGCGTAGTGGTGCCAACAGTTCGACAACGGGCATACAGACGAGGGCGATGCTAATCGGGAAGGAAGACCATCGATATCGACCACATACGACGATGTACAGCCAATCTAGAAACTGATTGAAAACAATCGTAGGTTTCATACGATGGGGATGTTCAGACAGCGCTTCTTGAATGTTTCTATGACCAAGGAGCGGATTTGTGTCGTCAAGGAATTGAGCGATTGGTAGAACGTTTCTACTGTTGTTTACACAGACTTGGTGGCAATACTGAAGAATAGTGCCCTGCATCTGTGTCACTTTGAAGTGCAGTTGTCAGTAACAGTTACCCAACCTTCCATAAAAATGTGCAACTTGTTCTTTGAGGTCCCTTCGTATCTTACACATTTTCCATCAGTCACCAAGTATAAAAATTGACATTCCCATCACAATGTTAAGCAAAATGTCTTGCCAAAGTCGTACCATAAACTGACAACTGGATCTGCTGATGTCTGTCTTGCTTACATACACTACTGGTCATTAAACTTGCTACACCACGAAGGTGACGTGCTACAGACGCGAAATTTAACTGACAGGAAGAAGATGCTGTGATATGCAAATGATTAGCTTTTCAGAGCATTCACACAAGGTTGGCGCCGGTGGCGACACCTACAACGTGCTGACATGAGGAACGTTTCCAACCGATTTCTCTTACACATACAACTGTTGACCGGCGTTACCTGGTGAAACGTTGTTGTGATGCCTCGTGTAAGGAGGAGAAATGCGTACCATCACGTTTCCGACTTTCATAAAGGTCGGATTCTAGCCTATCGCGATTGCGGTTTATCGTATCATGACATTGCTGCTCGCGTTGGTCGACATCCAATGGCTGTTAGGAGAATATGGAATCGGTGGGTTCAGGAGGGTAATACGGAACGCCGTGCTGGATCATAATGGCCTTGTATCACTAGCAGTCGAGATGACAGGCATCTTATCCGAATGGCTGTAGCGGATCGTGCAGCCACGTCTCGATCGCTGAGTCAACAGATGGGGACGTTTGCAAGGCAACCATCTGCACGAACAGTTCGACGACGTTTGCAGCAGCATGGACTTTCAGCTCGGAGACTGTGGCTGCGGTTACCCTTGACGCTGCATCACAGACAGGAGCGCCTACGGATGTCTACTCAACGACGAGCCTGGGTGCACGAATGGCAAAACGTCATTTTATCGGATGAATCCAGGTTCTATTTAGAGCATCACGATGGTCGCATCAGTGTTTGGCGACAACGCAGTGAACGCACATTGGAAGCGTGTATTCGTCATCGCCATACTGGCGTATCACCTGGCGTGGTGGTATGGGGTACCATTGGTTACACGTCTCGGTCACCTCTTGTTCGCATTGACGGCACTTTGAACAGTGGAAGTTACATTTCAGATGTGTTACGACCCGTGGCTCTACCCTTCATTCGATCACCGAGCGAGGTGGCGCAGTGGTTAGCACACTGGACTCGCATTCGGGAGGACGACGGTTCCATCCCGTCTCCAGCCATCCTGATTTAGGTTTTCCGCGATTTCCCTAAATCGTTTCAGGCAAATGCCGGGATGGTTCCTTTGAAAGGGCACGGCCGATTTCCTTCCCAATCCTTCCCTAACCCGAGCTTGCGCTCCGTCTCTAATGACCTCGTTGTCGACGAGACGTTAAACACTAACCACCACCACCACCACCTTCATTCGATCCCTGCGAAACTCTACATTTCAGCGGGATAATGCATGACCGCATGTTGCAGGTCCTGTACGGGCCTTTCTGGATACAGAAAATGTTCGACTGCTGCCCTGGCCAGCACATTCTCCTGATCTCTCACCAATTGAAAACGTCTGGTCAATGGTGGCCGAGCAACTGGCTCGTCACAATACGCCAGTCACTAATCTTGATGAACTGTGGTATCGTGTTGAAGCTGCATGGGCAGCTGTACCTGTACACGCCATCCAAGCTCTGTTTGACTCAGTGCCCAGGCGTATCAAGGCCGTTATTACGGCCAGAGGTGGTTGTTCTGGGTACTGATTTCTCAGGATCTATGCACCCAAATTGCGTGAAAATATAATCACATGTCAGTTCTAGTATAAAATATTTGTCCAGTGAATATCCGTTTATCATCTGCATTTCTTCTTGGTGTATCAATTTTAATGGCCAGTAGTGTATTATTAGGATGGCATATAGTTCTAAGAGTTTTTGTTTAGCATCTTGGTATTCCGGTTGCTAAGGGTTTATTTATCGATTGTCATTTTTTTGTTTGTACTTCACTGTTTATATACCGCCATTGTGTCATCTGTAAATAGTGAGTGGAGCTGTGGTCGCCAGAAAATGGAGTGCGAAGTGCAGCCATCGAAACGGTTTCGACGTATGCTTCTGTTTGAGTACAGTAGAGAAGTTACAGCAGCGGACGCAGCCAGAAACATATGCAGTGTGTATGGGGATAATGCCACTGGGCAGAGCAGGACAAGAAAATGGTTTTCTCGTTTTAAAGAGGACTGTCTTGACAGTAGTGACTCTCAACGTTCACGAAGACCTTGCATTAAAGGGGAAGGTTCAATAATCGGGGGTATGGGTGCAACATGCTGTAAGTCAAAAACACAAACAGCAGAGCCGGTGGCCATATGTGCACCTCTGCTTGCTCGTCATCAGCTGGGTCGTGAACATCAACAATTACTATCCGTATCGTTATTCAAAATTCAAATGTGTGTGAAATCTTATGGGACTTAACTGCTAAGGTCATGAGTCCCTAAGCTTACACACTACTTAACCTAAATTATCCTAAGGACAAACACGCACACACATGGTCGAGTGAGGACTCGAACCTCCGCCGGGACCAGCCGCACAGTCCCTGGCTGCAGCGCCTTAGATCGCTCGGCTAATCTCGCGCGGTCCCGTATCGTTACTGATGACGATAAGTGGTGTATTTATGCTAACGTAAGGAATAGAAAGGAATGGTTGAAACCAAACAAAGCAGCAACTCCCCGTACGAATGCCTGCGCACAGCCGCAAAAGATAATGTCTTGCATCTGGAGGAACAGCGACGAAGTCGTGTACTACCAATTCCCTCCCCGAGTCGTAACCATCACTGCTTATTATCAACAAATTAGAGAACAATGACAAGGGAGACTGCGTGTAGTGATCATACACCACGATAACGGCGGCCCAAATTCTGCTAGACTGAGAAAAGTTTCATACATGTGTTGGGTTGGAAAGTCATACCGCACCCACCTCATTCAACTGATCTTGCACCCTCAGACTTTCACCTTTCCCGCTCTCTATCGAATAACCTTCAACGAACCTCCTTTTCCGATGAAAATGCGCTCCGCCTGAAACCACGTTGTCTCTATAATCGTGGAATCGAAAAGTTAACGCAGCGTTGGTAGGCTGACGTAAATAGAGGAGCAGAATATATTATTGATGACTACAGTCTCTGCTATGTGTATCTCTTGTGTTTATTAAACTTGTGGAAAATCGCTACAAGGCGTGTTGATAACCAATTGCAACTTTCTCCGACATGCGTAAGTTACACTTTCTATGAGTTTTGTAGTGGACGATGAAAAATAATACCGGTAAAGAGGAGGAAGCCATACTGACCGTGGAAAAACGGAAACTCCACTCACGGATTGCAACTGGTCGATTGCTGCTGATCGTGGGACATCTGATCAGCCTGTCACCAAACTCTCCACCCGTTACTGTCAGTAGATGAATCCTGATTATGTCGCAGCTCCTCTTTTGGCCTCAGGAGCCTTAGTGGAATCCGCCCTGGACCTCCATACCTCAGAAAATTCCGAGGAGGTACCTGGAATCGAACCCTGGTCCTTCCACACCGACGGCCGCGATGCTAATCATTCAGCTACGGAAGTTGTCCTTCAAACTTTAAAATGCGCGTGCTGAGAGGTATCCTCAACTAGTAGAACCGTCAGGTGTAAAATAACCATTCGAATTTGTACACGCCATACCGTTGGAGATGTGATCTCTGTATCCAGTTCGATGACAGACTGTTTGTTTCTTACCATACGCATTTCACTTCTGTTAGTTAATCTGTAAATCGTTTTCAGTGATCTGTAGTGCGTGTTTGGTTTATGTATATAATATCTGTTTCATATAACGATGTCAGACAAGCTGCTGTATTATACTGTTTCGTTATTCTCTTGTTGTTAAGTAAGAATCTTTGGAGTGTAAGTTTAGTAAGGTTCAATTACTATTTGGTTCTGCTTACGACTTTGCGATCTTTGTATCTCATATGCGTCATTGTGACATTACAAGCAATAGGTCGTATATTACATTGGTCATGGTACGGGGGGGGGGGGGGGGGGGACAGGGAGCTAAAGATAGTCCACTAGAAACAGCACCAGTACAGTTGATGTATGTGCGTGCACATTGGAGATAGCAGTAGGCCATAATACAGGGTGATCAAAAAGTCAGTATCAATTTAAAAACTGAATAAATCACGGAATAATGTAGATAGAGAGGTACAAATTGACACACATGCTTGGAATGACATGGGGTTTTATTAGAACAAAAGAAATACAAACGTTCAAGAAATGTCCGACAGATGGCGCTTCGTTTGATCAGAATAGCAATAATTAGCATAACAAAGTAATACAAAGCAAAGATGATGTTCTTTACAGGAAATACTCAATATGTCCACCATCATTCCTCAACAATAGCTGTAGTCGAGGAATAGTGTTGTGAACAGCACTGTAAAGCATGTCCGGAGTTATGGTGAGGCATTGACGTCGAATGTTGTCTTTCAGCATCCCTATAGATGTCGGTCGATCACGATACACTTGCAACTTCAGGTAACCCCAAAGCCAATAATCGCACGGACTGAGGTATGTGGACCTTCCGTAATGAAAGTGGCGGCTGAGCACACGATGATCACCAAACGACGCGCGCGATTCTGCAACATATCGGCATACCTCTCACCCGTCACGGTAGCAGTTTTGCTGTCCAGCGCCATCCGTCGGACATTTTGTGAACTTTGGTTTTTTTTGGTTCTAATAAAACCCCATGTCATTCCAAGCACGTGTCTCAGTTTTTACCTCTCTATCTACATTATTCTGTGGTTTATTAAGTTTTCAAATTTTTACTGACTTTTTGATCACCCGGTATATGCGATATCACGGAGTACGTACGCCGATTCTGTGGTGCCACGTTTCTGTGCCACAGTAAAAGAGTCACAAGTTCCGTGCTCCCCCCCCCCCCCCCCCCCCCCTCTGTGTTTGCACCAGTTGTCACAGGGTTGCCATTTCGTGTCTTCTCCTGTCCACACTAAGGCCTGCTCACGTCGCAGGATCGCCACTGCGCCCAAGTCAGTGCTTGTCAGTGATGCAGTCACCCAAAGCCACCACTTCCTCATCCCACCACCTGATCAAGTTGTTGTCATGCCCGCGCCGACGCCTACCTACATCGCAGCGTCTCTACTGCACCACTGCCTGTCAGTACTGTAGTCAATACGGGATCGCATTGCCGCCACTTTGCCGCCTTGCTGCTGTTGTTCACGTCGCTACCAATGCCTGCCCACGGCACCGTCTCTCCGCTATGTTCACGCTGGTGCCTGTCCGTGCTGCACCCGTTCCAGGGCCGAGACGTCCGCAGCATTGCCGCTGCCACCGCCACCGTGCCAAGAGATCTCTACCATCACCTGTTGTGACCGTAGAAAATTTTAATTTTTATTCGTGCTTTTGTGACCATAATAAGAGTCCAGGCTCCATAGGCAAATAGCCAGCCGACATTAAGAAATAGTCCACCAGTATGTAAGGACAACATAAGCGGCGGACGCTGCCAAGTTGATCAAATAACTTAGTGTTTGACTTCCTGCCAGAGGAAGCAGCATGAATCAAGCTTGCGCAACGGAAGAAGCAAACACCAGGGCGATAATACAGCAAGAGAGAGTGTCAGTAATGTGCGGAAAAGACTCGTGTGGA
Organism: Schistocerca gregaria; assembly: GCF_023897955.1. Classification (NCBI taxonomy): domain Eukaryota; kingdom Metazoa; phylum Arthropoda; class Insecta; order Orthoptera; family Acrididae; genus Schistocerca; species Schistocerca gregaria. The sequence goes on from NC_064921.1 coordinate 919,526,237, forward strand.
ACCAAATTAAGTTGTGTGCAGCTAGAAACGAAAGTGTCGTGTGGAACCGAAGGCATTCTTGCGCAAGCCGACCAATTAGAAACGAGAGTGTCGTGTGGAGTCATAGGCATTCTTGTGCAATCCGATCACTTAGAAATGAAAGGTTTGTGTGAAACAAATTAACTTGTGTGCACCCAAGTACATGAGAAACGAAATAAAAGACCAGGCAGCGGAATAGCTAGAAGCAGAGATTCAGATGCAGATTCAGAGCCAGTTTGGAGATTCCGCAGCGAGGCACCAGCGGAGCCGAGTAGGCCCAGAGCAGCCGATTCAGATGATAAAGACTTCAGCTACGAGAAGACGGTGATAGACTCTGGTGGATACTCAGGAACTGCATGTCAAGTAGGATTTTTAGAGTTTCATCGGAATAATGTTGAACAGAGGCTGTCAGTCTTTGTCGCAATTACAAAGAGATTTCAGTGCTAACCAAGGACAAGTGACTGCTTGTAAGTAGGCTGTTTAGGTTCTTATATCGGTAACGCCACCGCCACATAGTGCTCTGTATGAAAATCACTGGCTGTGCAGCGTGCAGTCTGTGGCTGGTTTGCATTGTTGTTGGCCGTTGTAGTGTTGGGCGTTGGCTGTTAACAGCGCGTAGCGTTGCGCAGTTGGAGGTGAGCAGCCAGCAGTGGTGGATGTGGGGAGAGAAATGGCGGAGTTTTGAAATTTGTAAGAATGGATGTCATGAACTGATATATATATTATGACTTTTGAACACTATTAAGGTGAATACATTGTTTGTTCTCTATCAAAATCTTTCATTTGCTAACTATGCCTATCAGTAGTTAGTGCCTTCAGTAGTTTGAATCTTTTATTTAGCTGGCAGTAGTGGCGCTCGCTGTATTGCAGTAGTTCGAGTAACGAAGATTTTTGTGAGGTAAGTGATTTGTGAAAGGTATAGTTTCTTTTGTAAGGATTATTAAATGTCAGATTGCGCTGAGTTAAAAAATATAGTGTGCCAGTTTAAGTACAGTCATGTATAATTTTTCTAAGGCGACGTTTCATGCTTTGTACTTGTTTCTTATATGTATCGGCAATTAGCTTTGAAGTAGCGAGTCCGAATAAATAGGCTGAATCTTACTCATGGGTTTATGGTCCAACACCTCACACAAGTGTATGTGAGAATAAACTTGATAGAAACTAACGAATATTTTCTGTCTATTGCAATTCTGTAACCTATTTTCAGGAAACTTATTTGCTTCGAAACAAGGAGATTCTCTCCCTCTCATCTTCGATATAAGGGTTGACAGCAATTTATAGCTAACCCATTGCCGTTAACGTCCCGATTGAGCTACACAATTCGCACTTACTTTGTTCTGGTATAGTGAGGCTGTGCCGGGATGCGGACTGCCGAAGCAGCTGAGATTTCAAAATGATTTTTTGAAAGGGTCAGGCTAGAGAAGTGGAAAGGAAAGTATGATAGAATTTTGTGTTGGGAAACCAGACCAACTGATTCATTTAGATAGGTTACTGGGTATGCGAACTGCAATTTCAACTTTAAAGAGGAGGCTGCCAGAATCTTTACAATAGAACCACTCCACAGTCCAACATATAGCGTGGAAGAATTTGTCAATGACATTGAACATATGGGTGGGCCCTGTGTTACAGACCAACGCATACTGAACAGAGAGAGAATCATAGGAATCAGGATAGAGGAAATTGTAACGACAATTTTAATGGAAATAGTGGTAATACATGGATAAATGAGAAGAATGGGCACAGTAATGAGGATAGGAGGTGGACAGACAGACGGAAGGGAGAAAATATAAGTTATGGGTGAGAGAGAATTTTGATCAGAGAAGAGCGCATGAGAGAGAAAGAGGTAGAAAAGTAGGTCGACAAGGTGCCGGTTTTCAGCTTCAGAAAACTAGTTGAGGCTTACTTAAAGTTCACATGAAGGCTAGTGACATCCCAATGAATATGTCCAGACAGGATTTCAGTGGGTTGAACAGAGAATATTGAAAAGAATAGAAGGAAATTACTTATGCAAAAGAATGCAATTTTGGACGATGTAGAGATGAGGTGAGATTGTAATGATTACAGTAGAAGAAATCATGGAGGGAGAGGACAGAAATTTAATAAAACTAGTAATAACCACCAGTACGCCTGTTATTATATTGGGGAGTTATTTCATCAATGAGATGGATGAATTAGAGAATAGCAAGCAGCTGAGGTATCTGACAGAGGCAGTGGTTATGCCAGAAATGAGAACAGATGGTAATATGGAATTGACAAGCAAGGTCATTAATAACAATGATATTGATTGTTAAGAGGAAACGTTTGTTGATGTAGGAGTAAATCATGAAGCACAGTCTACGAGTATTGTATGTGATCATGTTCAGAATGAAGTGTGTCCTGAGGTAGACAATATTCATGATTGTAGCAATGATTTTATTGATAGTGAAATATTTAATGATGATATGTATGTTCTAATGAATGTGCATGATATTTTATGTTGTAATAGTGATCAATTTATTAATGAAGTTGGAGTGAGTTGCAATAATAGAAGTGGTATTAATGAAGATTGTTCCGAAGAAGGAGTTAAGACATTTGCTTTTGTGGAGAAAACCCTTGTGGTTCTCGATAAGGATATTAGTAGTGAATGGATGGGGAAGGAGGAAGGAGAGTATAATATTAATGATTGTATGTCCTTTGCCAAATTGCATAAAATACTCATTGCTGTGGAATGGGATAGTTCAAAACTTAAAAGTCGCTACGATACTGCAGAAGTTCAGTAAGAAGGAAAACATTGAGGAAGTATTTTGTGATATGTTGAACGAAAGTGTAGAGACTGAACGTGGGGAGGTGTATAAAATATGTGTGTAGTGGGCAGTACAAGCAAAGAAGGAATTGAAACTGTTTTTCTGAAAGAAATGGAGATGAAGAGGGAAGTAAGTGTAAAAGTTCAACTTATTATTAATGTAAAAGTGGAGAAAATCTACGCTGACAGATTCTGAGTCTAGCGTATTATCTTATTAGGTGTAGGAAGTTGTGGTGTTTCCTGTAGCTACGATAAAAAATTAAACATTTAGAGACGTCTTTCACGACGCTACCGGACTCCCTGCCAGTCCTTCCTACTAGTAAGCAAGCTAGAAACCCAAGGCACCTCAGTTTCCACATGGCCAATATCTGTCCTCTGGGCAACACAAATTTACAAATTTTCATCACCAGGTGCTCTCGCACTCTTTGTTCAAAAATATTCAGCTCTCCTGTGACGCAATTTCAGGCAACCAGTCCCTTTCAGAACAGATCCCTCACACACATATTGATTACTTTCTGTACCTTAATTTGCTTCCTTTGCCAAATACACTCCTGGAAATTGAAATAAGAACACCGTGAATTCATTCTCCCAGGAAGGGGAAACTTTATTGACACATTCCTGGGGTCAGATACATCACATGATCACACTGACGGAACCACAGGCACATAGACACAGGCAACAGAGCATGCACAATCTCGGCACTAGTACAGTGTATATCCACCTTTCGCAGCAATGCAGGCTGCTATTCTCCCATGGAGACGATCGTAGAGATGCTGGATGTAGTCCTGTGGAACGGCTTGCCATGCCATTTCCACCTGGCGCCTCAGTTGGACCAGCGTTCGTGCTGGACATGCAGACCGCGTGAGACGACGCTTCATCCAGACCCAAACATGCTCAATGGGGGACAGATCCGGAGATCTTGCTGGCCAGGGTAGTTGACTTACACCTTCTAGAGCACGTTGGGTGGCACGGGATACATGCGGACGTGCATTGTCCTGTTGGAACAGCAAGTTCCCTTGCCGGTCTAGGAATGGTAGAACGATGGGCTCGATGACGGTTTGGATGTACCGTGCACTATTCAGTGTCCCCTCGACGATCACCAGAGGTGTACAGCCAGTGTAGGAGATCGCTCCCCACACCATGATGCCGGGTGTTGGCCCTGTGTGCCTCGGTCGTATGCAGTCCTGATTGTGGCGCTCACCTGCACGGCGCCAAACACGCATACGACCATCATTGGCACCAAGGCAGAAGAGACTCTCATCGCTGAAGACGACACGTCTCCATTCGTCCCTCCATTCACGCCTGTCGCGACACCACTGGAGGCGGGCTGCACGATGTTGGGGCGTGAGCGGAAGACGGCCTAACGGTGTGCGGGACCGTAGCCCAGCTTCATGGAGACGGTTGCGAATGGTCCTCGCCGATACCCCAGGAGCTACAGTGTCCCTAATTTGCTGGGAAGTGGCGGTGCGGTCCCCTACGGCACTGCGTAGGATCCTACGGTCTTGGCGTGCATCCGTGCGTCGCCGCGGTCCGGTCCCAGGTCGACGGGCACGTGCACCTTCCGCCGACCACTGGCGACAACATCGATGTACTGAGGAGACCTCACGCCCCACGTGTTGAGCAATTCGGCGGTACATCCACCCGGCCTCCCGCATGCCTACTATACGCCCTCGCTCAAAGTCCGTCAACTGCACATACGGTTCGCGTCCACGCTGTCGCGGCATGCTACCAGTGTTAAAGACTGCGATGGAGCTCCGTATGCCACGGCAAACTGGCTGACACTGACGGCGGCGGTGCACAAATACTGCGCAGCTAGCGCCATTCGACGGCCAACACCGCGGTTCCTGGTGTGTCCGCTGTGCCGTGCGTGTGATCATTGCTTGTACAGCCCTCTCGCAGTGTCCGGAGCAAGTATGGTGGGTCTGACACACCGGTGTCAATGTGTTCTTTTTTCCATTTCCAGGAGTGTATACACGCAAGCACTGTGGATACCCCAGCTCACTTCAATTGTGTCGTTACTCCACTATTCGCAGACTCATCTCACCGCCTGTCACGCATCACTGAGCAGGTACACCAAAGATTTTCGGCTACATGAATTACTCCCTTGGTAGTACTATCCCATTCGTCGGCGAGTGACACTCTGGCCTCATTTCTGATAGAATAATATACCTGAACTGGGTCCTCCCTTTCAGGATGTAAATCAAACAACGTCTGAGTGCCACACGTTAGACTCTCCTAGTCACCAAGAATTGTAATACCCCAGAGTTGGACGCTCCCCAAATGTCAATGCGTCAGTTTCTGTGTTATGTGGTGACGATGTCACACATTCATGCCGTGATATTACGGTTCAGGCATAAGAGCATACGCTCCACAATACTGAAGACGAGGAACGTAGATCTCAACCCATCTACAAAAAAAAAAAAAAAAAAAAAAAAAAAAAATGGTTCAAATGGCTCTGAGCACTATGGGACTTAACATCTGAGGTCATCAGTCCACTAGAAATTAGAACTACTTAAACGTAACTAAGCTAAGGTCATCACACACATCCATGCCCGAGGCAGGATTCGAGCCTGCGACCGTAGCAGCAGCGTGGTTCCAGACTGAAGCGCCTAGAACCGCTCGGTCACAACGGCCGGCTAACCCAACTACAGTTGAGATGTGTATTTCATCTGTAGCTCATACCTTCTCATAGTCTGTCAGTTAAGAGCCACCAGTTTGACGAAGGACTCTGTGTTCCATTGTTAGCATCGTACCTGTTTCCCAAGCACCGATTCAGGCATTCTTTTTCAAGAACGTATCCTCCAAGCTAGAGGATCCTATTGACAGCATCCCACGGCACAATTTGATGCGCTCCTCTCAATGCAGCAGTCTCTGCAACCTCCATGTCTGGCTATCACAGGATCTCAAATTCTGGATACACCTGCCTGTAATCTGCCTTTGTCAGATTAGTGATGCATAGTTCTGTGGGATTGTGCACCCTTCTCGTACCAATGAGTTGTTGTTCCTTCTGAAATAGACACATGATTCATACTCTCGCATTATTCCCAGAAAGAAAACTGTACAACATGCAATATGACAGCCTACGATCCATGCCCTATGGCACACCTGTATGGTCTGCATGTCAGGATTCTTATTAAAAGGGAAAATGATCGCCGTCCGCACGCACCTGTCATCTTGTGCTGTTCACCAGAACGACCTACAAGGGCCACCCGCAGGACGTCCCCTGCTGTTTCATTGCTTCCTCGTGGAAAGTTAAACATAAATTTTGATAACTGTGGAACACTCCTCTGTCGCCAATTTTGGTGACATGTCTCGGCCACCAGGACAAGGGTACTGCACTTTTCTTTTCTTCAGATATGCAGTCTACACTTCCTAACTGAGCCAGCCCCAGCTTTCGCATCCACACCTGGGCCACTCGAGCCTTCGTCTGGAAGGCTTTGCAAGACCTTGGGCCCAGGCTTTCAGAGACAGGGGGACAGAGATGCAACCACCAAGGATACTCTCTCAATGGCCATCATCTACAGCGACCCAAAAGTGCCTCATCCATTTGGACATCCCATCAGCAATGAGACTTACCTCTTTGAGATGGCACCCTCATCATTTCCCATAGGAGGGGAGGGGTGCATGATCTTCGCCCAACATCAAGATGAGTGCGCCATCTTTTCCATAGGTTGGGAAGGATGATGTATACACAATCTTCACCTGAGATTACGAGTACAACTACCAGGAAACGTACCTGAGAAACTGGATTGCCTCACTTAAGTACGGAAACTGTCTACCGCTAGAGCCACCACACCAGCCGACAGGCAATGTTTGCAAAGGGGCGCACGACGTCCGTGGGCACTGCTTCGCATCCGCCAATAACTTGTCCATCAAACACCGAACCCGTATCCGTCTGTCAGGTGTGTATTTAAGAAGGCACCCTGCCGTTAGTAGTTCGTCTCTCTGAGCCACGAAGTCCCACGGCACAGCTACATCAGGATTTACAGCAGTTCCAGCCACAGTAGCAACCTGGGAGATACACCACAGCAACTTCAAAGAGCAGCCAGCTGTCCGCATTTGAGCCTTCGGATCCTCTAACACTGGCCTCCCTTGGAAACTGTGCTTCAGGACTGGTATCAGCCAGCTGACGTAACTATTGAGAATTTGCTCAAAAATATTGTCAGTGATAGGCACTTGACTGGACTAAGAATTATACCGATAAACTCTCAGTAGTGACAATTTTAACATCGTCACTTCAAGTGTTATTGTTTCTGTCTACGAACCAAGTTACAGGGCCTCAATTATTGAACTATATAAAAAAACGTAAATTAGCTACGAACTACGGCGTGCACAAACTGTATTCAACATGTAAACGTCACTATAGGTATTAGGATTTAGATTATGACATGTTCGATACTCCTACCATCGCCGGCGATACTGGAAGCAGAGGAATAGCAAAATTCTGCGTGATCCGCTTAAGTGTCGAAACATCCTGAATGGTTATCAGCTCAGCAATGGTTTTGGGGCTATGGCTGGACACCTTGTCTTTAATTTACCCCCACAAAAAGAAGTCGCATTTATTCAGATCCGGAGAATATAGCGTCCAATTGAGGCCAATGCCTGTGGTTTCTGGGTACCCCAGAGCCAGAATGCGGTCCCCAAAGTGCTCCTCCAAGTCCTCAAACACTCTCCTGCATCGATGGGGTCGACCTCCGTCTTGCATGAGCCATATATTGCCGAAATCAGGTCACTTTGGATAATGGAGATGAAATCATCCTCCGTTCGGTAGTCACCGTGCCATCAAGGAATATCGCACCGATTATTCAGTGACTGGATATTGTACACCACCGAGTCATCCGTTGAGGGTGAAGAGACTTCTCTATCACGAAATGCGGATTCTCAGCTCTCCAAATGCACCAATTTTGCTTACTGGCGAACCCATCCTAAATTAAAGTAGGTTTCGTCGCTAAACCAAACAAGAATGCGTATACTAATTCCCAAGCCGGCTGGTGTGACCGAGCGGTTGTAGGCCTTTCAGTCTGGAACTGCGCGACCGCTACGGTCGCAGGTTCGAATCCTGCCTCGGGCATGAATGTGTGTGATGTCCTTAGGTTAGTTAGGTTTGAGTAGTTCTAATTTCTAGGGGACTGATGACCTTAGATGTTAAGTCCCATAGTGCTCAGAGCCATTTGAACCAATTCCCACCTTGTTCCGCGGCTAAACGTGCAGTTTGAACGTCCTAACGCAAACCGTTTAGAAGTAATGACGATTTTATTTCATATTGTTCAATAAATGTCATACTGCAAGACTATTATTCATTACCAGTATCAGATCAAGAAGATCGTTTATTGGTGTGTTGTTAAGTTACAGATTTTCCGCCCCAATTGACACTGACAGTAAATTATTGGATTGTATGCGTGTTGGAATGAAATGTCTTTTTTTTTGTCACTATCTGAGAATCTTCTCGAGAGTTGTGAACTCATATAAGACTGCTACATAATCCATATTTATTGAAATCGAAACATATAACGTAGCTATTTTATAACAAAACTATTTTTAAATAAGACCGTCAAGGTAACATTAGTCTGTAAAATAGTAGCTTTACACAGCTCTTTATTAAGCTAGAAAATGTGTCTTGTGCTAACAGTCCTGTTAAAAAGGTGCTTGGATAGATTGCAGAGCTTTGTAAATCTTCAGTTTATCTACTAGCAGTGCCCCACGGAGCTCCCCATGCTTAAAGAGTTATTTATATAAAAAAAATGTCTGAGCATGCATTTATTCCAATCTTCTATTAGTCCACCTTCTGCTTCCCCCTGTCTCTGTCCTCTCCTTCACTCTCTCTCTCTCTCTCTCTCTCTCTCTCTCTCTCTCTCTCTCTCTCTCTCTCTCTCTGTCCGTCTTCTCCTCACTCCATCTACATCTATCTCCTCGTTCCCCCTCTTTTTCCATCCATCTCCTCCTCCACCCCCCCCTCTTTCTATCCATCTCCTCCCCGCCCTCTCTATGTCTATCTCCTCTTCCTCTTTCTCTGTCCATTTCCTCTTCCCCCCATCCCTCTCTGACCGTCTTCTCCTCACTCCATCTACATATATCTCCTCGTTCCCCCTCTTTTTCCTTCCATATCCTCCTCCCCTGCTCCCTCTCTACGTTATCACCCCTACCCCATGAGCAAGCTGGTGGTTCTCACCCCCAAAGTACTTCTTTTGAGGTCGTAATTAATGGGTGTACCAAATTTGGTTGAAATCGTTCCAGGGGCTTAGGATGAGTTTTTTACAGCTTTTCCCGCTTAAACACATTCCAAATATTTTTCACACGTGTTTAATATATTTCACACATTTTGGTACACATATTTCACCTTTATCTCTGGCGAATTTCGCCCTGCACTTTCATTTTCACGCAACTATATATTTATATGTCGCACTCCCCACTATTTGTTTTACAGTGACGTAATTTTACAGGTACATCCAATGGAATATGAGGCTGCGTCTACGAATTGTGTTGTGGATGCAGTTAGTAAAGAAGTAATGAATCAAAACGTCATGTATGATGTTTCAGGTTTTCACCATTCTCAATATTTGATGTCATATTCTCTTGAACTATGTGTCATACATTGATATATTTTTGTAAGTACATTAAGCGGCATATGTGTGTTGCGAACAGAATTAGTAGCAAAGATGTAATACATTTAAAAGTCATACATGATGCGACAGTTTTGAAGCATCTCATTATTTATGACGTCATATCTCCTGAACTGTGTATCGTGAAATGATATAATTTTGCCATCACATTAAGTGCTACATGTGAATACTGTCTGTAAAATGTGTCGCGAAGTCAAGAAATAACAGATTAAAGCGTCATGTCTGATGCGGCAGATCTACTGAGCAGCGAAAATGTAGTAAGTCATAAACTTTTATCCTTTCATCATTTTGTAGGAGTTGTAAGCGATAAAAAGTTTCCTAATGGTTTGGTATTATCTGTAAAGTTTGTTGCAAGTCTCTTAAGTGCTCTCATTCTCAAATACTGGATGAATAAAGTGTGGATATTCGCGCGACTTGGGCTACGTTTCTTCTTCACCCCATACTCACCCCTTTGATAGGCAGATATGCGTAAGATAGCCGATGTGTTAGGGTTGGGTAGTTTGGGGGAAAGAGACCAAACTGCGAGGTCATCGGTCTCATCGGATTAGGGAAGGATGTCGGCCGTGCCCTTTCAAAGGAACCATCCCGGCATTTGCCTGGAGCGATTTAGGGCAATCACGGAAAACCTAAATCAGGATGGCCGGACGCGGGATTGAACAGACGTCCTCCCAAATGCGATCCCAGTGTGCTAACCACTGCGCCATCTCGCTCGGTCCGATGTGTTAATCGAGGATATAAGCTATCTCCATTCCACATTTAATCTAAACCTCTCAGCCCGTTTCAGCGTGAAATGGTAACAGACATACTAAAACACATAAAAACTTCGGCATTTAAGTATATATTATCTTAGCGCGCGCTGCTTCGTTTGCGTAGACTGTACGGTCAGTGCAGTTGATTTTTGCTTATAAAATAAAATAGAATATGTATGTTGTTCACAAATTGCAAAACTTTCTAAACGTTTTAAGCTAATTACAGCCGTAGAGGCATGGTCTCTTCTGAATGAACTTCTGAACAAAAAGCAATTATGTTAGATGGAGTCTATTTTTGTTAGTCATGCCTGCAGCGTTCTCGTGGCCATATTTCCATAGAAATGGGAATAATGCTAATACACAATTTTATACCTAACCGAGAAGTGAAACACCAAATTCCAGAGATCTATATTTTAAAATTTTTTACTGTAACGAAATATTTTCTTAAAAATTATCAACCGCTACTTCACCCCATTAGGAGCTGAATTTCCAAAAACAGTGGAACATGTATTTTTCTTTCTAACGGAGAAGCCAGATATAAATTTTCATAGATTTAGCTATGAATATGCTTTCATAACGAAATACTTTCATAAAACTTTTCATCCCCTATTTCACTCCCTTAGAGGGGTTGAATTTCAAGTGGTTCAAATGGCTCTGAGCACTATGGGACTTAACATCTGAGGTCATCAATCCCCTAGAACTTAGAAGTACTTAAATCTAACTATATATATACTAAGATGGTATCTGTTCATATATAAGGCTCACAGGCCACTTGACTTCTTCTTCTGTGCGAATGCACAACCAGTTCCCGGACTCTTACGGGAATAGACAACGCGCCGCGAGTAATGAGTGTAATGGGCGGGGGCACTACGAATGTAGTGCGGGACAGTACGTTGAGAATGTTGGTTTCGCGGGAGGCGTGTCAGAGATAAATTCCTGCAGTCGCGCTATCCTCTGTGTCCTCGGTGGCTCAGATGAATAGAGCGTCTGCCATGTAAGAAGGAGATCCCAGGTTCGAGTCCCTGTCGGGACACACATTTTCTTCTGTCCCCGTTGACGTATTTCAACTCCTGTAAGCAGCTAAGGGTGTTCATTTCGTTGTAATTGAACTAACTAACCTAAGGACATCACACACATCCATGCGCGAGTCAGTATTCGAACTTTGCGACCGTAGCTGTCGCGCGGTTCCAGACTGAAGCGCCTAGAATCTGTCGGCCACACCGGACGGCGGGTGAATTTCCAAAATCACTGCAAGATGTACTTTTTATTTGTAATCAAGGAGTGAAGTACCAATTTACATGAATGTGGTTCTTTAATAATGATTTATTTTCAAAAAATCTTTCATCTACTACATCACCGCCATAGGAGTTAAATGTCCCAAAACCCTGAAATACGTATTTCTGTATATCTAATCTAGGAACCAAAAACCAATTGTCCTAGGTCTAGCGACAAAATAGTCTTAATAGCGACATACCGGGTGATCAAAAAGGCCGTATAAATTTGTAAACTTAATAAACCACGGAATAATGTAGATAGAGAGGTAAAAATTGACACACATACTTGGAATGGGATGGGGTTTTATTAGAACCAAAACAAAAAGTATTGCTAGACGCGTGAAAGATCTCTTGCGCGCGTCGTTTGGTGATGATCGTGTGCTCAGCTGCCATTTTCGTCGTGCTTGGCCTCCCAGGTCACTAGACCTCAGTCCGTGCGATTATCGGCTTTGGGGTTACCTGAAGTCGCAAGTGTATCGTGATCGACCGACATCTTTAGGGATGCTGAAAGACAACATCCGACGCCAGTGCCTCACCATAACTCCGGACATGCTTTACAGTGCTGTTCACAACACTATTCCTCGACTACAGCTATTGTTGAGGAATGATGGTGGACATATTGAGCATTTCCTGTAAAGAACATCATCTTTGCTTTGTCTTATTTTGTTATGCTAATTATTGCTATCCTGATCAGATGAAGCACCATCTGTCGGACATTTTTTGAACTTTTGTATTTATTTGGTTCTAATAAAACCCCATGTCATTCCAAGCATGTATGTCAATTTGTACCTCTCTATCTACATTATTCCGTGATTTATTAAGTTTTCAAATTTATACAACTTTTTGATCACCCTGTATTTTCAAAAACAAGTTTTCATCCCCTATTTCACTTCCTTAGGGGTGGAATTTCAAAAAATCTCTTCTTACACGGCACCCACAGAATAAGAGCAACACCCTCTTCAAATTTCAAGATTCTTTCCTTAGCGGTTTAGGCTGGGCGATGATGAGTCAGTGAGTGAGTCAGTCAATCGTGACATTGCCTCTTCTACCATTCATCCTTCTTGTTTAACGTCCGTCGCACGTCTTTTTCGTCAAATCTCTTTTTTCGACTACTGCCAGGGTATCAGCGTCGTCGCATAAAAGGTGGATTTTCCGGTCGTTTTACGGCACCGGCCAGGCAAACACGGCGAGGTGTCTGCACTCGCCCAGAAGTGAGACCGTGGGCGCAGCCGGCAGGGTCCGACCCCGGGAGGCGGCTCGGCTGTGAAATGGAGTGTACGCCGCCCGGCCGGCGGATAATAAAATGCTCATCAAGAAGCTCAACAGGTGATAAATAAAGGCGAGCGGGCAGAGTTACGAGAGGAGGGGGAGCCGCCTGTCGCGTCAATCCGTCACCGGCCACTCCCACCCCCACCCCCACCTCCCCCGTCACAGCGCCGGCATAACGCACGCGGGCCCGCTCTGGCCGCTCGCCGCTCTCGGCCTTATGACGACTCGGAGCCCGTTGTTGTGAGCGCGCTGTCTCCCTGCGGCAGTAAATCCCTCGGCCTTCTTTCCTAAAAAGAAAAAAAAAAAAGAAAAAAAAGATGAACATCAGTCGCAGATTTTTCGTAACCTTACAGCTTTACAGTAAGTATATAACAGACCCAAACTTCCGGTTAATTAGGATTTTTAAATGACACGTTCACCTAATATTTCCTGTTGTTTGGGGAAGGCATCTGTTCCGAAGAATAATGAATATATGGATAAGTGCGAATACAATTATAACTGAACCGACATCGTGCCACTGCTTTTGCACGCTAACGATCGAAACAATTTTTCACAAGAAAGATAAAAATAAGAAAGAGTTGCTGAAATTTGGTGCAAATAACCTGAATCTGTTAGAGTTTTAGATAGCAAATTACTTAAGAACGGTGGCCAGCTCACTGTGTGAGTAAAAATTACTATGTGGTTATTAACTGTTTATAGAGAGTATCTATAAACAACATTCTGTTAGAACTACTGACAGCCTTGGGAGAGAGAGTCCTGACAAAAGTCTACCATCTGGTGAGCAAAATGTATGAGACAGGCGAAATACCCTCAGACTTCACGAAGAATATAATAATTCCAATTCCAAAGAAAGCAGGTGTTGACAGATGTGAAAATTACCGAACAATCAGTTTAATAAGTCACGGCTGGAAATACTAACGCGAATTCTTTACAGACGAATGAAAAAACTAGTATAAACCAACCTCTACGAAGATCAGTTTGGATTTCGTAGAAATACTGGAACACGTGAGGCAATACTGACCCTATGACTTATCGTAGAAGATAGATTAAGGAAAACAAACCTACGTTGCTAGCATTTGTAGACTTAGAGAAAGCTTTTGTCAATGTTGACTGGAATGCTCTCTTTCAAATTCTGAAGGTGGCAGGGGTAAAATACAGGAAGCAAAAGGCTATTTACAATTTGTACAGAAACCAGATGGCAGTAATAAGGGTCGAGGGGCATGAAAGGGAAGCAGTTGTTGGGAAGGGAGAGAGACAGGGTTGTAGCCTCTCCCCGATGCTATTCAATCTCTATATTGAGCAAGAAGTAAAGAAAACAAAAGAAAAATTCGGAGTAGGAATTAAAATCGATGGAGAAGAAATAAAAACTTTGAGGTTCGCCGTTGACATTGTAATTCTGTCAGAGACAGCAAAGGACTTGGAAGAGCAGTTGAACGGAATGGACAGTGTCTTGAAAGGAGGATATAAGATGAATATCAACAAAAGCAAAACGAGGATAATGGAATGTAGACGAGTTAACTCGGGTGATGCTGAGGGAATTAGATTAGGGAATGAGACACTTAAAGTAGTAAAGGAGTTTTGCTATTTGGGGAGCAAAGTAACTGATGATGATCGAAGTAGAGAGGATATAAAATGTAGACTGGTAATGGCAAGAAAAGCGTTTCTGAAGAAGAGAAATTTGTTAACATCGAGTATAGATTTAAGTGTCAGAAGTCATTTCTGAGAGTATTTGTATGGAGTGTAGCCATGTATGGAAGTGAAACATGGACATTAAATAGTTTGGACAAGAAATGAATAGAAGCTTTCGAAATGTGATGCTACAGAAGAATGCTGAAGATTGGATGGGTAGATCACATAACTAATGAGGAGGTATTGAATAGAATTGGGGAGGAGTTTGTGGTACAACTTAACTAGAAGAACGGATCGGTTTGTAGGACATGTTCTGAGGCATCAAGGTATCACCAATTTAGTATTGGAGGGCAGCGTGGAGGGCAAATAGAGGAGGGAGACTGAGAGATGAATACACTTAGCAAATTCAGAAGGATGTAGGTTGCCGCACGTACTTGGAGATGAACAGCTTGCACGAGATAGAGTAGTATGGAGATTTGCATCAAACCAGTCTCAGGACTGAAGACCACAACAACAATTACATCTATAAACTAATCACTCAATCGTAATCATGCCAGAACAGAACCAAAGTACTGTCTCGGGCACTTATGTAAAAATACAGTTAATATCATAGCTTAAGGTTAATCAGAAAACCAGCAAAATACGAGGGCTATTCGGAAAGTAAGGTCTGATCGGTCGTGAAATGAAAACCACAGTAAAAATTAAAAAAATAAAAAATTATTCGCAAGCTACACCTTCCAGCTACCTCTCTAAATAGTCGCCGCTCCGACTTACAGATTTGTCGTGGCGTTGTACAAACTTTCAGGTACCCTCCGCCAAATCTCTGTGCTGGTCTGTCTTTCGCTTTTAGCGCCAAAATGTTGTCTTCGTAGCCAGCGGTTCTTGTGAGTAGAGATGAACCACGGTGGGAGCCAATTCAGAACTGTATTGTGGGTGATCAAACACTTACCATCGAAAATGCTGCAGGAGCGTCTTCATTGCCCCTGCAGAATGCCGCTGAAAACTGTCTTGAAGAAAGAAACGCATGACATCTATGTTACGGCGGCTGCATAGCTTCAGCCGAAATCTCTCACCAGATCCACATACTTGGCGGGAGACACTGTAGTTTTAGGCATTTCCACGTGATCACTTTGTGCTCTGAACTGAAAAGTGCGACGTGAAGCGATCAACAGGCATACTAAAAACACTGCCTAACACATCTGTGCAAAGTTCAATCGGATTTTCACAGTTGTTTCCATATCGCACCTAATCGGACCTTACTTTCAAAATACGCCTCGTAATTTGTATTGAACAAATGCACGTAAAACTTAACTGTTTGCAAAACGGTTCACTAATGAATTGCTTTACTTTGTTCATTGCAATGCTGTTACTGATATTAGTAATGGAAGTATTAATAAAAACTTGTTTTCCGTTTTAATAAGTTACTTCTGGAAAGTTCATAATGTTTCATTTAGCGAATAATGAGTAAATTTACATTACACTGTTACGTAATTTGCGATTGTGAGCAGAGCTTTCAATCGCACCGAAGACACGAAATGTATTATTCTGAAGTAATATTACGTCAATATTCATTTAAGTTATGCTTTTAGTCTTTTACTATTAGTCATTATTCTTTAATTAGTTGTTCTACTAAGGAAAAAAGTTCACTGCTGTTAAATGACAGCTTTGGATACTTCTCAAATTTGTAAATTTTGTAAATTAATTTCGGAAACTAAGATAAAGAAATAAAGAAGTTAAATAAGCTCATCACTTTCAGTTTTCTACAATTCGTTGACTGATAGCGTTCTCGGAATCAATAAAGGTAATAAGATAGGATCCTATTAGGTAAATGACTGAGGTAGAGTTCATTTGCACTACAACAGTTGTTGCACTAAACGCACCGTTATTCAATTAAGAAAAACTACTACGATGGCTAGCCCTGTACAATCTACACTCCTGGAAATTGAAATAAGAACACCGTGAATTCATTGTCCCAGGAAGGGGAAACTTTATTGACACATTCCTGGGGTCAGATACATCACATGATCACACTGACAGAACCACAGGCACATAGACACAGGCAACAGAGCATGCACAATCTCGGCACTAGTACAGTGTATATCCACATTTCGCAGCAATGCAGGCTGCTATTCTCCCATGGAGACGATCGTAGAGATGCTGGATGTAGTCCTGTGGAACGGCTTGCCATGCCATTTCCACCTGGCGCCTCAGTTGGACCAGCGTTCGTGCTGGACGTGCAGACCGCGTGAGACGACGCTTCATCCAGTCCCAAACATGCTCAATGGGGGACAGATCCGGAGATCTTGCTGGCCAGGGTAGTTGACTTACACCTTCTAGAGCACGTTGGGTGGCACGGGATACATGCGGACGTGCATTGTCCTGTTGGAACAGCAAGTTCCCTTGCCGGTCTAGGAATGGTAGAACGATGGGTTCGATGACGGTTTGGATGTACCGTGCACTATTCAGTGTCCCCTCGACGATCACCAGAGGTGTAGGCCAGTGTAGGAGATCGCTCCCCACACCATGATGCCGGGTGTTGGCCCTGTGTGCCTCGGTCGTATGCAGTCCTGATTGTGGCGCTCACCTGCACGGCGCCAAACACGCATACGACCATCATTGGCACCAAGGCAGAAGCGACTCTCATCGCTGAAGACGACACGTCTCCATTCGTCCCTCCATTCACGCCTGTCGCGACACCACTGGAGGCGGGCTGCACGATGTTGGGGCGTGAGCGGAAGACGGCCTAACGGTGTGCGGGACCGTAGCCCAGCTTCATGGAGACGGTTGCGAATGGTCCTCGCCGATACCCCAGGAGCAGCAGTGTCCCTAATTTGCTGGGAAGTGGCGGTGCGGTCCCCTACGGCTCTGCGTAGGATCCTACGGTCTTGGCGTGCATCCGTGCGTCGCTGCGGTCCGGTCCCAGGTCGACGGGCACGTGCACCTTCCGCCGACCACTGGCGACAACATCGATGTACTGTGGAGACCTCACGCCCCACGTGTTGAGCAATTCGGCGGTACGTCCACCCGGCCTCCCGCATGCCCACTATACGCCCTCGCTCAAAGTCCGTCAACTGCACATATGGTTCACGTCCACGCTGTCGCGGCATGCTACCAGTGTTAAAGACTGCGATGGAGCTCCGTATGCCACGGCAAACTTGCTGACACTGACGGCGGCGGTGCACAAATGCTGCGCAACTAGCGCCATTCGACGGCCAACACCGCGGTTCCTGGTGTGTCCGCTGTGCCGTGCGTGGATCCACAGTACTCTTCTTGAATCTTCATTCCTGTTGATTACAATGCACTGTGCCGTTTACGACCACGTAATACGCCTGTCCATATATTAAAAATCTTGCAGTTTATTCCTTGCACTCCAATTGATCACTTGTCGCTAGCAACTTCTCTCTACCGACTAATTCTGCCCGACTCTGGCCTTAAGCGTCCAGCAACCAGCTCTTTACTTCAAACGTATTATTAACTCCACACGATAGCAAACTTCCCTGACTAGCCCATCGTTTTTACTACATCGTAACTACAATATTTTTATTTAGTTCCTTTGAATTAATTGTCATTTAATTACATGACAACATTAATAAAGTAACAAAAGGTACGTATGACATAAATTACATCACAGTCACATTATGGTTACAAAATTAACTATGCGAAAAATTTATTAGGCATCGTTTTTTGTGTTGCTAGTGTTACTCTTTGATTTTTCAATTCAGTAACTTCCGTTTAACCAAACTACACCGCCGAGTCGTATTATTTAAAAACTCTTCACAAGTGTGAAGGTCGTAGATCGTAGCTCATCTACATCTATATTCAGTAAACCACTTAAAGAGTGTGACGGAAGGTACTTACCATTACCGTCTTCATACACCTTGGATCCGTATTATTAATCCAAAATTAGTAAAGCCTCGTAGAATTTACAATTGCAGTTGGTACCAATTCGCGGTTCCTGCCAATCTGGTATTGTCATTTTCGGGTGTAAAACAGGACATTTTGTATTTGTTTGTGACCTACCCAGTGCTTGCTTTGTTAAAAAAAAAAAGGTCCTGGTACTATGACTTTCTGGGTGGTGTTTCTGAATTTGAGACTTCTTAATAAGTCATTTTAACGCGTTTCTGAGCATTTAAAATTGTGAATACATTTGTACTGGTAAAAAATAAAACTACGTTGTGCACCAACAGTCTTTTATTACAAGTCTTATTAAATAAGTTAAACATTATTTCACAATTTACTATTTGTTATAAAAAATAAACTGCAGGAGGACGATCACACGTAAATTTGAACTACGAGATACTGAAAAAAGGAAAAAAACTCAAATGTTTTAACTTACAGTTTATAAAACTGTTCATAGCTTTGAAAACCTTTCGTTTTACGTCTCTCCTCCCTCTCCTTCCTTGCTGTTAGTGTCCACAGCGAGCGAACGAATCAGTCGTCGGCTACAGCTTGAGGAAAAGTAATAAAGAAACAATTTTTGTTAACAGAATGGCTCTACCATCAATAATGATCAGATTTATTTGGGAAAACTCTCTTTCATATTCAGTAGGTGACACTGGAAATCTCTTTGATAGTAGTCGTCAGTGGGAACAGATTTGTGGGATAATTTGTTTTGTTTTCACAGTTTCCACCAAAGCTCTCACAATTGTCAACCACATACTCACGAAATGCTTTAATCGTATCTCGTTTTTAACCAACTGAAAGCCAACTGCACCAAGTAGCAGTACTTTTACATCCCTTAAATAACAGTAAATGTTTTATCGTACCACATATCAAAATTTTCGGTTCTGGTTGTTTCGTCAGAGACACCGGTAGGGGTAACGGCGCGTACCGTCACAAATCAAGCACTGGTAATACCACTGTAGGCCTTATAATAGTAATTAACTAGTTCTTAAACTACAAATTATGACGTCCTTTGAATAAAATATGTAGTAAAATTTACGATGGTTCAGTAAGAAAGTAACATTTTTCCACATTTAGTGTTCTAGAGTTAAAATGCTTTGTAGGTATGGCGATTACAAGCCTTAGCTCACCCATCTATATACCTACAATCCGCAAGCCACCTCGCAGATTGTGACGTAGGGTATGGCGGCAACTACGTAGCGATTTCAGAAAGTAACACTTGTCGTCCCACGCGCAACAGCACCTGCGTATTGCCGAAAAAGAGAACATATTCCAGGGTTTACAGCAGACAATGTGTTCGAGCGGTACATATAACAGGTGCACAAAGCGAAAGTGTGGGGACGAAAAGACACAGCAACTGAAAATGTAGCCCAAAGGTGAAGTATGCTGGACAGTACGATTCTATGAGCAAAGCGTCTAAATTGCACACATATTCAACGTGAAAGTCTAGCGGTGTGTGAATGAGAAGCAATGTCCCGTCCCGCCGTAATGAAATGGTGTCAACTATTTGATGAATACGTCACGTACGGGCATGGATGATAAGCCGCCATACAGTCCAGATGATGCGCTATGCGGTTTCCATATTTTTCGGCAAGCTAAAAGAACATTCGGGGCAAGGAAGAAATTTTACAGCGATTCTCGAATGGCTCCGTGACCAAGAAGGGGATTTCTGTCGCCGAGAACCTGAATGGGTGATAGAACCTCTCACCATTGTTTAGGATGACTTGGCAACTACGTTGTGTGAGTTACTATTAAGTATAGTGTAACATGCAATAAAAACTACTTAGGTTCCATATTACTGTGTAACTTAACTTTCTGAAGTCCCCTCGTATCTTTCCTCCCATTCCCTGTTTAATTCGTGAACGACTCACGGGAACGATAATGATAATAATAATAATAATAATAATAATAATAATGGATAACCACAGCGACTGCATAGAAGCGATGGAAAAAACAGATGCCTATAAATATATAGGATACAGACGAAAAATAGGAATAGATACAAATATTAAAGAAGAACTAAAAGAAAAATATAGACAAAGACTAACAAAAATACTGAAAACAGAATTGACAGCAAGAAACAAGACAAAAGCTATAAATACGTATGCTATACCAATATTGACCTATTCATTTGGAGTAGTGAAATGGAGTAACACAGACCTAGAAGCACTCAATACACTTACACGATCACAATGCCACAAATATAGAATACATCACATACATTCAGCAACAGAAAGATTCACATTAAGCAGAAAGGAAGGAGGAAGGGGATTTATCGACATAAAAAACCTACATTGTGGACAGGTAGACAATTTAAGCAAATTCTTTATAGAACGAGCGGAACCTAGCAAAATACACAATGCCAAGAAAGTAAATTGGAAAAAGAAAACACTACATGGCAAGCACCCGTATCATCTAACACAGCCACATATCGATCAAGACGCATCCAACACATGGCTAAGAAAAGGCAATATATACAGTGAGACGGAAGCATTCATGATTGCAGTACAGGATCAAACAATAAACACCAGATATTACAGCAAGCATATTATTAAAGATCCCAATACCACTACAGATAAATGCAGACTTTGCAAACAACAAATAGAAACAGTAGATCACATAACAAGCGGATGTACAATACTAGCAAATACAGAATACCCCAGAAGACATGACAATGTAGCAAAAATAATACATCAACAACTTGCCATACAACATAAACTAATAAAACAGCACGTTCCCATATACAAATATGCACCACAAAATGTACTGGAGAATGATGAATACAAATTATACTGGACAGAACCATTATAACAGATAAAACAACACCACATAACAAACCTGACATCATACTCACCAATAAAAATAAGAAATTAACACAACTAATCGAAATATCCATACCCAATTCAAAAAAAAAACAGGAGAAAAAAGTGAAAAATACATCCAACTGGCTGAGGAAGTCAAAAACTGTGCCGGCCGCGGTGGTCTAGCGGTTCTAGGCGCGCAGTCCGGAACCGCGGGACTGCTGCGGTCGCAGGTTCGAATCCTGCCTCGGGCGTGGATGTGTGCGATGTCCTTAGGTTAGTTAGGTTTAAGAAGTTCTAAGTTCTAGGGGACTGATGACCACAGTAGTTAAATCCCATAGTGCTCAGAGCCATTTGAACCATTTGATCCATCAAAAACTGTGGCATCAGGATAAAGTTGACATTATACCAATTATACTATCAACTACAGGAGTCATACCACACAATACCTACCAGTACATCAACGCAATACAGCTACATCCAAACGTATATATACAACTACAGAAATCTGTAATTACTGATACATGTTCAATTACCCGAAAGTTCCTAAATGCAACGTAACATATACCGTACAGTTAAAAGGAAGTCACGCTTGATCAAGGTCCACGTCACTTTCCATTTTTAACCAGACATAACGCCTGAGAAATGAAAGATATAATAATAATAATAATAATAATAATAATAATAATGACTATCGCTAAACCTCCATGCAGGTTCTAATGTTTTGATTTTCTCGCTGTGATCATTTCTCGAGACGAAATAGTGTGGAGCCGAATTACTTTCAGTACTCTCCTTCTAATAATTCCAACAGAAAATTTCTCTACTGTTTACAGCGCATCTGTAGCGTCTGTCACTGGAATTGTTGCGCATCTCCGTATACACACTCGCGCTGAGTAAATGATATCGGGAGACCGCCACGTCACCCGTCACGTGACTCAGTTTGAATAAGGTGACATTTGACCAAATGGCTCCCATAGCCAGTGTACCGAATAAACGGACCAGCAGCGGTAGCAGAGTAGCAGTCGTCTGATATGCAGTAATTTAGTTTAGTTTCCGATTTTTCTAACGTGCTTCTCCACAGGAGTGAACTATACCTGTGTAAACTAGTGGTTAGCAAATTACTGCAAGTTTTAATTTTTGCGTAAATCCTGGTGCATATCCTTGTGTAAGGCGGCTTTATAGAGTAATTGTAAGTTTAAATCCCGCGCTGGTACACAGCATATAGTTTAGATCAATTCACTCCACTTTGCACACTTATCTCGTGCACTAGCTTTCGGGTAAGCAGTTTCTAGTAACAGGTACCTGTAGCTACATCCACTTCAGTAGAGAAATTAGTTTCTGTGTAAGAGTTTGTCGTCTCAGAGCATAGCAAGAAATCTGCTGAGCATTTTTTAGTGTTTCTTTGTTCTCCTCGTTCATTCCGAACTCAGTAACGCCATTTGAAATCTTGTATCTGTTTTCATACAACGCTATGGCTAGATACTATGTTTGTCGTGAGCGGATACAAGGATAATTAGCTGCTGTCCGTAAACAGCTTGAAGAAATATTGGCTACCATCGACACGTTTCTGGATAATGCTCAAAGTTGCGGGACATCGGAGAGCTGGGAACGAGACCTACGACACCTCTGGAATCCCGTGGTCACCAGGGTGTCGCTGCATCTTCTGATACGCAACATCTGGCCGGTCCGTCCTCACTCGAGAGTGGGTGGCAAACAGTGGTGCGTTCGCTTGTCACTAGGCGGAGGGCGAAAGAGGGAGCAGGTACGAGATGCTACCCAGTGTTGATGATAACTCTCCTGTTGGGCCAGCATCCGATTTTCTTGCCCAGTCCGGACAAGTGCAGAAGGTGAGTAGGTTTGTCACTGGGAGTTCCAATGTTAGGTGGGTGATGGAGCCCCTCAAGGAAATAATAAGCACGACAGGAAAGAATGCCAGTGTACACTCGTTATGTTTGCTGAGGGTCTCGTCGGCCCTGCCGGCGATTATCGAGCTCACTGGGTGCAACAGGCTGCATATACAGGTAGTGGCACATGTCGCCTGCCGCTTGTGTTCTGAGAGCATCCTCGGCTCCTTTCGGCGGATGGCTGATCTGGTGAAGGCATCTAGCATCGCTTGCGGGGTGCAGGCTAAGCTGTCTATTTGTAGCTTCATACCCAGGGACGATCACGATCCTCTGCTTTGGAGCAGAGTGGAAGGTCTAAACCAGAGGTTCAGACGACTCTGTAGTGATATTGGATGCGAATTTTTTGACCTACGCCATCGGGTTCGGAATTGTAGGTTTTCCTCAGTAGGTCAGGTGTGCGCAACTAGAGCAGCGGAATACGTGTGGCGTGTACATGGGCTTTTTTATGTAAGAGAAACTCTCCTTTGGGATCAAACACGATTTTCCTGATAAATTAGCCCTCATGGCTGCTGGTAAACCTTCCGGGATGTGAGGTCGTGGTCCAAGAAACTCTTCTATTCCTTTCGTCCAGGACTGCGCTGGATATCCTCAGAGGCGCTCCTCCGTTGAGTCTTGCCGACTGACCGGTCGGCTTGCTTGCTTGCTTTGTGTCATCTCGAAGCTTCAGCTTCGTTAGGTTGAAGAGTTAGCAGGTCTAGCTGCTTTTCCTTCTTCTTCTTCTGGTTGATTTTCAGTTCACCGTGTCTTGGTTTATTTCTTCTTGTTTGATACTCTTCCTTTTCCTTCCTCTTGCTGCCTGAGCAGCGTTGTTACTCTCGTAGCGAGTCCGGCCATCTCGTTGTCTCTCACCAGTGAATCTGGTTTCCCAGATTCCTGATGAGAGGATTCATAGATCTTCTTGTGTCGGCATAGCAGAGTCTCGCCGACTGCTTGAAGCGATCCTTCAGCATTGGCACGCCCGTTAGCCGATGTAGTTAGGCCGTGCTCAAGTCACGCGGAAGATGTAATACCAGTCTCAGGCACCTGTTCTGGATCTTCTGGATACTGCTCATATGAGTCTCGGCGGCATTCCCCCACACCGCGGCGGCGTATTCCAACACGAGCCTGATAAGTGCCAGATACAGCGTCTTTCCGCAGTGTGGGGACAGTGTGGTCATGGGACTGAGGAAGAGGTAGAGGAGGCGCATTCTGCCACGCGCCTTACCCCGTATTTCGGTGATGTGCGTCTTCCACGTAAGGCGCCGATCCAGTGTGACATCCAGGTAGCGCCCAGTGTCCGACCATGGAATGGGGCCTCCCATGATGATTGATGGCAGAGCTTCAGATATACGTTTCCTCGTGAAGATCACAGCCTGGCTCTTTACTGCACTGAACTTGAGCCGCCACTTGGTGGCCCAAGCTCCTAGCTCGTTGCAGGCTATTTGTAGTCTTCCTCGCATCAGATGTGGATTGATGCTCTTGGTGTACAGAGCTGTATCATCAGCATACAGCCCTGTCTGCACCCGTCGCGTTCGCGGCATGTCCGCCGTGAATAGGGCATACAAGAGGGGCCCCAATACTGAGCCCTGTGGGATTTCGGCGGCTATTTCCCGTGGTTTTGAGGTCCCTTCCTCCATTTTCACATGGAAGGTACGTCCAGGGAGGTAGGAGTGGATCAAGCGGGTGTGTGACCCTGAATTCTCTGTACTAGTTAGTAACTTGTAGACTAGTCCGTCGTGCCACACGCTGTCGAAGGCACGGGAGACGTCTAGAAGTACCGCCCCAAAGTATTCCCTCTTCTCCAGCGCCCCCATCGCCTGCTCCACTAGTCGCAGCAGTTGCTGTGTTGTCCCGTGCCCCCTCCTGAAGCCGAACTGCTCGTCGGGAAGCAGGCCTTCTTCTCCGACGTGACGGCGCTGTCTCCTGACATAGATTCGCTCAAATACTTTTGAGACTGTTGGTAGCAGCCTGATGGGCCGGTAATTTTGCGCCAGCCCGTGGTTTTTGCCACCCTTACAGATCGCCACCACCTCCACATGTTTCCAGGCGGAGGGGTAGTGGCCGGTCGGACGTCCGAGAGCAACATAAATACTGCAGGAAAGGGTGCGTGGTAAAAGTAACACGTGATGAACAGAAATAATACTTGTCAAAAATTAAACTTAACTGTCGACCGTCGTCTTATCAAATATAATACTGTCTAGCGATTCTGCAGAGCTACTTTCCATACATTGCTAAGTTTCATTGTCTCCTCTTTCCTATTAAAATTATCTTGATGCTTATAAACTTCAATGGCTTCTCTATATAGTTGTGGATAATAATGTGATGTTGTAGATGAAATTTCTGTTTCAGAAAACTTCACTTCGTAGTTTCCTGACTGAAGAGCATGCTCTGCCGGCCGGAGTGGCCGAGCGGTTCTAAGCGCTTCAGTCTGGAACCGCGCGACCGCTACGGCCGCAGGTTCGAATCCTGCCTCGGGCATGGGTATGTGTGATGTCCTTAGGTAAGTTAGGTTTAAGTAGTTCTAAGTTCTAGGGGACTGATGACCTCAGATGTTGAGTCCCATGGTGCTCAGAGCCATTTGAACCTTTTTTTTTTTTTAGCATGCTCTGCTACAGCTGATTTCTCTATTTTTCCTAGTAGGCAAAGACTTTTGTCCTCTTTTAGCCATGTATTTACGCTTCTCTTGGTAGTTCCAATATAAACTTTACCACACATATACAGAATTATGTATACACCACATGTCGACAGAGGAGGGCGTTTATCCTTCTCCGATCGAAGTACTCGACTTATTTTCTTTGTGGTCTAAAAACCGGTCTGATGTCATGTTTCTGTAAGATCTGACCGACCTGATTCGTTACTTTTTTAATAAAAAGGAGAGAAACCGTACTTCCCCGTCGTTGTGGTTCATCCTTCTCCTTCCGTCTTCTGTTCCTTGGTCGCAAATTCTCATGAGTAGCCACTTTTCTCGAAAGCCTGCCTCAGATGGTCGCTTAGGTTGACATTACGAGGCCAGATCAGTCAATAATCCAGGCTGATATCCTGCAACTACTGACAAAGCTGCTGCCCCTCTTCAGGCACCACACGTCTGTCTCGTCTCTCAATAGATACCACTCCGTTGTGGTTGCACATATAGTACGGCTTAGTACAGTTATCTATATCGCTGAGACACACAGGCCTCACCACCAACGGCACGGTCCATGGTTCACCTGCTATCCTTCCTAGTGCCGCAATTTTAATAACAGGCATAGTACTTACACTTAATTTCACCAACCAATCTCTGCACCATT
This sequence comes from Schistocerca gregaria, assembly GCF_023897955.1. Classification (NCBI taxonomy): domain Eukaryota; kingdom Metazoa; phylum Arthropoda; class Insecta; order Orthoptera; family Acrididae; genus Schistocerca; species Schistocerca gregaria. The sequence continues at coordinate 919,552,452 of NC_064921.1, forward strand.
CGTCGGTTCTCTGTATATATTCCTCCATTTCGCCATAGCCTTTCTCTATTGCAGCCTACGTATGGACAAAACCATCGTCGTTAGACAGCTTGACTGAGCCTACAACATTATACATTACATCATTAATTCGTGGCAATCCTAGAAAAGGTCGCATATATTTTTAGATATACACTCTGAGATATAAAAACGAAACATCAAGAAGGAATTATCCGAATTGGCCGGAAAACGAAGGATTTGATGTACGTGCACAGACAAGCAAATGTATACAATTTCTCACAATTTGGATAATTTATTCAAGGGCAAGAGCTTCACAAATTGAACAAGACAATAACGCGTTTCGCCCACATGCGAGCATGAATTCGGCTTGGCACTGATTGACAGCGTTCTTGGATGTCTTCCTGAAGGATATCGTACAATATTCTGTCCAACTGGAGCGTTAGATCATCAAAATCCGGAGAACGTTGGACGATCCTGCCTATCAAGCTCCAAAAGTTCTCAAATTGGAGACATCCGGTGATCTTGCTGGCCAAGGAAGGGTTTTGCAAGCGTGAAGAAAAGCAGTGGCAACTCTGACCCTGTGTGGGCGGGCATTATCTTGCTAAAATGTAAGCCCAGGATGGCTTGCCCCGAAGGGCCAAAAAACGGGAAATAGAATAGCGTGGACGACCACTGTGCTGTAAGGGTATCGCGGATGACAACCAAACTATGAAAAGAAATGGCACTGGTTGTCGGATCGTATGGCGGGCGGCTGTCCGGCCGGTATTTCGCCGCTGTCTGGAGCATCTGTAGACACGTCTTGAGCCTAGAGTCGCATTGATTGGAGTAGAATTGTCTTCAATGACGAGTTCCTATTCGAACTGAGCCCCGATGACCAAATAGCGCTAACAGGCGGTCGTGAACGTATACAGGCAAGACAGCACTCGTGGTCACTGGTTTATTTGACCCATGGAAGAATTTTACAGCGATGCTGAAGAAACTGAACTGGCAGATTCTTCAAGACAGACGTAAAATATTCCGAGAAAGACTACCAACAAAGTTTCAAGAAGCGGTTACAACTGACGATTCTACAAATATACTAAAATTCCATGCATTTCACTCTCACAGGGATCTTGAGGAAAGATTAACTATTTACAGCACACATACACAGGCATTTAAGCAATCATTGTTCCTACGTTCTACACGTGAATGGAATGGTAAAAAGCCCTTATAACCTAAAGACTATTACGATGGAACTTAGCCTCGGCTATGTACAGCACAGTGCCTCGCAGAGTATAGATGTAGATGTATATTATTTTGCAGTGTGAGACCTAGTATCGTATCACTAATACTCCTAATTCAATCAGGAAAATAGGTCCAACGCCACATCTATACTTTATCTGCTAGCACCATCTTCTTCTTGGCTCTACATTACACATCTTCGTCAACGGTAATATTCGGATGTTGTTAGACTGAAATACAAAAATTTAATGGCCTGAAATAGACACAGATATACTTGAAAAATGTAAACTGCTCAATAATGTTTCACAGCACTTCCATACCTACAAAAGTGAATGGACCTATATTCAAGTGGATCAGGGACTGAAATAATAAAGCTAAATAAATGAAAAAGAATCGTGAAAAAAAAAATAAAACAATAACCAAAATAAAAGCAGTCGAAAGTGCAGAGCTCCGCACACTTCTTAAATCGAAATCTGCAGTCGGGTAACATTCATTAGCCTGTTACACCACCCCGTGCGTTGTATTATACTTGAATCCTCCCCAGCAAGCTCTCCACGAGGCGGCTAAGCCTGTCACAGCGAGGCCACACGCTTTCGCTCCTTTTCCTGGACTTGAGCATTTTCCACAATGAGCTCCTCAGAACCACCGCCTGCCCGGAAGCTGCGTATAATGCGTTTCAACCTGAAAAAGCTGTATTAAAGACGGACTGCGACATACATATGCCAAGAGGGTACAAAAACTTTACTCTCTCGTAACTGAAAATGGGGTTCATTCTATCAGATCCGACTGAAGCTACTGAATGAAACAAATTCCTGGCTAAAATATCTCTTATCTACCATCATCGTACTAATACAATTGACGCTACCAACTCCGCCCAGTTCCTGACGTTAAAGCAAATATTTGATAAAACGTTTGTGCTCTTAGGTTCATTCACACAGAATATTCTCTCGCTAGTAGCCAGCGCAAATATAGAATTCTCGATCTCCTGTCCAAAGAACTGCAACTTTAAACTGTCAATAAACATTTGAAAGTCAGTTTAGTGTGATCGCCCATTACTACAAAGTTCATCACGAGTTTACTATACATTTCAGCACCAGTGCGTAAGATGAAGTTTCTGAAATATGACTGCATAGTATACCACGACGAATTTGAGCCCACCAGATGAAAGTCACAGTTTTGACTAAAAATTCCAAAACGCCATTTGCAACGGATCTCATCAGAGATTAGCAAAAAAAATGCACATTCATGTTACTAAATTCCAACCGGGCGCGCGCAAATCCGTTACGCGTGCAGAACACTCTCTGATTGGCTGAAAGACACACTAGCTTCGTAATGATTTTAGGGCAACGAGGTAATGTCCCTCCTTGACCAGTCCTAAGTTTCGAATTTGTGCCAATATTTGTGTTTTCTGAAAAGCAAAACAACTCAAAACAACCCCCTCTTTAATTAAAGACAGAAGTAAAGATTTTCTTTCTAGATTATCTGAATTGGCTACATTGTAACAAGCATTTCATGTCATTTATGTGACTCACTGCACGATTATACGCTGAAGCACCGAAGAAATTGGTATAGGCATGTGTATTCAAATACAGAGATATGTACGTAGGTAGAATACAGTGCTTCGGTCTTCAACGCCAATATAAAACAACAAGTGTCAGGCGCAGTTATTAGATCGGTTACTTCTGCTACAATGGCATTTACAGGGTGTTTCAAAAATGACCGGTATATTTGAAACGGCAATACAAACTAAACGAGCAGCGATAGAAATACACCGTTTGTTGCAATATGCGTGGGACAACAGTACATTTTCAGGCAGACAAACTTTCGAAATTACAGTAGTTACAATTGTCAACAACAGATGGCGCTGCGGTCTGGGAAACTCTATAGTACGATATTTTCCACATATCCACCATGCGTAGCAATAATATGGCGTAGTCTCTGAATGAAATTACCCGAAACCTTTGACAACGTGTCTGGCAGAATGGCTTCACATGCAGATGAGATGTACTGCTTCAGCTGTTCAATTGTTTCTGGATTCTGGCGGTACACCTGGTCTTTCAAGTGTCCCCACAGAAAGAAGTCACAGGGGTTCATGTCTGGCGAATAGGGAGGCCAATCCACGCCGCCTCCTGTATGTTTCGGATAGCCCAAAGCAATCACACGATCATCGAAATATTCATTCAGGAAATTAAAGACGTCGGCCGTGCGATGTGGCCGGGCACCATCTTGCATAAACCACGAGGTGTTCGCAGTGTCGTCTAAGGCAGTTTGTACCGCCACAAATTCACGAAGAATGTCCAGATAGCGTGATGCAGTAATCGTTTCGGATCTGAAAATTGGGCCAATGATTCCTTTGGAAGAAATGGCGGCCCAGACCAGTACTTTTTGAGGATGCAGGGACGATGGGACTGCAACATGGGGCTTTTCGGTTCCCCATATGCGCCGGTTCTGTTTATTGACGAAGCCGTCCAGGTAAAAATAAGCTTCGTCAGTAAACCAAATGCTGCCCACATGCATATCGCCGTCATCAATCCTATATCGTTAGCGAATGTCTCTCGTGCAGCAACGGTAACGGCGCTGAGGAGTCGCCGCGTTTGAATTTTGTATGGATAGAGGTGTACACTCTGGCGCATGAGACGATACGTGGACGTTGGCGTCATTTGGACCGCAGCTGCAACACGGCGAACGGAAACCCGAGGTCGCTGTTGGATCACCTGCTGCACTAGCTGCGCGTTGCCCTCTGTGGTTGCCGTACGCGGTCGCCCTACCTTTCCAGCACGTTCATCCGTCACGTTCCCAGTCCGTTGAAATTTTTCAAACTGATCCTTTATTGTATCGCTTTTCGGTCCTTTGGTTACATTAAACCTCCGTTGAAAACCTCGTCTTGTTGCAACAACACTGTGTTCTAGGCGGTGGAATTCCAACACCAGAAAAATCCTCTGTACTAAGGAATAAACCATGTTGTCCACAGCACACTTGCACGTTCTGAACAGCACACGCTTACAGCAGAAAGACGACGTACAGAATGGCGCACCCACAGACTGCGTTGTCTTCTATATCTTTCACATCACTTGCAGCGCCATCTTTTGTTGAAAATTGTAACTACTGTAATTTCGAAAGTTTGTCCGCCTGAAAATGTACTGTTGTCCCAAGCATATTGCAACAAACGGTATATTTCTATCGCTGCTCGTTTAGTTTTTATTGGCGTTTCAAATATACCGGTCATTTTTGGAACACCCTCTATCTAGATTTAAGCGAGTTTGAACGTGGCGTTTCAGTCGGTGCACGAGCGATGGGACACAGCGTCTCCGAGGTAGCGTTGAAGTGGGGATTTTCCCGTAAGACCGTTTCACGAGTGTACCGTGAATATCAGGAATCCGGTAAAACATCAATCTCCGGCATCGCTGCAGCCGGAAAAAGATCCTGCAAGAACGGGACCAACGACGACTGAAGAGAATCGCTCCACGTGACGGAAGTGCAACCATTCCGCAAATTGCTGCAGATTTCAGCGCTGGGCCATCAGCAACTTCCACTGTGCGAACCTTTCTCCACAATATCTTCAAATATTTGGATACTATCGAATCAGAATTAGCTTCTTCCAAGCATAAAGCATACATGTAGCACCACTATCGTTCTGCAATTTGTCTGTCGGGGTAATAAGAAAACATAAAAAGTACACCTTCCAGCCAATCAAGACTGAGAAAAGATTATAAACTGTGCTCTAACTGCCAGCAGTTTTTCATTATTTGCCTTTAAATAAGTGGATATACATGTTATGTGTCTGATTCCATTATTCTGCAATTGCACAAAAATTACGCTACTTCTCTACGAATGTGTGGTGGATTGCAAATAAAATGGACAAAAACATGTTTTGCAGCAATCTCTCCATTACAATTAGAAACCAGTGCCAATCGCTTAAATGATGGTCAGCCGCGCTACGATCAACTCAGACAAGAGATTCAGTTGTCTATTTTCTACTGTGAATATTCTGATGTGACATCACCCCTTCTGGCACTGCGAATGTTACGTTGCACACAGCACCAGGTCAGTATTATTCTCTGAAATTGTGTGTAGTGTACTGTGCAAGCATAGAGAATGAAGGACTTTTGGGGAGCTGTCGGATCTGCACTGTGCCCGAATGTTTTAACAGTCTACTTTCCGCAGCCGTGCGGCTCGGACGTCTGTTTACGTCCCTGCCGCGGAGCGTCGCGCGAACGCGGTTGTTTACTTCGTGTTAGCCTTCTCTAGTGCTTGCACTTCCGAACTAGAGTGGCTCATTCGTACCGACAATCTACTATCAAGATCAGCTTTAACCTTCCGGCGGCCGCGCCTGTGGAACTCGCGCGAGCTCGCGCTTACGGCACTGACTGCTGCGCCCAGAAAATGGGCTTTTGGGCTTTACCGCTCACGTAGCAGCCCTGTTTTCGATGTAAGGTAGGTAAAATCATTAGAAACAAATCACGATGTCGGACTGAATTATATATTTGATTCTTGAGCATTTTACAGTCCGTCAATATAATGTATTTTTTTCAATGTCAACTATAAATCGTTCCTCAATAAACTATAAAATATCAGATGTAAGTAACAAAAGCGAAAATATATTTCGTTATCGGTGGTAACATAACCTTTTGAAAGTAAGAATGTACACCTTTTGAATACAATTTCACAAGATTACAAATCAAACCTATAATTTATTATACCCGTAGAAGACCCTTCGTGGATCACGTGAAGTTTTTACAGTTCCTCCTGCGGTTCTTCCATGAGACCTTCATCTTCTCGCTCATGGCTTTCTTTCTTTCATCCGTCCACTTTGTACCGATCTTTTTGGCTCTTGTCTCTGGCTGGACTTCCCATTTGCCTATTTTGCTTCTGTAGATGTTACGGTCTGCAATGTCCTGAATGGTGAGTTGAGCATCAGTAAGGTTTCTTCATACTTGTTCGGCCCATGTCGTACCTTTAAGGTTTTCAGTGGCTGTGAGTATCTGGCGTGTGAGTCTATACTCAGGGAGTCTGTGTAGGTGTCCATAGAATCTATGGCGTCTTTTTCTAATTTCAGCAGCAATATTTGACATTTCCTCTGTAGTTTTGTTGGTTTGCAGTCTATATGCTCTTCGTTGTCCAAGGATTTTCCTAATGACCTTTCGCTCTTCTTTTCGTAGATTTTGTAGCAGCATCTTGTTATGGAGTGACAAGGTTTCTGTTGCGTATAGCACCTCGGATCTCCGGGCGGGGACTACTCAAGAGGATGTCGTTATCAGGAGAAAGAAAACTGGCGCTCTACGGATCTGAGCGTGGAATGTCAGATCCCTTAATCGGGCAGATAGGTTAGAAAATTTAAAAAGGGAAATGGACAGGTTAAAGTTAGATATAGTGGGAATTAGTGAAGTTCGGTGGCAGGAGGAACAAGACTTCTGCTCAGGTGACTACAGGGTTATAAACACAAAATCAAATAGGGGTAATGCAGGAGTAGGTTTAATAATGAATAGGAAAATAGGAATGCGGGTAAGCTACTACAAACAGCATAGTGAACGCATTATTGTGGCCAAGATAGATACGAAGCCCACACCTACTACAGTAGTACAAGTTTATATGCCAACTAGCTCTGCAGATGATGAAGAAATTGAAGAAATGTACGATGAAATAAAAGAAACTATTCAGATAGTTCAGGGAGATGAAAATTTAATAGTCATGGATGACTGGAATTCGAGTGTACGAAAAGCGAGAGAAGGAGACGTAAAAGGTGGATATGGATTGGGGGTAAGAAATGAAAGAGGAAGCCGCCTGGTAGAATTTTGCACAGAGCACAACTTAGTCATAGCTAACACTTGGTTTAAGAATCATGAAAGAAGGTTGTATACATGGAAGAACCCTGGAGATACTAAAAGGTATCAGATAGATTATACACTCCTGGAAATTGAAATAAGAACACCGTGAATTCACTGTTCCAGGAAGGGGAAACTTTATTGACACATTCCTGGGGTCAGATACATCACATGATCACACTGACAGAATCACAGGCACATAGACACAGGCAACAGAGCATGCACAATGTCGGCACTAGTACAGTGTATATCCACCTTTCGCAGCAATGCAGGCTGCTATTCTCCCATGGAGACGATCGTAGAGATTCTGGATGTAGTCCTGTGGAACGGTTTGCCATGCCATTTCCACTTGGCGCCTCAGTTGGACCAGCGTTCGTGCTGGACGTGCAGACCGCGTGAGACGATGCTTCATCCAGTCCCAAACATGCTCAATGGGGGACAGATCCGGAGATCTTGCTGGCCAGGGTAGTTTACTTACACCTTCTAGAGCACGTTGGGTGGCACGGGATACATGCGGACGTGCATTGTCCTGTTGGAACACCAATTTCCCTTGCCGGTCTAGGAATGGTAGAACGATGGGTTCGATGACGGTTTGGATGTACCGTGCACTATTCAGTGTCCCCTCGACGATCACCAGAGGTGTACGGCCAGTGTAGGAGATCGCTCCCCACACCATGATGCCGGGTGTTGGCCCTGTGTGCCTCGGTCGTATGCAGTCCTGATTGTGGCGCTCACCTGCACGGCGCCAAACACGCATACGACCATCATTGGCACCAAGGCAGAAGCGACTCTCATCGCTGAAGACGACACGTCTCCATTCGTCCCTCCATTCACGCCTGTCGCGACACCACTGGAGGCGGGCTGCACGATGTTGGGGCGTGAGCGGAAGACGGCCTAACGGTGTGCGGGACCGTAGCCCAGCTTCATGGAGACGGTTGCGAATGGTCCTCGCCGATACCCCAGGAGCCACAGTGTCCCTAATTTGCTGGGAAGTGGCGGTGCGGTCCTCTACGGCACTGCGTAGGATCCTACGGTCTTGGCGTGCATCCGTGCGTCGCTGCGGTCCGGTCCCAGGTTGACGGGCACGTGCACCTTCTGCCGACCACTGGCGACAACATCGATGTACTGTGGAGACCTCACGCCCCACGTGTTGAGCAATTCGGCGGTACGTCCACCCGGCCTCCCGCATGTCCACTATACGCCCTCGCTCAAAGTCTGTCAACTGCACATACGGTTCACGTCCACGCTGTCCCGGCATGCTACCAGTGTTAAAGACTGCGATGGAGCTCCGTATGCCACGGCAAACTGGCTGACACTGACGGCGGCGGTGCACAAATGCTGCGCAGCTAGCGCCATTCGACGGCCAACACCGCGGTTCCTGGTGTGTCCGCTGTGCCGTGTGATCATTGCTTGTACAGCCCTCTCGCAGTGTCCGGAGCAAGTATGGTGGGTCTGACACACCGGTGTCAATGTGTTCTTTTTTCCATTTCCAGGAGTGTATAATGGTAAGACAGAGATTTAGGAACCAGGTTTTAAATTGTAAGAGATTTCCAGGGGCAGATGTGGACTCTGACCACAATCTATTGGTTATGACCTGTAGATTAAAACTGAAGAAACTGCAAAAAGGTGGCAATTTAAGGAGATGGGACCTGGATAAACTGAAAGAACCAGAGGTTGTACAGAGTTTCAGGGAGAGCATAAGGGAACAATTGTCAGGAATGGGGGAAAGAAATACAGTAGAAGAAGAATGGGTACCTTTGAGGGATGAAGTAGTGACGGCAGCAGAGGATCAAGTAGGTAAAAAAACGAGGGCTAGTAGAAATCCTTGGGTAACAGAAGAAATATTGAATTTAATTGCTCAAAGGAGAAAATATAAAAATGCAATAAATGAAGCAGGCAAAAAGGAATACAAACGTCTCAAAAATGAGATTGACAGGAAGTGCAAAATGGCTAAGCAAGGATGGCTAGAGGAAAAATGTAAGGATGTAGAGGCTTATCTCACTAGGGGTAAGATAGATACTGCCTACAGGAAAATTAAAGAGACATTTGGAGATAAGAGAACCACTTGTATGAACGTCAAGAGCTCAGATGGAAACCCAGTTCAAAGTAAAGAAGGGAAAGCAGAAAGGTGGAAGGAGTATATAGAGGATCTATACAAGGGCGATGTACTTGAGGAGAATATTATGGAAATGGAAGAGGATGTAGATGAAGATGAAATGGGAGATACGATACTGCGTGAAGAGTTTGACAGAGCACTGAAAGACCTGAGTCGAAACAAGGCCCCAGGAGTAGACAACATTCCATTGGAACTACTGACGGCCTTGAGAGAGCCAGTCCTCACAAAACTCTTCCATCTGGTGAGCAAGATGTATGAAACAGGCGAAATACCCTCAGACTTCAAGAAGAATATAATAATCCCAATCCCAAAGAAAGCAGGTGTTGACAGATGTGAAAATTACCGAACAATCAGTTTAATAAGCCATAGCTGCAAAATACTAACACGAATTCTTTACAGACGAATGTAAAAACTAGTAGAAGCCGACCTCGGGGAAGATCAGTTTGGATTCCGTAGAACACGAGAGGCAATACTGACCTTACGACTTATCTCAGAAGAAAGATTAAGCAAAGGCAAACCTACGTTTCTAGCATTTGTAGACTTAGAGAAAGCTTTTCACAATGTTGACTGGAATACTCTCTTTCCAATTCTAAAGGTGGCAGGGGTAAAATACAGGGAGCGAAAGGCTATTTACAATTTGTACAGGAACCAGATGGCAGTTATAAGAGTCGAGGGGCATGAAAGGGAAGCAGTGGTTGGGAAGGGAGTGAGACAGGGTTGTAGCTTCTCCCCTATGTTGTTCAATCTGTATATTGAGCAAGCAGTAAAGGAAACAAAAGAAAAATTCGGAGTAGGTATTAAAATCCATGGAGAAGAAATAAAAACTTCGAGGTTCGCCGATGACATTGTAATTCTGTCAGAGACAGCAAGGGACTCGGAAGGGAAGTTGAATGGAATGGACAGTGTCTTGAAAGGAGGATATAAGATGAACATCAACAAAAGCAAAACGAGGATAAAGGAATGTAGTCGAATTAAGTCGGGTGATGCGGAGGGAATTAGATTAGGAAATGAGACACTTAAAGTAGTAAAGGAGTTTTGCTATTTAGGGAGGAAAATAACTGATGATGGTCGAAGTAGAGAGGATATAAAATGTAGACTGGCAATGGCAAGGAAAGCGTTTCTGAAGAAGAGAAATTTGTTAACATCGAGTATAGATTTAAGTGTCAGGAAGTCTTTTCTGAAAGTATTTGTATGGAGTGTAGCCATGTATGGAAGTGAAACATGGACGATAAATAGTTTTGACAAGAAGAGAATAGAAGCTTTCTAAATGTGGTGCTACAGAAGAATGCTGAGGATTAGATGGGTAGATCACATAACTAATGAGGAAGTATTGAATAGGATTGGGGAGAAGAGAAGTTTGTGGCACAACTTGACCAGAAGAAGGAATCGGTTGGTAGGACATGTTCTGAGGCATCAAGGGATCACCAATTTAGTATTGGAGGGCAGCGTGGAGGGTAAAAATCATAGAGGAAGACCAAGATATGAATACACTAAGTAGATTCAGAAGGATGTAGGTTGCAGTAGGTACTGGGAGATGAAGAAGCTTGCACAGGATAGAGTAGCATGGAGAGCTGCATCAAACCAGTCTCGGGACTGAAGACCACAACAACAACAACAACAACATAGCACCTCGGGTTAAAGAGTGTTGTAGTGCCTGACTTTTGCATGCATGGACATGCACTTTTTGTTGTAAAGTTGGTGTGTTCGACCGTAGGCTCTCTTAACTTTCTGTGCTCGAGTTTCTTGAGGTTTTTTTTCCCCCTAGTCCAGTGGGTTCCAAAATTTCCCCCAGGTATTTAAAATGTGGAATTCTGCTTACCCGTCCATATTTTGTGGTGAGATTCTGTATGTTTGAGTGTACACAAAATAAATTTACAAGCCAAAAATGTCACCCGATCCAAACTCCATGCGATTCATATGACAGTTTCATCCCTTTGCCCTCAGTGCCAAACTCTGGACTACGATGAACACCGCCTCATATGCGGCACTTCGGCAGAAGTGTGGCGTTTGGCAACACAAATGATCACTTTCTTTCTTCGAATGGGACAACACAACACTGAACCAGGGATTATATTCTTCCCGGACGGGACATACCATCCACGTACCAAAACGAATGCCGTAACGTGGCTTCAAGGACAGACGGTGCTCTATTTGTTCAGAGATGGCCCAAAGAACGTATTGGACTTTTGGATCTTTTTACAGGAACGACATCTAAAGATCGCGAACGATCGGAAATACCAACAGTATTTCTCTAACTTCCTATGGAGTGCGTTTCAAGAGCGCCCGCATAACTGGAACGTCCAGGGTAGGCGAAGTTAAATTATCGATGCGAAGAAAGAGTGAGCGGAAGATAAGAATCGGTGGATACATTATACTTACGAGAAGACATACCCGGATGACAGAACAGCGGGGGGGATTGTAAATACGATTTTCCATTGTGATCTGTGTTTCTTTCTTTATGTAACGCGACAATAATGTTCAGTTTACTAGCTTTCAAGCAATACAGAAATATTATTTGTGGTATGACAATGCAGTGGTTTTTATCGACATTTAACTTCACTTAAATATTATATGTGAACCACAATTTGCTTTGATTTGTGAAAGATATTCATTGAAATTTGAACTATGGATGGAGAAGTATGTCTTTTTAAAGTAATTTTATTGTGTTTTTCATTTCTGACATATGATTACCTTTCCAAAGCTTACTTATCACAATGTCAATTTTACGTCAGTCTGGTATACAGTTATCCATTTTGTTAATCTCATTTTGTAATAACAACAAAATAAATGCAGAGACTGACAATTTGTAGACCAGGGTTCGATTCCTGCGGTTACTAACATTTTTTGTAGTTTTATTCCTCGCATTATTAAACTACTAAGTATAAAATTTAAATATATATGAACAGTTCAATTTATATACGTAAAATTATTATACTAAATTCAATTATGATTACTGTTCTTGTAAGTCAATAGGTTATAGTCCAGATGCTGGAGAAAAGGGAATATATGAGCAAATTTATTATGAAAGTGTCTTTTGTAAACGATGTGTATATGATCCGCTAAAGTGGCCTAAGAAGACCTTTGGAGGAGAAAGTGAGATTTAAAGAGTTAGGTAGACTTACGATCAGCTTGTAATTTCCATAACCAGTCCATAGACTCGAATACTTACTCATGACAATCTAGAAGATTTACCCCCCAACTATCAAAGAAATTGAAGTTATTAAAACCTTATAAAGCTAGTGGAGAGGACTCTATTACAGCAGAACTTTTCAAATTCTCTCTACCAAAAATAAAAAATGAACTAAAATTAATACTTGAGAAAACGTAGAAAACAGAAAAACTCTCTGGAGAATTGATAGTGACCTTGATACATACACCACATTAGAAAGGCAATGAACAAGACGTTAACAACTACAGAGGGATTTCTTTGCAACCAGCTGCATATAACATAGTTTTCAATATTATACGAAACAGAGGAGAAACAATACTGCAGAGCAATTTCGATGTACATCAAGGTGGTTCAGGAAGGGCAGATCATGTTCTGGACAAATATTTAATCTGAAGCCAATCGTTTCCCACAAATTACATTCAACAATTTGTCTACTGGTTAATTCTCCGTCTGCCTATAGGTTTAATTATATACCTAAACACTAGGATGAGATTTTTAACAAAGAAGACGTAATTATTATAAGTAAGAATAATATTAAAGTTGTAGAAACATGTTTTCGTTAATCCAGGACCTTGTCAAAGGGGTGTGCCACGCGTAAAAATTTTATTTTGAGACAGATAATACCTGAAAGAACCAATCCACTGGGCAAGCTTAGACCATTCCCTATTACCCTATTAAACATTTCGAGCATGAAGCAAATGTGTAGCACTACTGACATTCTGCGATTTGTTTGGTGGGTGTAACATGAACAAACCGAAGTTGTCTAGTGTAGAAGGACATCTTCTTGACAGTCACGATCGGGTAAATGTTATAAACTATTCTCCGTCTGTCAATAGTTATAATTATATGCCTACAAAATAGGAAGGGACTGTTAACACAGACGATACAAGTATTTTACAGAATTTGTACTATGTAATTGTCATATTATCTAGCGATTGTTACTATAAATCCCCCGCTTCCATAGTGGTGTAAACTGGTAAGCATTCATTCGTTTGCAAAGATGTTATAAAGTCTAATTAGCTATAGAGAAGAATTTAGGGAGTGAAGTATCAATTGCAGGCGGTCAAACAAACAAGACTCGGGCAAAAAATGAACAAAACTTTATTTGAATTAAGTGAACGCAACTTTCCTTCGGGGATTTTCCGCTGTTATTTACAAGTCTACTGTAATATTATGGTATCCGACAACTCTACGGCATCCTATTCGTTACGACATTGTTGATAACAGAATCGGCAGTCATTTTTATGCTGCTGCTGATGATGGCCAGCAACAAAGATGGGTTGGGGTAATCGTTTACAGTGTAAGTCTTGAGCGATGTGTGTGTGTGTGTGTGTGTGTGTGTGTGTGTGTGTGTGTGTGTGTGTACATACTTGGATTTTCCGCCGATATTTACAAGTCTACTGTAATCTTATAGTATCAGACGCCTCTTAGGTAGTTTTGAAGTGATGTCATTATTTTTAATCCACTAATAATGCAGGGATAAGTTCCTTGCAGTGAAATGTAGACATGGCGTATAGCAAAAACGTATTTGTTGTAGTCTGCTAATTTTTTCCACGTGAGATATCGGTGTATTTGTTAAAATATCGCACTATGCTAAATGTTTAACATTAAAAATCTCGCAATTATGTGTGTTGTAGGACGACAAGCTTGAAAAGTTGGATAAAATTGGCCAAAAAATGTAACAAATTACCGTGAACTATAAATAGCTGTGGGAGGTTGTGCTTACAGAAAATACCATTGTTTTTAACGCACTTTGTAGTAATGAGAGGAATGGCGTTATTAGTACTCACATTCCACTGTGCAGTTCCTTTTTATTATGCCTGGGGACTTGGATGATCCGTCCGATTATCCTTTTACTGCGGTTCACAGATCTAGAATGAAGAGGCTAACACAATTTGCCTAGAGAGAGAAGGGGGAGGAAGAGGTCGCAAATTCCTTTCACACCATTTTTAAGTCATGCTACTGACTAGGTCATTGGAGGATGGATGACCTTCATTTTCCCGCCATTTTGTAGTTGCACATTTGCCCTAGAGACGGCAGGGGGGAGAGGGATTGATCTTGACAAGTGACTGATATCTGGTTACATAGCGACCTTGAATTTACCACACATAATTGGAAGAGTGTCATGGGCTGGATATCACTTTACATAGTGACCTTCAGATTAGATTGTATTATGGCGCAAAATCGGTGGTCACTGAATTACTCTGATCAAGTGACAGTAAGGCAAACACATATCGGTCCCTGATGGTTGATTTTTCTGTACCCTCTCAGCCCAAGTGTTCTGCAAACTTCAACATCCGTAAAAGGTACCACACTGTTATTTCCAACTTCCAATATAAACTACACGCTATGATGCATTGGCCCAGAGCAAGTGATAACGTAATCTGGGCTGTTGGTTCAGGTGTCGATGGAAGTTTCTAGGTTTCTGTTTTCCGTGTGAATATATGAGCAATATATACAGAATTTATATAGAAATCGGAATTTAAGGTGTGTGGAAGTGAAGAGGAGATAAGCCTCCAGAAAACAATTTAGCTGCTATTGGCGAGAGGGAGGAGCCCAAAGTAACGTCGTCTGTTTATAAACGTTGGTCTTCCACTTGAAGTGGTCATCAAGCAGTGCCGCAAGATATCCCATGTGTGCAATAAACACATTTAATTCGTTTGCGAAGAGGAATTAAGGCTCAACATTATGACTGGGAGAAATGGGATGGTCGGTTAAAACCTTGGATAACTGCAATGCGTCTTGAACATTTTACTCTTTGTGGTTACTAACTTACTCTTAGGTACCCCGCAGAAAGGTATGTTGAAACATAAATTCCGTTAACTACGGGCCTTAATGAATTCTAATAGGTACTTTCGTACCTTATAGGCCAGAGAAATCCCTCCGTGTGTTGGACAAATTTTCTGATTTCAGATAGGGGAGGATACCTGTCACACCACAGAAAGAGAATGTGAATATAATATTATTTAACTGAAGGGGCGTCGGTTTCAAGGTTTCAGAATTAGTGTTCACACTTGCTACTGACCAAGAGATTACACGCATTCTAGCCCAACCATCGCGCGACGACATTCGACATGTTAGCACAGCCGAAGTCTCCTGGGCTATAATGCATTCCGCTGCTAGGAAAGCCCCTGGTCATGATGGCATTCAAAACCGTGTCCTCCAGGAGTTCACGGATAAAGCAACTGAGTACCTAACACACATAAAGAATGCCATACTAAAACACCAACACTACCCCGCCTTTTGGAAGTCGGCCAAGGTCCTGGTGTTCAGGAAGCCGGGGAAAGACCACAGCCTCCCACAAAATTACCGACCCATCAGCCTCAGTAAGATTGTTGCGAAGGTGATTCTCAAACGAATCACTAGGTACTGCATAACCAATGACATCCTGAGACCGGGGCAATTCGGCTTCAAGAATCACCACTCCACAACACAACAACTGTTACGGGTCGTTGAACATATAACACATGGCTTCAACATAAACAAAGCTACAGGGGCGGTGTTCCTGGACATCGAAAAGGCTTTCGACCGTCTATGGCACAACGGCCTCATTCGCAAACTCAGCGACGCGGGATTCCCCGACGGGCTGGTGCGTCTAATACACTCATACCTCACAGACAGGAGTTTCAACACTGACGTGCAGGGAAAAAACAATCAACACGACACGGTATACACGCGGGAGTACCCCAGGGAAGCATCCTAGGGCCCCTACTGTTTCACCTCTACATAAACGATCTCCCAGCCACACACAACACAACGATGGCAATCTACGCGGATGACACAGCCATCCTCGCGCAAGATTGGAAACCATCAAACATTACTGGATATCCAGCTGAAATACACTGCCGAATAACTGGCACCACGCAGGGAAGCCGTACCGTACACTGCATGCAGACAAGCTCCACACATCCCCCACACAGCGAGATGATCTATGGCCGATCACCCACTGCTGTATAACGATCTTGACTGTTCCAGGAATGTAGCGGCTGCAGCAACTGGGATACATCGCCATCGCTTGTCACGGTAATGATGCATGATACCCATACTAACAAATCCAACCTTGCATGAACTATCGCAGCTAGTAAGCCACTACTGTTCTTACTGCCCATTCCACTGTCGCGGAGGTTTTTTCCCGCTGCACGAGCCTTGGCACTTTTTTCCCTCTGCTCTTCAAATCGCTACCCTCACTCGCGTTTCGTCCACTATCTATCACCTGATGGACCGTGTTAATGCGTAGTCTTACCCAGACGCACGGATAACATCACAGCCCAGCATTCTGTGATCCACTTACTAGATAACTAACATGTTTGCAGAGGTGACAGTAGAACTTTTGGTTTGGTCACCACGTTGGTGCGGGCGTGGAGGGGCCCCATCTCGTAGTCACGCAAGTGAACGGCAGTATGGCCTAGATCAGGCTGCTCCAACAGTGAGGTCCGGGGCGCTCACTGCAGCGGCTCGGAGCCCTCGTGGTGGGGGAAAGCAAAGATAAACCCTAGGTAAACCGATGAGCCAAATCATTATGACCACCTGCTTAATAGTGAAATGGTCTACTTTTAGAGCGCAGTACAGTAACTGTTCATGGTGGCATTGATTCGTCATATCTTTGGTATGTTTCCGGTGGTATGCAACTCCAGTTGTCTACGCACAGGTCACGCAATTCCCATATATTACGAGCCGATGGCTTGTAGCGCCCAATAGTGTTCCAGATGCGTTACATCGGGTTCAGATCAGGAGAATTAGTTGACCAAGACATCAACGTGAGTTCACTGTCACTTTTCTCAAACAATTGTAGCAAAATTCTGGCCTTGCGATATGGACAGTCATCCTGCTGGAATATGTCACTGCTACCGGAAAAGACATCAAGCTTGAAGGGGTGAAAATGGTCCGCAATAATGTTCAAACAGTCAACAGAGGTTTATTGTAGAGAGGGAAGCTAGTAAATCTGAAAAGGGAAATGTGAAGTCGCAGTCTTGATACAGTGAGTGTCAGTGAAGTGAAGAGGAAAGAAGATAAGGCTTTCTAGTCAATAATATGAACAGCAGCAGAAAATGATATAACGGGAGCAGGATTCATAATTAATGGGAAACCAGGTCAGGGAGTGTGCAGTTCTGTGATTAGATTAGATTAGTTTAGATTTACTTTCATTCCAATTGATCCGTAGTGAGGAGGTCCTCTAAGATGTCGAACATGTCAGAAAAACAACAATACACGACAAATATTTACAACTCAAACAAATAAGCTAATGTACCATTCCACAGGTCGCAAGTGGAATGATTGTCATTTTTTAATGAACACTATATGAAAGGATCATTTTACAAATACTGATGCACTGAATTTAAAATAAAAAATTTATTTATTTATTTATAAGGTAATAAACGTGTAATAAACTACCATAATACTTATTTACAATGAACACATTACTGCACTGAAATTGTGCAGAAGTTATATATGTAGAAGGAATTGACCACCAATAAATCCTTTAGGCTTCTCTTAAACTGAATTTTATTGGTTGTTAAGCTTTTTATGGCTGCTGGCAAGTTATTGAAAATGTGTGTCCTGAATAATGCACATCTAATTGTACAAGACTAAGTGACTTTAAATCCTTGTGAAGATTATTCTTATTTCTAGTATTGATTCCATGAATTGAGCTATTAGTTTGAAAAAGTGGTATATTTTTAATGATAAATTTCATTAAGGCATAAATATATTGGGAAGCAGTAGTCAGTATCCGTAGTTCCATAAACAGGCTTCTGCAGGATGTTCTTAAGTTCACGCCACATATAACCCTTACTGCATGTTTTTGTACCCGGAAAGCTTTTGTTTGGCTAGATGAATTACCCCAAAAAATAATCCCATATGACATTAGGGAATGAAAGTAAGCATAGTATGCCAGCTTTTTCGTTTTTATATCCCTTATGTCTCACACAATTCGCATTGCAAATAGAGATTTGTTAATAGGCTTCAGGAGTTCTGTGGTGTGCTTTGCCCAGTTGAATTTATTATCAAGCTGTAACCCCAAGAATTTAACACTGTCCACTTCTTCTATCTGCTTGTCATCATATGTTACGCATATACTCGTGGGACACCCCTTACAAGTTCAGAACTGCATGTAATGTGTTTTTTCAAAGTTTAGTGACAAAGAATTGGCTAGGAACCAGTGATTAATGTCCACAAATATTTTATTAGCTGTTCTTTCTAAGACTATACTTGATTTGCTATTTATTGTAATGTTTGTATCATCGGCAAACAAAAAGAACTTGGCATCTGGTAATGTTACTGATGAGAGGTCACTGATATACACAAGAAAAGGTAAGGGACCTAAAATGTAACCTTGTGGGACCCCACATGTAACTAGTTCGCAGTTGGATGATGCCTGATACATGTCTCTTTCCTAATAACACCCTTTGCTTCCTGCCAGAGATATAAGATTTGAACCATTTTGCAGCATTTCCTGTTACACTATAATATTCTAATTTACTTAAAAGGATATTGTGATTTACACAGTCAAATTCCTTTGACAGATCACAAAATACACCAGTTGACTGCAATTTTTTATCTAATGAATTAAGCACATTTTCACTATAAGTGTAGATAGCCTTCTCAATATCAGAACCCTTTAGAAATCCGAACTGTGACTTTGACAGTATATTATTTGAGATAAGATGGTTATAAAACCGATTGTACATTACTTTCTCTAAAATTTTTGAGAACGCTCGCAAAAGTGAAGTTGGACGGAAATTTGATGCTATTTCTTTATCTCCCTGTTCCGGTCAGAATCGAAAGCAACACCAATGCCATCAACAATAGTTCAGGTATAAATGACGACGCCACAAGTAGAAGATGAAGAGGTAGAGAAAGTAAATGATACTGAACAGGAAATTCATTATGAAAAGGGAGATAAAAATCTAATAATAATGTGGGGAGGAACAGAAGATACAGCTACGAGAGAATAGGGGCGTAATAGTAGGAATGAGAGAGATAAAGATTACTTGAGTTCTGCAGTAAATTTCAGCTAATAATAGCGAAACACTGTTCAAGATTCACAACTAGAGGAGATATACTTGGAAGAGACCTGGGGTCACGGGAAAATTCCAGCAGGACTACATCATGGTCAGACAGAGATTCCGAAATCAGATATCGGATGGCAAAGCGTATCTAAGAGCAAACAGGCTCGGAGTACAATTTAGTAATGATGAAGAGCAGACTGAAGTTTAAGAGAATCGTATAGAAGAATCAATGTAGAAAAAAGTGGGGTACTGAACCACTGAGCAATGATGCGATGCGTTTGACGTTCTCTCAGGATGTAGGTACGCCTGTAGGTAGTTCAGTTGAAGAGAAATGGACATCGCTAAAAAAATAGTCACTGGAATTTGACAGATAAACATAGGTGCATGGAAGGTAACTGCGAAGAAACTTCCGATAACCGGAAAAAATCAATTATTGATCGACAAAAGAAGGAAGAACAAAAATGTTCCGGAAAAGACGGAATTCAGCAGTGTAAGTCACTTATAACTAAAATAAATAGGAAGTGCTAGGAAGCCAAAGCGAAATAGCTGCAGGAAAAATGTGAAGAAATCAAAAAAGAAATGTTATATAAATTACATGAATACGTGGTGTCTGTTCTTTCCAACATGTCTTAAAGAACACATTCATACACTACTGGCCATTAAAATTGCTACAACACGAAGACGACGTGCTACAGACGCGAAATTTAACCGACAGGAAGAAGATGCTGTGATGTGCAAATGATTAGCTTTTCAGAGCATTTACACAAGGTTGGCGCCTGTGATAGTGTACTCAACGACTAACCTAGGTGCACGAATGGCAAAACTTCATTTTTTCGGATGAATCCAGGTTCTGTTTACAGCATCATCATGGTCGCATCCGTGTTTGGCGACATCGCGGTGAATGCACAATGGAAGCACGTATTCGTCATCGCCATACTGGCGTATCACTTGGCGTGATGGTACGGGGTGCCACTGGTTACACGTCTCGGTCACCTCTTGTTCACATTGACGGCACTTTGAACAGTTGACGTTAAATTTCAGATGTGTTATGACCCGTGGCTCTACCCTTCATTCGATCCCTGCGAAACCCTATATTTCAGCAGGATAATACACTACCGCATGTTGCAGGTCCTGTACGGGCCTTTCTGGATACAGAAAATGTTCGACTGCTGCCCTGGCCAGCACATTCTCCAGATCCCCCCCCCCCCCCCCAATTGAAAACGTAACTGGCTCGTCACAATACGCCAGTGACTACTCTTGATGAACTGTGGTTTAGAATACAGAAAAGTCGTACAACCTCTGGTGAAATTAAAAGCAAGGCGACAGCATTAAGAGTGGAATGAGGCTTTTACTGTTAAACGCAGAGGAAAGAGATGATAGGTGGAAAAAGTACATTTAATGCCTCTGAGGGGGAGCAAACGTCCAATGACATAAAAGAAGAAGTAAGGAGAGTCGATAAGCAAGTCATACGGGATCAGTATTTGAGTTAAAGTTTAACAGAGCTTTGGAAGACTTGCAATTAAATAAGGCGGAAGGAACAGATGACATTTATAAAGTCATTAGGTGAAGTGCCAACCAAACGACTGTTTTAGATGGGACTGTGTATACACCATCACACATACGGAAGAATGTCATCCATGTAATCAGGAAGATGGCAAGGGAAGGTAAGTGAGAGAACTATCGGACTATCATTTGAACAGCTTATGCAACCAATTGCTGACAACAATACTATATAGAAGAATGGATAAGATGATCCGTGAAACGACGATGAGGTTGGCTTTAGGAAAGGAAAATGCGCCAGTGATGCAGTTCTGACATTGCAACTGACAATGGAAGCAAGACTTTAAAAAAATAAAGACACGTTCATTGAATTTGTTGAGTTAAAAAAAAAGTTCGACAATATAAAACGGTGCAAGATGTTCGTACTTAGGATAAGGAGTAAATGACATGAAAAATGATTAATATACAATATTTACAAGAATGTGCTACAGTTTAGGAAGTCTCTTATTGTTTTGAGAGTGCGTGTTAAAGATAAAAAGAAATTTGAATTACGTAATGAGTGAGCAGGGAATAGTATTGCATTTGAAAACGGAGGCAACTTGTAATACACACGGAGCTTAAGATTTATTCCCACTACCGTTGTCTAATAGACTACTGCAAAGGAATTTTGCTTATGGAATAGATCAGCAGATTTGGGTGCACTGTCAACACTAAAAACAAATACATCGTTAATGAGAAAACTGGAACAGGTATTTACATTAAGTTAACTGAATTCTGTATAGAAACCAAGATGAAGTAGAGTTAAGCAGTAGTGTGGGAAAAGACGCCAGCGGTATTGAAAGTATACAAGGAATTTAAATAAATCCTATCTCCAGAAGGAGATTTTCACTCTGTAGCAGAGTGTGCGCTGATATGAAACTTGCTGGCAGATTAAAACTGTGTGCCGGATGGAGACTCGAACTCGGGAACTTCGCCTTTCGCGGGCAAGTGCTCTACCAACTGAGGTACCCAAGTACGACTCACGCCACGTCCTCACAGCTTTACTTCTGCCTGTACCTCGTCTCCTACCTTCCAAACTTTACAGAACCTCTCCTGCGAACACTTCGCTGCAGAGTGGAAATCTCATTCTGGAAACATCCCCCAGGCTGTGGCTAAGCCATGTTTCTACAATATCCTTTCTTTCAGGAGTGCTAGTTCTGCAAGGTTCGCAGGAGAGCTTCTGTAAAGTTTGGAAGGTAGCAGGAGAGGTGCTGGCGGAAGTAAAGCTGTGAGGACGGGGCGTGAGTCGTGCTTGGGTAGCTCAGTTGGTAGAGCACTTGCCCGCGAAAGGCAAAGGTCCCGAGTTCGAGTCTCGGTCCGGCAGACAGTTTTAATCTGCCAGGAAGTTTCAAATCCTATCTCATTTACTGTGTTAAAGACAAAGCCTGTTTAGAAGTTACTGTGTTAGGTTGATGCATAAGGCCGTAGCGTTTTTGTTTTGCACGTTGATATTCCGGTTTATTTATCGATTATCATTTTTATATGTAGTTCACTGTTGCTATTTGAGTTTACCAATTGTCATTTCGTCATATGGAGATAGTGACGCTAGAAATGGAGTACCATGTGGACAAATCGGCACAAATCCGACATATTCTTCGGTTTGAGATCAAAAGATAGGTGACAGCACAAGACCGTTTAAAACGCATTAAACTTGAGAAATGGCAAATGTGATGAACTGTGATCGTTATACCATCGCACGACATTTGCGTGCAGTGGGGAAGCTTTAAAAATCGGGTGCATGGCCACCGCATGCTCTAAGCCAAAATCACAAAAATCAGCGGGTGACCACATGTGCATCTCTTATTGTTCGTCATGAGTTGGCTCGTGAACAACACCGACCATTCCTATCCTGTAGAATAATGGTGTCTTTATACCAACATAAGAAAGGAACAGTTGAAACTAAACAAAACAGCAACTCACCGCACAAAAGCCTGATAGCATCTACAACAGACAACGTTAGGCAACTGGTGGAATAGCGACGGTGTGGTGTACTACAAATTGCTTCCCCGAGGTGCAACCACCATTGCTGACATTTATTGGACGCTATTACAAGATAACTCTCGCCCTCCTGACAAAAAACGCTATACGGGAGTTCAGTCGGGACGTCATTTCGCACCCACCTTATTCACCTGATTAGCGCCCTCAGATTTTCACCTTTTTTCGAAAAGTGCAATGAGTTATTGATGTTATGTGTACCTGGTACATTTATTAAAGTTACGGAAAATCTCTACGTTCTTATGCACCGATCTACTGTATTAATGTTAAGTGTGGCCGAGACGAGAGCCAGTGTATAAATGTCAATTTAGACAAGCTCCTCACAGTCACTTTTGTGGAGCTGCTGAACAAATATGACAGTCGTGTAGGTGGACCTGTTAAGTAAATATCGCAGTCACTTAAAGGGAGCTGTTAGACAAATTTTGCTGTGACTCTAATGAAGCTGAAGGAAAATTGATGTTTGTAAGCATAACTGAAGGTAAATGTAGAAAAAGGATGGAGGAAACGAGGGCTTATATTACGAGAGGAAGTATTTATGATTATGATTATAGACAGTTGCAAGGACTGACCTGTTACTCTTATAAAGGGTATAATAAAAACATAAATAGTTATCCAACTATAGACTAAGAAGAAACTTGTTTGAAAGAATATAATTAATAATATTAAGAATCTAAATGGTTTATACACAGTAAGACCTTTACCCACAGAATATGGAGCCTATGTCCATAACACCTTAAATGCTATGTTTATAGCACCTAATGGTTTTTGCCTCTAAAAATATTAATTTGCAGGTGACCCAGTACGCGGGCTGTCCGGTCGAATCAGCCATCTAGATGGAGTTGCTTCACCTTAGACGAGATGTGTGTGACGGTCCCCTTATATTGGCCATCCCGCCTTTTTTACTTGCACTACGCAATAAGGCTAAGGTGATGTGGAAAAATGCTGCTGAGCGACAGTATTAAGCTACATGTGGGGGATAAATCTTGTATTAATCTTTTTGATAAATGTTTCAATAAAATAACTCGCCGCCATGCAGTTATTCGAATAGCCGGGAAACAAACTAAATGGCCATAGCAGTGTGCGCAGTGACACTAGCTGAACAATGTCACACATGGAGTGTCTGGAGATCACCATCGTCTATTGAAGATTTGAAGAACTCTGTAAAACGTCAGTCTTTGGTTTGTATTTGCATGAGGCTGACGCAATACGAGAACTGCTGTTAAAATGATAGAATTTTGTTATTTAAAGATAGCTAGGGATTAAGAGCGGCACTGCGCTTATGAAAAACTGTTTCAGGATGTAAATACCGGTTTGTTCCAAGACATAACTTTCATTTCAATAGTGTATTTGAGTACTAATTTATAGTGCTGTGTAATGTTTCATTAACTTGAAGAATATTACGCAACATTTGATAAATATTGGTATACTCTGACAGTACAAATTTTTATGTAGACAAGGGCATTGTATTATAGACACTCAGATGTCTCTTTACGGCCAAAAATGGACGGTTTAATAAAGTATCCGTTGCACACCTTTGGGGATTTTTGCGTACTAGGCTCCTATTGATGAACGCTTCACCTGAAGCGGAAATTAAATCTTATTCAGACGTTCAGGGTTGGTAGTCCGGGACAGCTGACAGTTATGTGCAAGTTCCCACCAAGCCCCCGTCCATATACGAGAAACAACAGAACGTTCAAGAGTTGGATTAAAATTCTATGGAAAGGACAGCAATGATCGGATTCGCTGTTGCCGTTGCTACCCTCAGTGGAATGAAGTAGGTTACAGTACGCTTGTTCGCCCACTTCTTGAATACTGCTCAGCAGTGTGGGATCCGCACCAGATAGGGTTGATAGAAGAGATAGAGAAGATCCAACGGAGAGCAGCGCTCTTCGTTACAGGATCATTTAGTAATCGCGAAAGCGTTACGGAGATGATAGATAAACTCCAGTGGAAGACCCTGCAGGAGAGACGCTCAGTAGCCCGGTACGGGCTTTTGTTAAAGTTTCGAGAACATACCTTCACCGAAGAGTCAAGCAGTATATTGCTCTCTCCTACGTATATCTCGCGAAGGGACCATGAGGATAAAATCAGAGAGATTAGAGCCCACACAGAAGCATACCGACAATCCTTCTTTCCACGTACAATACGAGACTGGAATAGAAGGGAGAACCGATAGAGGTACTCAGGGTACCCTCCGCCACACACCGTCAGGTGGCTTGCGGAGTATGGATGTAGATGTAGATGTAGAAGAAGAATTTCAGGACATATAGCGTGGAAGTAACAGTCTAATGAGTGCACAATATGAAATGAGAGTAAACAGAAAAAAGACGAAAATAATGAGACGTAGCAGAAAAGAGATTAACGATCAATTTAACGTCAAAATTGATGACCACGAAGTACACGACCTGCCTTGGAAGCTAAATAACACATGACGGACAAAGCAAGGAGGACATCAAAAGCAGACTAGCACTGGCAAAAAGGGCATTCCTGGCCAAGAGAAGTGTACTGACGTCAAACATGGGCCTAAATTGAGGAAGAAATTTCTGAGAATGGGCGTTTGGAGTACACCATTGAATGGCAGTGAAACATGGACAGTGGGAAAACCGGAACAGAAGAGAATCGAAGCATTTGAGATGTTGTGCTAGAGACAAATGTTGGAAATTAGGTGGACTGATAAGATAAGGAATGTGAGGGCCTGCGCAGAATGGGAGAGGAAAGGCATATGTGGAAATCACTGACAAGAAGGACACGACGTTAGGACCTGTGTTAAGACATCAGAGTATAGCTTCCATGGTACTTCAGGAAGAGGTAGAGGGTAAAAACTGCAGGCGAAGACAGAGATAGAAATAAAACCTACAAATAATCGAGGCCGTAGGTGCAAAAGAGAGTGAATAGTGGCGCACTGCAGCAAATCAGTCAGAAAATTGATGACTCAAAAACAAAGTAAAATAAAAAGTTCACAGCTGTCAATGTGCCTTCGATTACATTTTAGCAGCCATTCGCCTAACGACTGGTCAACCTGCTGAAAGAAGGAACGCGATTCATCAGACCAACCGACACATTTCGATGGATCCACGGTCTAATCTCGATAATCCTGTACCCACTACAGTCGTAATTGACGATATCATCGGATCAACTTGGTAACATGTTCAACAATGTGCGTTGAACGGTACTCTCCTGAACGATGTCACCTGCACCAGCACTCTGCCACACTTCTGCCACTGCTTTACGCAAGGGCAAACCACATCCTCCGTGTTCTGTGATGATGTCTGAGTTCAGCGTTTGTCGCCAGCTCGTCGTAACACAGTTCTTCAACCACTTTCCACACATGCTAAAGACAGCAGCACGCTAACAGCCGACAAGCTTCGTAGTTTCTTACCATATTGTCCTTCTTCGTCGCTAGAAGGTTCCCTATTCGTCTCTGATCCACTTACATGCTTCCCTTACCAAGTCACGTGTCTAGAACGACACCACACGATATTTGATCTCGCACTGGACAGTAATCACAGCGTTCTAGTGCCTCAGTGCAGTTCTAGGGACAGAAAACTGGCTGAAACCAATTGTTACAAGCAATTAAATACATCGCAAAGATACCCTGGGTTCCAGTCCTGGGGGCGTTTTTATAGCGGTGAGCACTAAGGTAGTATCTTACGTGTTTAGCACAGATTCTGAATGCGAATTAATTTGGATGAAAACAAATGTTAAAGGTGTAGATGGATGCTTCATAGACTCATTGCCTCAGCAGCAGCAGCAGTGGCGGACCATTTGAGGGAGAACGTTGCACTCAGTATCTGTCATTTTAGGGGTATATTTCGTAATACCACCTGCAGACTGAGAGACTCGTGTGCTTACAGCCAGCAATAGCGACAGGGCACCGCATAAACTTGTTCTACGCACCTTATCCTAAAATTAATCAGAGACTCGCCTCATGAGGGTAATCTCTTAGATCCACTAGTTACAAACAGTACCGAATTTTTCCACTCTCCGAATCAGGGAAGAGGCTGTTTAATTTCACTAACAAAGGGTACGAATAGAAATGTAGTTCCATTGGTAAACTCGTACAAATCCTACATACAGCCCCACCTCTCCCCATGTGATTTCTATATTTTTAGAGCCGGAGGAATGGCATCATGACCATCAATTTGTTTCAGGCAAACAGGTGCAGGCTTGGGCACAATCATAATTCCATAGCAATGCAAAAATTTTTCCATGAAGGCACTGACTGTCTCACAACGCGATAAATGTGTTACCAGTTATGATGATTACTTATAAAATAATAAATGGCTTACTTTATTTTTTTCATACCATATGTCTCGATTTCGTCTGACTGCTGCTTATATTAAAAGCTCCAGCCAAAAAGCCTAATCAGAGCTCAAAATGCTTCATTTTTTAAATGTTTTTAACCACACTCATCCTTTCATAAGCTAAAATAGAGAACAGGTACCCACTTAAAATGCACTTTAGCTCTTTTGTGAAAATCCGTAATGCGCTCAATTAAAATATGGCATCGTTCCATTTGCATGCCAGGGCCTCAGGTATTAGCGAAGGGCAAAGTCATACATGCTTCATATACTGTTTAAGAACTAGTTTCTCCTGGATCATCTACTCAATAAGCAATACTTTCTGTAATACCTGTGGGACACTAAATGAACTGGAGTAGATAAGAAACTTCTTTGCTGTGATGGCACCTCATTTTCTCAGTTTCTTTTGGGATCATGTACAGTTCTGAACTAAGAACAATGTACTAACTAGGAAGGTGAGTCCTGAAGATATGATTAAGGTAGCCCCTTGCTTTGAACTCTCGATGTATACCACACTGCCTGACAAAAAAAGTGAAGCACCCACATTACATGGTTGGATGTCTATGTAACTTTATAACAAACGTACAATCGACAGGCATGTAAATGATTAGCGTTGCAATTCTCTCTGACATGTAGTCTGGCCACTAGTGTGCAGTAATACTGTTCATGTTTAGTGTTGTTAACAAGGCAGGTAGGGTACATAAATGGTGTGAACAGCACCAGGTTTTGAGTGAACACTGTGAAGGACACAGAGATGTCATATACATGTATGCGGTAGCATTAGCATTTTGAGAGTGGTCTCAGTGTGTGTCTCCATTTGACCTTTTGGTCAATTCGTGCAATATCCAGATCTTTGGATGTTACAATGACCTGGCACTTATCTGAATGCAAATATGAGGGT